>NC_090922.1:1167243615-1167546645 GCF_040938575.1 Ambystoma mexicanum
TAACTTTTCCATGTCTACCTTGTAACCTTTTTCAGCCAATATTGTCAACATCTTTAATGAGTCCTCTCTGCATTTTCTTTCGTTTGTACTGCAAATCATTATGTCGTCGACATACTGCAACACTGTGCTTTCCACTTCAATGTTGCCCAAATCCATCTGTATTTCTCTGTTGAAAATTGAGGGTGATTCGCAATACCCTTGTGGCAATCTGGTGTGTTTCCACTTGGTGTTTCTGTAAGTGAAGCTTGTCAGATCTTGTGAGTCTGGGTGCAATGGTATTGAGAAGAAAGCATTTTTAAAGTCGATCACTGTAAATCGTGATGCTTCTGCTGGAATGCCACACAATATTGTGGCCGGGTTTGCGGCTATGGGGTATTCTGCTTCTACTATGTTGTTCAAGGGCCTGAGATCCTGTATGAAGCTCCAAGACCCCCCTTTAGCCTTGCGCACTGGGTATACAGCCGTGTTACATGATGATTCTGAGGGAACTAATATGCCATTATCTATAAGGGCCGTTATGGTTTCATATATGCCCTCATCTGCCTCTTTTGATAGTGGGTACTGTTTCACTCTGGGGAGTATTGCACCTTTTTTCAATTTTATCCTTACTCCCCCTATACTTTTTATGCACCCCACGTCATAGGGGCTAGTAGTCCACAATGATGTGGGTACCTTTGTCATATCCTCCTTAAAGAAGGGAACTGGGGTGGATGTAGGTGCCTCAAGTGCCATTGCAATTTTCTGTGCTACTTGTTTGTACGCCACTCTTAGCCATATTTCCACACTCATCATAAACACCATTTCACCTTCCTCCTTTTCTTCTGAGAACAGCTCCTCATCTGACACCTGGGTCAGTCTACATCCTTCTGCTAGTGCTATCACTGCCCTCCATGCTCTTCCTTCTCTGTCTTGGGCATGTACAGCAATATAATCAGCTGTTGCTATAATGCTCTCAATGTCCACTGGAACCACCTTTCCTTCTGGTTCATTGACTGGTGTTTCTGGTCTGAACAAATAGGCTGCTGGCCTCCTCCAGATCTTTCCCTCTATCCCTGGCATCCATGCAAATGCCATGTCTGTCCCGTACTGGAAGAGTTCGCCATCTATTGGCTCCGCCCTAATCGCTGTCTGTCCGCAGTATGCTTGCATAATCTGTCATGCTGTGAGCATGTTAATCCCTGGAGTAGAGCAAATTATGCCGTCTTCAGTGAAGGAGATCGTCATATTCAACCTGTTCATTCTGTCTCTCCCCAGTATATTTACTGGTGAGGCACTATAATATAAAAGTGGAACTGACATGTCATAATCTCCTATAGATAAGGGAATGTTATCAGTAAAAGGAACCAACCCTCTAGCCCCAGAGAATCCTTGGGTGTTCATGGCTTCGCCTGACATCTTAAATTTACCTTCCCTTATGCAAGACCGGGTCGCCGTTATTGTCTGTGGTGTGGTCTCCACTGAGTTCTATAATAAGTTGAGTATTGTCTGCGAAGTTGGTAAAATAAATATCCAACTGTGAAAGAAGGGCACAGAGGCCACGGATGTATAAATTGAATAGGAGAGGGGAGAAGCTAGCACCTTGAGGGATGCCACAATCCACTGGATTCGTGCCAGAAGAATGTCCACCCCAGGTGATTTTGGATTTTCTGTCATTCAAAAAAGAGGATATCCAGTCGATGGCTTCCGCGGCACAGTTGCCTGCATTTCCCAGGGCCTCACGGAGCTTCTCGTGGTCTAATAAATCGAAAGCCGCTGAGAGGTCCAATAGGATGAGCAGGCCGGCTTTGCCTTTATCAAGGATTTCTAGCATTTTCGATTGAAGGTCGAGTAATGCTGATTCCGTGCTATGAGCACTTCTGAATCCTGATTGCTGTGAGTGTAGCAGGTCGTGCTTGTCAACATACACTTGAAGTTGATGAGTGGCCACCTTATCAAGAACTTTCAACAAGAAGTTGCAATTCGTGATAGGGCGGAGATTGGCTGGATTTTGCTGGTCAAGGCCGGGTTTTTTAACCAATGGTGTAACTGTAACTGTTTTTAGGCTGGTGGGAACAGTCTGGTCTCTAAAAGACGAGTTTGCAATGCGACAAAGAAAGGGTGAGAAGGTGTCTGCATTATCTAGGATGAATTTGGGGGGCAATATGTTTTCAGGGCATGTAGTGCAGTTCCTGTTAGAGAGAGTCTCCGCCATGATTTTTGGTGTTATTGGTGTGAATTGGAATTTGGGTACTTTAATCTCGGGATTTACCTTGTTGTAAGTCATTGGGGTGTCATTAGTTTGGCAATTTAAGATGGTATCTCTAGCTTTTAGAATCTTTTGAGAAAAAGCAGTTTGGACCTTTTCACAGTCCAGCAAGGATGGCTGGAAGGGAGGGGTGAGAGTAGGTGGCTTCTCAAAGGTTTTTAAGATTTGAAACAGCTAATTGCTCCTATGTCTGATGTGTCTGGGTACTGTACCCTCAGTGCCTGCCATAGTGCATGTCTGCAGTTTGCGAATGGTGCCCCATCGTGCGATGTGTTTACTATTGTCACCCCAGGGAATCCCGCTCTCTTCCAAATGTCATCCGCTGCATCCCCTAATATCGATATTAGAAGGCCCTTTACATCTCCCACTGCCAGTTTCTGTCCTGCGGTGTGTTTTTCCATTTCATATATCCATTTACCCGCACCTCCACTTAATGATGGGAGCCTGCACTTTATATTTTCTTTGTCTGTATGCTTCCAAGGGACATACTGTGGTCTAACCCCTCCCCTCTCCAGAAGTGGCATTAAGTTGTGTCTCGTTTTACCCTTTGGGTTCCATGAAATCGAGTCCTCACACCCTTCCTCTTCTTCCCTCTCTTCTACATCGTCAATTTCGTCCGTATTTCCCCTGCTCGTAACTCTTTCTTCTCCATCCTTTCCCCTTCTTCCATCATTTCCTGTATTTAATGTGGGCGTGTGTATTCGTCCTTCCTGCCTGCGTCTAGGGAGGTCTCTAAGCCGACATGCATAGGGTGTCAGTTCATTCGTGAAGGGCGCAAGTTTTATTGTACGTAATGAGCGTGGGGTGGTTGAGCATGTAGGGTGGGATGGGAGAGGGCGTGATGGGGACGGTGTGGCCTCATGTGTCTGTCTTTCCGCTATTCCTTGCTCTTCCTCCTCACTTCTCTCCAGTTCATCCTTTCTCCCACGGATCCATGGTGAGTCTGTGTTGGTCCGGGTGATGTATAGTTTATCTAGGCTTTCCCTTTCACTATTTCTTCCTTCCTTCTCCACTCCTTCTTCTTCCTCACTACAAAAGTCAGTCATAAACGGCATCCCCCACTCGGTCTTTTTCCCCTTGATGGTTACTGTTTTTAAGTATATTAGGTCCAGTTCTCCCTTTTCTCCTTTATCAACCGCTCCCCTTTGCGCTGATGTTGTTGCTACTTCTGTGTCTCTATATACATCCCCCCTTACTTCACTCTCCCTTCTCCTATCTTCTCTTTCTCCTTCATTTCTCTCCTCCATCTCCCTACCATTTTCCTCCCTTTTCCTTTTTAATTCCTCCATTACTTCACTACTCACCTTTTCCAATATCCTTTCATCCTCTTTCTTCCTTTCCCATCTCACCCTCTCCCTTTCTAATATACTCACTATCACCCTCCTTTCTTCGTATTTCTTAGTCGTTTCTGATAGTAATCTCTTCTTCCACATTGCCATTTCTCTTTCTTTCTCTTCTTCTTCCCTTTTCCTCTCTCGCAGCACTGCTCTTGATACCCTTTCTGCGGCTGCTTTTACCCTTTCAGCTTCTCTCCTTTGCTCCTCAGTTCGTTCCCTTATTTTTTCCAATTCATTCTTACCTTCTTTCCTTTCCCTCGCCATCTCTCTTCCTCCCTCTCGAGCTGTTTGATCAGTTCATTCTGCTCATCCCTTAACTCTGCTAGTCGTTCCTCCAAAATCTCTTCCTTTTGTCGTAACAGCTCTTCCCCTCTCATTCCACTCTCCCTGGTATTATCCTCGCCTGTTTTCCTTACTCCCTCCTTCTCTTCTCCTGTTAATGAACCTCGTAATTTTAATAGTATCTGTGCAGCTACCCACTCATCATTTCCTATTTCCACAGTTTGTTCTTCTCCAGTCCTCCCCTCCCCTGCTGGCATCTTCCTATGAGCCACATATGGTGGAGGGCTGTATGCCGGGTTCGAGTACCCCTCAGCCGCCCTTAACTGTCCTCTTTCTATTTCTCCTAATTCTCTTAAAGGGTACAACCCCCCTCCCTCTGTTTTCACTACCTTTGCTAGGGGTATATCGTTGCTCGGTTCCTTTTTTATTTCATTTGATTTATTATTCTTTTCTCTTCCCTCTTGTCCGTTCCCCGTGTTCTTTGGGTCTTCACTCCCCTTTTTCCCATCCTCTCCTTCCTCCTTAATCTCTTTTTCTGCCGGTATTTCCCCCACAGTGAACATTCCATTTGGTCCTGGTCGGGACCCTTGGAACATCCTCCATAAGTTAAACACCTCCACGTGGTTTGCCAACTTCTTCCCTTTGTATGTATTATGCAGATGGTTTAATAGTGAATGTTGGGCATATGGATCAAAGCTACCATTAGGCGGCCATGGTGTTATCATTTTGTTGTCCGTCCCCTGTGTCCATTCTATGCTATACTTGATCAGTTTCTCCCTATGGGGTGACAGTGTTGTACATATGTGTTGTAGTGGGGTAGTGAGGGTGTTCCCCCACCCTCCCGATCCTGTCCCGTGTGACATAGTAGCGCTCCACTTGTTACCCTTCCCTACCCTATTTGGTAGCGGTTATCGCACTAGCAGTTTACAATATGCAGCCTTATATCGTTACCTGGCCCCGTAAGTTTGGGGACTTGCGATAGTCCGCTGAGGAAAATTATTAAAATATAGTATTTACATTTGTATATTTTCTTCTGTCTTTCTTCCTTTACACGACACCCTTACGGCCCCCTGCGGCCGAGGCGCACGCAGCCCCCTGCGGCTGCGTACCCCTTGTGATGTTCTTATACAGTCGTCCTATTTTCACTTGCTCCTCCTCCTTTTTCTACACTTGCCGTGGCCGGCGTTCTTCGTGCGCCGCCACGTCCCCCGTTTCGCCTTTCCTTGATCAATTCATTACCGTTTATCTCCGTTTCCACTCCCTTACCACAGTTCTCTTCCCCACCACTCTCAGAAAGAAAGATGCCTTGTGCTCGGGATATCCTATGAAAGCCCTACTGGTGACGTCACTGATCGCTTCAAACTACTGGTAAGTTCTTTATATATTCTTTAAGTCCAAAATACACTTGCAATCTACCCCCGTTAACCTCACAGCTGTCTTCCTGTCACTCCTGGAACAAGGTAATCAATAATATAATCGGGCTGCGCACGCTGCGTCGCCTCGCGTGTGATACGCCCCTCGACAGGAGGGCTTAGCCAGCCAATTATCTTCCGTATTGGGCAACTAACTAGCTACCGCCTACAGGGAAACGTCATCTACCTATCGAGTTTCTTGCTCGAACAATAGGGATCCTCATCTACTCATTGATCAATAAATGCCAAATCGTAGGAAACCACACACACACACTACCTTACACGTAGTCGCGACCTAGGCCAATCAGTGTCTACGAGCGGCCGCACGTGATGTTTTCGTGCTCCGCCCCCTTCTCTCGTGTAATGTAACCGACTGCTCTCGCACTCGTTCGGCTACCATTCATTTCATTGCCTACACTAAATTGTCAAACTTTCGCCGCGCACCTGTGCAACACCTCCCACCTCCCGTATTTAATTCCTCCCCCCTCCCTCACAATTTCACATTGCTTGTTGTGCGTGGCATGCTCACCAAGTTCTCTTGATGCGGGGCCGCTCGACTGCGTGCACCGCTCCAAGCGGCTCGCCACCACCCCTCGTCTGGACCACGTCCGGACACTCGCCAACCGCGGGCGGGATACTTCTCAACCGGCTCCCGAAGGCCAATATCCGGATTGCGCTGTCCGGTCTTCTCGCAGTTCCGCGATGGTCCTGTAGTCCTCAGAAGGGGGCAACGGCAGAGGGGGCCGCGCCGCCGGGCCTCCTCGCAACGGGATTACCTGGAAAAAAGTAAAAATAAAAAAAGCAGATCTTAAACAGATCTCAGCAGTGCCTCCAACTTGTCGGGGGGAAATTCTGCCGGGGTCGGCCGGGCCGTCCGCAGACCTCCGGGCAGGGAGGCCCCAACTCCTCCCGTATATCCCAAAAGAGATAGAGTATGAGACACACGCAAGAAGCAAGGTGACTCTGCTGTTTATTAGAGAAACGGCAGGGATGGGTCAAGGAGCGTACGCGTCCGTCCTGACACACACACAATCGTGGGGCTCGCAGGCCTTTTTTACCTTAGTATGACGCGCTACTTGCGTCACTTGGAAAGTTTAGCAAAAAAAACCTATCTCCACTCTGGATTGGTTTCTCGAGTGGTAGGGTTAGTATAGCATACATATAGAGAACGATGTTAGTGGTTGAGGGTTAGTCAGGTGGTATACCTGGGCTGTCCCTTCAATTTGATACATGAAAGTTGTTACATGAAGACCTCTGAGGATTGGTCAGTGTTAATGGCGTCAGTGATAGGAGCCCCATGTTCTGATTGGTCCGCTCGCGAGCCTCCCAGTCTGGGACTATCGCTGTTCCCAGCTCGCGGTGCACCTGTAATTTGCAACAATGTTTTACTACGGGTAGGTGTAAACAATGTGAGGATTTATTTATATGTTGGGAGGTCGACTACTCCCACTGCTGCAGATGTCCAATGAGTCTTTTAATTGTATCTGCCTGTGTCTTGAAACGTGGGATTCAGGCGTCTCCTTCCTCCTGGGCTTGGCATCTTGTCAGGTTTGGCTTTGTCACGTGAGGTGGGACCGTGTTTGAGGCAAAATTCAACACAATTAATATTGTTTTTCCTACTGTGTGCCTGGTTTATCTTGCAGGTGCGACCTTGGCGTTGGCTTGCAGCGTGCGAGATTGCAACATTGTGCCCTTGGCGGTGTGCTTTCGCCTGGCTCATTTTGCAGGGTCAGCAACCCAGTTCTTGCTCATTCAATGTTCATGGAAGCTTTTGCTTGCGGCCTACTTGGGCCTGGTGCATAGGTGGAACCGTTTGATGCAGAGCGCTTTAGGTTACGGTATCATATTGCTCTATCCTCAGTATCGTGTCTCCGTTATATTCTTCATTATGGTACATGGTTCTTAGAAGAAGCGTGAGCAAGCCTTTTTAGATAAGTTCATGATGCGTCTTGCGTTTCTGCATTTTGAGAGCCTATGTGGAAAATAATAAAGATGCACGTCCGTGAGTATGTCTGTCGCCTACGTCATAGCACTGAGTATATTCTTCGTGTGGATTGGTGTGGGAGTGTCCGGTGTGCATGTTTGCACAGGTGTGCTGACCGTTGGCTAGGTCGTCATGGCATCTCTAACGACGTGTAGGTTTAGTCGAGTTGATCCGTGCCGCAGGTGTCGGCATGGACAGGGCGGGCTGCTGGGCAGGTAGTTGGGCACATCCGTATGTTCCTGTACCAGGGTATTTGGTCGTCTGGTAGATAGGCAAACTCCTCTCGTGGCGGGTGTCTAGGCCGTGATCCTCTGGGCCACGCGTGAGAGGGGAAGGGCGGGAGCCTGTTCTTCCATTCTCCCACTTCATTAGTGCTGAGTCTAGATATACCCCCAGTCTTTTGACTTCTTTGGCTACCGTGATACTGTTGCCAGTGATGTCAAAGGATTTGCAGGAGGGTGGGAGGTTCTTGAGCCTAGAGGGGTTGCATACGATCAGAATATTTCTTATCATCATTAAGACATAGTTTGTGTTGAGAGATTCAAGCTTGAATTGCGAGGTAGATGGAGTTCAAGCATTTGGAGTCTGTGACACCCAATGTATCTAGCTGGTCAAAGCGTGGTTTTGTGAACACATTGTACAAAGTAGGGGAGACACAAGATCCTTGTGGGACTCTGCATGTGACTGCGGTAGGGGGCGCTGCCGCTGTGGCGGAGATGACTCTCATGGATCGATTCGAAAGGAATAATTAAATCCAGTTTATGGCATTATTAGTTTTAAGTGGGCATTGCTAGCTAGATGGCAGTACAAGGTGTTGTGATTCACTAAATCAAAAACCGCTGAGAGGTCCAGTAATCGAAGAATGGCTAGGTCAGCTCTGTTTCTGATTTGATCCATTTGGATTTTAATATCTAACAGGGCCACTTCAGTGCCATGGCCAGGTTGTAATCCTGATTGGCGGAGGTCAAGAACATTATGCATTTCGAGATAGTTCTGGATTTGTATATAGGTCACTCTGCCTAATATTTTTAGTTGAAAGGGAACTGTTGTAATTGGCCGATAGTTGGTCGGCACATTAGGGTCAAGTGTGGGTTTCTTCAGTAGAGGGAGTACCCAAGCTTTCTTCAGATTTTCTGGTACTTTGTTGGAGGCAACCGAGTAATTAATTAATGCTGTGATAAATGGGGCTAAGTTGTTTGTGCATTCTTTGATCAGCATGGCAGGGCAGATGTCTCCTTAACATTTTTAAGGTTTTAGGCCCTTTATGATTTTGATGGTCTCATCTATAGCAATAGGTGAGAATTCAAATTTATGGTGTATTTTCGGTGGGTTGTATTCTGAGCTAGCAGGTTGGGTTGGTGAAGTGAGCTTCAGTTTTTTTAGGTTAATCTTATGTTGTAGGGATGCGATTTTGTCCATTAATGAGTGCCTTTTGTATGCTTTCACACCTGGCTTGGTCCTTAATACAATGGTCAGGTGTCTGAGAAGGTGATTCTAATTCCCGAGGGACAAAGAAGAGCTCTTTGGTGCCAGAGTTGGCATTCTCAATGCGTGTGTTGTACGCGTTGCACTTAGCTTGGAAGGTGGCTTCTTTATATTCTGTAGCTTGGGTGGTGAATTGAAGTTTGTTGTTTTGGCTCTGGTTTTTCTTCCAGTTACTTTCTGCTTTTCTTTTTCTATTGCTTAAGTCTTTTAGATCTGAGGTAAACCAGTGATTGAAGTGAGCTATGGGTTTAGCTTTGCGGGTGCCAAGGGGCGCCACTATGTTAATAGCTGCCTCCATGGTCTGGCTGTAGATAGCTATCAGGGGTGTATGTTAGTGACATTTTCAGTGTGTGCCTTGAGCATTGAAAGCAGGCAAAGCGTGATGTTGTGCATGCTTGGGTTGCAGGTGCGAGGAGGGTTGGAATGCTTGATTGTATGGACTTGTTGATGGAGAACGGTATTGTGTTGTAGTCTGACCATGGGCAGGGGTCGTTGTTAGAAATATTAGTGATGCAATTGTAATCAGCAAGCCAGACCAGAGTGCAGCCTTTGGCATGAGTGGGGCCTGCGGTGTTAAGGGTGAATCCTTGTGCTTCTATGGTATTGGCTAGAGCTGTGGCTTGGGTGTCAGTGCTGTTGTTGAGACCTAAGTTAAAGTCCCCTAGGATAAGAACCTTGGAGGAGGGTTTTAGGTCTGTAGTTAGTAGTGCGGCTATGTCCTCTTCAAAAGAGGAGGTGGTGCCTGTATGCCTATAGATGAGCTGGATTGAGAGGGAAGCTGTAGCAGATAGAGTTATTTTGGCCGTCAGCAGTTCTACTGATGGGAAGGCTTGATTTGGTGTGTTTGTCTTATGCTTAGGTTTGCTTTGAAGATGAAGGCGATTCTGCCTCCATTTGAGGTGGTTCTAACTTTTCTGGTGATGGAATATCCATCTGGTAAGGCAACTGCAATGGACGGGCCAGCTGCTGGATGTAGCCAGGTTTCCGTTATGGTGATGAAATCTAGATTGTTGGTGGTAACTAGGTCTGAGATGTCCAGGGCGTGCGCGGTGAGGGATCTAACATTGATGAGGGCTCCCTTGATAAGGGGGGCATATCTTTCTCTTTAGTCCTGTTAGATGGACTTCTTACTTTAGATATAATGGATTTCCTGGTGGTAATTTCCAGTGAGTTTTCAGAGGTTTAGTGCTGAGAGGTTGCACCCGATACAGTGAAGTTGGTTGTGGTAGCTTTAGAGCAGGTGTGGCAGCGAAGGGGATTAGTTTCCTTAGACTGATGTGTGTTCCTAGAGTAGGGAAGGGTTTTTATCCTGTTTATGAGTCTTTCATTTCTCTGCTGGATGTTGGGAGTGGTAGTTGTTCTGATTGGTGATGAGTCATGGTATCGTCTGGAGTGGCAGTGGGGGGGGGGTTGAACTGGGTTATGCATTTCCAAATTGGGTGAGTTTTTGCTCACTGAGTTTTTATGCTCTGGGGTGTAGAGAATGTTAAATGACACCTAAGGAAGTACGTTTAGGGACAGGGCTAGCCGCGGATGCACAAGGAGCATTTACTAGCAGAGGTAAGTGGGCCAGCACATAATATGTAGCCACTAGGGCAGTATATTTAAAACAGTGCTAATCAGCCTGCACAGGGAGCTGTTGCACACAAGGGTGAGTGGGCCAGCATGAACTAAGTAGCACCTGCAACAGTATAGTTCCAGCATTATAAAGCAGCGTGCAGCATAAGATGTGTAACACTTACGGCAATATATTTCAGGCAGTGTCAAACTAAGCAGCATAAGCTATGTAACACCTACGGCAGTTGTTTCCAGCATTGTTAAGCGGCGTGCAGCATAAAATGTGTAACACGTATGGCAATATATTTCAGGCAATGTTAAACAGTGTACACAGGGAGCCGTTGTACACAGGGGCGAGTGGGCTAGTACGGGGCATAATTACTACGTGAGATATGTCCAATACCTTAGGGGATCGACTGCTAATGCGCTTGTTGCCAGAGCTAGTTAATAGCATGGTCTGGTGCTCAGAAGCTAGGATAGTGGGTGTGCTTACCATAGCGGGCACATGTTCACGTGTTATGAGTTCTCCAGTTGTGCTGTGATACGGTCAGGCTTCCACAGAGGGGTGGAGGGGCAGTTTCTGGGTATAGTTAGGATGGGTCACACAGTGGACCATGAGAGTTAGTCATCTTACTGTAGGCAGGGATGGGGTCCGAGCGTAGGGGTCTGCTTATGTTAGGGAGAATTCTCTGTTTAGGCTGAATTTCCCTACCTAGTGAGTCCCCCAGCAGCTTTGCTGGATTTCTGGGGTTTATTTTTTTCTCCTGCCAAGAGTGAGACTCTTTTACCCTCACTCTTGGGCATGTTGAAGTGTGTTTTCTTGGTTAAACCTTGTGTTGAATGGGCTATGGGGTCTTTTACTCCATAGGGCCTCATGTATTTTTTGGATGTGGGTTACACAGCACCCTCTGTGCCGTAACCCAGGGGTGTCCTAGGGACTCCCCAACATAGACTCCATACCCTGGGACTGACTACTGTCTCCCAGGACATGTAAAGTCACCAAAGACTTTACTAGTCTTAAATCCTGAACAGAACCAGTACAAACCATCATATTGTGGACGTACTGGCTGGGGCAATTCGATTGCCCCAGGGTCTGTTAGTCGAGGGGGCACGTCTCCGTCCCCCCTGATCGAGTTTTGGCTGGTGGCAGTGGAAACTACTTTTTATATTCGACCGCGAATATTTTCCTATGGGATTTCCCATTGTTTTAGGCTAACACATTTAATTATTTATTTACGGTAGCCTTAAACATACCGCCGGTTTATATATTTATTATTATAACTCCGGTTGGGATTTTTTGCCAAAACTTGATACTAAAATGGCGTTGGCGTTCGCCTCTGTAACTCTGACCCAAAGTGGAGCCCTTTGTCCCACTTTTGGCGGGCTTCTCCACAGAAGCCCTCCAAAGTGGTGCCACTCTGTCTGGGGTACTTAGGAGGGGTGGAGGGGGATTTAGGCACTCTGGACTGAGTTACCTAGGTAACTCAAGTCGCACTCCGTCCTGATTGGCCCAAGTGGTGAGCCGGCCGGCTCACCACTTAGCATGGTTGAGTGACAGCTAGGCTGGGTGAATGGGGGTTTGCTGCATAAAAGCAGGGCTTTGGGGACTGGAACTTCAGAAGTCGCCACCGGACCTAAGAATCCAACGAGGGACGAGCTGAGCTGATCTGCTACGACGACACCGCCGGTGGAGCCCTGCTGAACCATCTCACCACTTTTCCCGACGACCGAGGAGAACTCTTAACGGAGTGGCTCCTTCCCTTGACTGGTGGGGACAACCAGTTTTCACCTTCTTTCCGTTCTTCGAGGTATTCCGTGGCCGCCTTGCCAGTGCCAAGCACCCCGGCAACCGGAACCCCACCACTTTCACCCCAACCGCGAAAGTCGGTACAACCCTTTAACCGGAGGACTCCGCGGCTGGTTTCTTCCCGGGCAGTGCAACGACCTTCTTCTTCTGCTCTTCAGCGAGATCTTCTTCTCCCCTGACCGACGTCGAGCCTTGCTGCCACTGCCTGGAACAACTGCCCCCGCCGGAGGATCCTTTCCGTTAAGGTACCGTGTTCCGCCTGGCTTCCCTTGCCACCGACTGTACGAGGTAGTTTTAGCCCTCGGCTTTCGATCCTGGGATTGCCTGGGACACTTTGGCTAAACTTTCTGAGCCTCTCTAACTCTTTGCCGAACTCTTTTGCAAGACTCTGAATCCCTACCAACTGTGTGATCTTGGGCACATTTTCGCTCTGTCTGCTCTAAGAGTGGGCCCTGCTTAGTGACTTTTGCTCACCTGTGACTTTGTGCTTCTTTGAGCTTACCAAAAGTGTTCTTGACCTTAGAGTGGTGTGTTTATCCTAATTCTGCTCTTTTTCCCTCCCTCCTTTAACCTACTAGAGTGTCATCTAACGTTAAGCGCTCACCTCTGTTTTAATTATGTGGTGTTAACCTAGAGTTGTCTAGATAGGAATACGGATTGGGACTGCTTTCCATATAACTGTGTTTGGAGTGTTTTATTATATTTTGCTAGAGTGTTTTCAATTTGTGTGTTCTTAAAAATAAATACCTATATACTTTTGAAACCAAGCTCTGGTCAGTGTTTGCTTGTGCTATTGTGCCTGAGTACATATTGTGTATACTTTGCATACTGCCTAACTCTTCTTGAGGGAAGTCTGACTGCTCAGCCACAGCTACCAGGTAAATCTGGGTGGTGCGGACTGCTACCAAGTGGGTTTACTGCTATACCTGTAGTCTTAAATCTTTTGCAGTGTTCCCCAAGGGAACTGCACAGGTTTCTGCCTAACACTGGTGTACAGCGGTGGGATTTGTATTGAGTATACATTTTATTGTGCTCTAGATACCTTAGTGCAACTAACCACAAAGCTTAGCACTGTAAAAGTAATCCTCTAACATGTCAGTTATAGAAAGCTATAGTCAAGAGTCCCTTGCAGCCAAAACTGCTGATTGTTTAAGAGTGCTCTGTAAACATAAGGATCTCCTGACTAAGGGCAAGAAAATGGAGCTGATTGAAAGATTGTTAGCTAACCAAAGTCTGGGTGATGGTTCAGAGGAACCTACCACTCCAGCAACTGTAGATGACAGTATTGAAATTAACATGGAGCAAAATGTTGATGATTCTGAGGAAGAGTCAGAAGAGGAGGGTGAGGCTGTTGTGACTGTCCCCCCTAGGCCTCTGCCTGCTCTACCTGCTGTACCTACTGGACCTTTACCAGGTCCCACATTTAGTCCTCAGTACTTTGAACTGGAGAAAATGAAACTAGAATTGGAGTATAAGAAACTTAATGCTCAAACTGACAAAGAACTAAGGCTAAGGGAAATGGAGCTCAAGTATGACTTAGAAATGAAGAAATTATCTGTTGAAAATGCTTCTCTCTCTGGCTCATCTAGAAGTTCCAGTCCTAAAAGACCCCGGATGCCTAAAGAATTGGTTGGTATGTATGAGCCTAAGTTGGATGTGTTGGATTGGTTGTCTCTGTTTGAATATAATCATGGGCTCCAGAACATCACAGGAAATGACTTACTCACCTGGTTGTTCTCTAGGCTTCCCCCTGTTGCAACTGATGTGGTAATGGAGATGGGGGAGGAGGATAGGAAGGATTATGAATGTGTGAAACTAGCTTTGATAGCTAGGTTTGGGAAGACCCCTTCCCAGTATCTTAAGAGGTTTAGAAGCCTCAAAAAGCATGATGGTACCCCTTGGGCTACCTGGGTGAGTGAAGGGTTGAAAAACTTAGAGGGATGGGTTAAGGGTTACAAGGTGAACACTTATGAAGGTATGAAGAATTTGTTTATGTTGGAGACTATTTATGATGCCTGCTCTCCTGAGCTCAGACAACACTTGGCTGATTCCAGGGAATTAGATTCCCGGAAACTAGCTAAGGCTGCTGACTTGTGGGTTGCCAACAGGGCCACTCACAAGGATTCTGGGGTCACTCAGAAAAAGGATGAGGGAAAGCAGCCACCCAAAGTGAATCCAGAGAATTCTAATACCTCCCATACCAAAGAGGGCCACAAACAACCAAATAACCAGGGTAAACCCCAGGGTAAACCACGACAGGCTAGTGTACCTTCTGGCCAAAAACCAGAAGGGGGTCAGGACAAGCCACCCTTTCAGAGAGCATTTGGACAATGCTATATCTGTAAGGCTACTGACCATATCAAAGGGGATCCCAGGTGCAAGGGTAAACCTGCAGGGATCAGCACAGTCTCCTTAGCCTTTACTCCAGGGGATGAAGTACAGATGGCTAGTGCCCACTTTGAACTCTTTGCTGAAGAACCCTTGGGTCTTCAAGCAACTGTAAACTTAGAGCCTAGGGGTCTCGTTAGTCCCCAGAATAGGGTTGTGTATAACTCCCTACCTGGTAACTCTAAGGTGTATTATGTGGACAGTGTTCTTGTCAATGGCCAGGATACTCCTGCCAGGAGAGACACTGGGGCCAGCAGAACCGTAGTGGATGAAAGCTTCTTTCGACCTGAGGATGTGGCTAAAGCACCCAAAGGTCCCACTAAGATGTCTGGAGGCCCTGTCCAAATGGTTCCTATTCTAACAGCCCTCATTCAGTGTAACAACATGACAGTGAGGATCCCTGTCAGTGTTCAGACTGAGGTACCTGGGAAGGTCCTGTTGGGGAATGACCTAAGAACTCTAGGAGTAGTGTCACATACCCCCAGGCCTCCCAGTATGGAGAAGCAGAACTTAACCAAATTGGCTAGGAAGGCTACCTTGAAGGACCCTTCTAAGCCTGTGGGACCCTCTACTGAGAACCCCACTACAAGCCCTGGTTTTAGTAAGTTGACCTCTAACCCAGGCACATTTCAGGATAGCATGCTAGGAACATGGGAGCCCCAACCAAGCTCCACCCTTGTTCCCCTAGTTTCAGAGTCTCTGACTCCCCCTGCTTCTGAGGAAGAGGTGGATAGACCAACTAGGCCCCTATCTGAACCTGAGAGAACTGGTAATTCTCAGTGCTGGTGGAAAACCAGAAAAGAAAAGTCTAAGGCCAGAAACCTTCAGACTGTTGGATCTTCTACTGAAGACCCCAACTCAAATCCTAATATTAAGGGGGAAACTCCTAAAATAGGTAAGGGTAGATCTAAGAGGAAGGGGAAGCAGGTACATTGCCTAACCCCAACCCCTCCAACCAAGAGGCCTAAGACCCAACCTGCTCCCACAAGAGAGGTGGTGAGGAACCTTGGAGGCCCCTCTAGATCTAAGGGAATCCTTTATAAGGACCCCTTGAAAAAGCCTAACATAGGTTCAGAAGTTGTACCAACTTCTGAGGGACTGGTCAACCAGATCCCCTATAATACCAAAAAGACTAATGTTCCTCAAAGGGTTTGTAGGTCCTTTAGCTTGCAAAAGAAAACCTTTGAGTTCTCCCTTAAACATAGGTCAGGGTGTCACCATCAAAATGCTGATGGACTCTCTAGGGTGTATATCATCGACTAGAGGTATGAGGTTCATCCAGGAGTGGATTAAATCCTCCTGTCCCTTAGTCTAGGGGGGGCGAGTGTTAGGGAGAATTCTCTGTTTAGGCTGAATTTCCCTACCTAGTGAGTCCCCCAGCAGCTTTGCTGGATTTCTGGGGTTTATTTTTTTCTCCTGCCAAGAGTGAGACTCTTTTACCCTCACTCTTGGGCATGTTGAAGTGTGTTTTCTTGGTTAAACCTTGTGTTGAATGGGCTATGGGGTCTTTTACTCCATAGGGCCTCATGTATTTTTTGGATGTGGGTTACACAGCACCCTCTGTGCCGTAACCCAGGGGTGTCCTAGGGACTCCCCAACATAGACTCCATACCCTGGGACTGACTACTGTCTCCCAGGACATGTAAAGTCACCAAAGACTTTACTAGTCTTAAATCCTGAACAGAACCAGTACAAACCATCATATTGTGGACGTACTGGCTGGGGCAATTCGATTGCCCCAGGGTCTGTTAGTCGAGGGGGCACGTCTCCGTCCCCCCTGATCGAGTTTTGGCTGGTGGCAGTGGAAACTACTTTTTATATTCGACCGCGAATATTTTCCTATGGGATTTCCCATTGTTTTAGGCTAACACATTTAATTATTTATTTACGGTAGCCTTAAACATACCGCCGGTTTATATATTTATTATTATAACTCCGGTTGGGATTTTTTGCCAAAACTTGATACTAAAATGGCGTTGGCGTTCGCCTCTGTAACTCTGACCCAAAGTGGAGCCCTTTGTCCCACTTTTGGCGGGCTTCTCCACAGAAGCCCTCCAAAGTGGTGCCACTCTGTCTGGGGTACTTAGGAGGGGTGGAGGGGGATTTAGGCACTCTGGACTGAGTTACCTAGGTAACTCAAGTCGCACTCCGTCCTGATTGGCCCAAGTGGTGAGCCGGCCGGCTCACCACTTAGCATGGTTGAGTGACAGCTAGGCTGGGTGAATGGGGGTTTGCTGCATAAAAGCAGGGCTTTGGGGACTGGAACTTCAGAAGTCGCCACCGGACCTAAGAATCCAACGAGGGACGAGCTGAGCTGATCTGCTACGACGACACCGCCGGTGGAGCCCTGCTGAACCATCTCACCACTTTTCCCGACGACCGAGGAGAACTCTTAACGGAGTGGCTCCTTCCCTTGACTGGTGGGGACAACCAGTTTTCACCTTCTTTCCGTTCTTCGAGGTATTCCGTGGCCGCCTTGCCAGTGCCAAGCACCCCGGCAACCGGAACCCCACCACTTTCACCCCAACCGCGAAAGTCGGTACAACCCTTTAACCGGAGGACTCCGCGGCTGGTTTCTTCCCGGGCAGTGCAACGACCTTCTTCTTCTGCTCTTCAGCGAGATCTTCTTCTCCCCTGACCGACGTCGAGCCTTGCTGCCACTGCCTGGAACAACTGCCCCCGCCGGAGGATCCTTTCCGTTAAGGTACCGTGTTCCGCCTGGCTTCCCTTGCCACCGACTGTACGAGGTAGTTTTAGCCCTCGGCTTTCGATCCTGGGATTGCCTGGGACACTTTGGCTAAACTTTCTGAGCCTCTCTAACTCTTTGCCGAACTCTTTTGCAAGACTCTGAATCCCTACCAACTGTGTGATCTTGGGCACGTTTTCGCTCTGTCTGCTCTAAGAGTGGGCCCTGCTTAGTGACTTTTGCTCACCTGTGACTTTGTGCTTCTTTGAGCTTACCAAAAGTGTTCTTGACCTTAGAGTGGTGTGTTTATCCTAATTCTGCTCTTTTTCCCTCCCTCCTTTAACCTACTAGAGTGTCATCTAACGTTAAGCGCTCACCTCTGTTTTAATTATGTGGTGTTAACCTAGAGTTGTCTAGATAGGAATAAGGATTGGGACTGCTTTCCATATAACTGTGTTTGGAGTGTTTTATTATATTTTGCTAGAGTGTTTTCAATTTGTGTGTTCTTAAAAATAAATACCTATATACTTTTGAAACCAAGCTCTGGTCAGTGTTTGCTTGTGCTATTGTGCCTGAGTACATATTGTGTATACTTTGCATACTGCCTAACTCTTCTTGAGGGAAGTCTGACTGCTCAGCCACAGCTACCAGGTAAATCTGGGTGGTGCGGACTGCTACCAAGTGGGTTTACTGCTATACCTGTAGTCTTAAATCTTTTGCAGTGTTCCCCAAGGGAACTGCACAGGTTTCTGCCTAACAGCTTATCAAAGATCACGGGCGGTGCAGGTGTTGGTATGCATCGTGTGGCAGGGAGTGAGGCCGATTGATTACAGGTGAATGTATCAGCGATAAATCACGTTACAAGCACTTACCAGCGCTCAGACAAGCTTGGACAGGAGCCTTTCATGTGGGGACTTCTGTGAAGGGGCTGGCTTACTCCTGTTGGTACTCTGGTAGGCTGTAAATCAAGCCAGTCAGCTAATCAACAATGATTATTGTTGTTTCAAAGAAAAAACAAGCTGCTTGACCCAAACGAGCAAGGCGGCCATTTTGTAGGGCTCCTTATGCAGTAGCAATGAATGTTGGTGAACAATGGTTGCTGAGCAATGTGCTTTCTGTGTTGCGGTCCATCGGACGTGGGGAATAATAAAGAAAAATGACCTCCAATCGTAATATTAGCAGTAATGATGCTAAAGTGGGCAGCGGGATCGCTGGTTAGGATACATTAAGCCCAGAGGCTTAACTCCAAGGCTGAGGAGCCTCCGTGCTGCTCCTGCAGCATGCGAGTCAAGAGTGAAAGCTCTGGCTTGATCCCTTGTATCAGGGGCATCTAGGAGAAGAGGAATGGATGCTGTTCCTAATGCTGTCGGGCATGGCATTTACTTGTTGCTTCCTTGGTTTGTGGATATAATCATGATTTTAGTCTTGCCGGGCTTGGCTCTGAGGCTGTTAGTGTTCATCCATTCGTAGAGTTCTTTGAGACAACCTATTAGCGTTAAGTTCGCCTATTGAACATCTTCGATTTTGTAGATGATTTGGGTGTCATCTGCATAGTTGTAGCAAGTGAAGCTGTGTCTTTTGATGAGGTTGATTAGTGGAGTCATGTAGATGTTGAAGAGGAACAGGGATATGGATTATTCTTGTGGTACTTGTGAGTCACTAAAACCAGAAACAGGAATTCAGAAGGAGGCCAACTTCTCCATGTCAGAGGGATACTTTTACCTCACGATTATGGGAACAGACACACACAAGGACTTACTGAAAGAAGTGCACAGTGCACAGTGCATTTCAATTAAAAGATCTGCTTGTTTAAACACAAGGGAAACAAGCCATTGCCCAACCCTCTAAGAAGTCAAATCAAAACTGGCCCATGGCAGCTGCAAGTTTGTATCAACTACAAAATAAAACAAGAGACCATATTGTGACATATAGGGATAGACAGATGGTCTTCTAGGCATATCCTGGCTTTATCAGAACACTAGCTTATCATATTTCCTATGAAACAATTGTAATATCAATAAGAGTAGAGCATGTATGTTCCTGTTTGTACTGTTTGTGGATTGAGCTTTCACTTTATGTAAGTGAATACAATTAAAAACTGTAAGATTAAAAAAGCAGTGGAAGACAAGTGGTTTAGTAACATGGTAAATAGCATAGAATGGGAAGCCCCTGTTTGACTTTTCCCCTTGGCCATTCAAGGATTCAGATTAGATGTACATCTTAATAGGGAATTCTGTTTATTATAATTCTATATTTTCTAACAAAATTACATTTTTTTTAAAGTCAAATTTCAAAAATGTGTTGGCAGAAGTGGTATTATTGTGACATATGGGGATGGGATGGGTCAAGGCTCTCACATACACTTGTCACCCTACACTCAGTTTCTGTCTAGTGCCCCACCGCAGAGAGAGTTGCAAGGTGCAGTTACTTTCTCTTCAGGCATATTGATAAAAAGGAAGCATAGATCGCTTGGTGGCAGAAGGAATTCCACAAAGGAAGCAAGGCATCCTGCATAATATTTCAGTTCATGAGGACAGGTACGGTACGTGACTGCATCATCTATGTCTGTTAAAGAGGGAGGACAAAAGGAGTAAGAAATGTAGAACCAAGTCACTCCACATCTCCTGCCGATGGTGTCATTGCAAGTTCTATGCAATTATCCCACCCTTGGAGGACACTCGGAAAAAAGACTGCCTTTTGGATCAACTGGGCACAGCCTCCAATAGGCAAGATTCTCCATCCATTAGGGGTTTTACCTCGAACCTCCCATGATCTGCTCCATCAACCCCACCATCAACCCTACTTATCTTCCTTATCTGCTCATCACCTCTCCCCCACCTGAAACCACCCTTGCTGGGCCTTCCAATCCTCCTACTCCTCCAGATGCCCCCTTTCCTGACCCTCTCCAGGCCTCACCTACACTTCTCTGACCCCCTTGTCCCAAAAGAAAGCGCTTATGTTTGCTACCATGTCCCTCTTCCAAGTATGCTGCTTGCCTCGCCTATTGCGGTGTAGTCTTCTCTGGGCAGCATATCCTGAAGGCTCTTTTTCCGTGGCAGACCAAGAACCATGGTCTGGGCACCCAGCACCATCACTGCAACAGTGAAGCTAATGTAGCGCTTGTAAAATGTTATTCCTTTTTTTGCATATCCAATCTTCTCTGGGAAGCAACACTGTTAGTAGCTTTCATTTGATTATTCAGCCTTCAAAAAGTCTAGCGCACCATTGTGAAAGTATAGGCTGGATGGCTCTATTATTTGTATTTGTATTTATTTGTACTTATTGTTTTATATAGCGCCTTAATCCAAGGCTGGTCCACTGATCTACATTGCACCGTACACATAGAAATGCCATTATCAACTTCTGCATAAAGGCACTGCATTTTATCGCTGTGATGAATTACATTTTTTTTTAACCAAATAAAATCCCCACATATAAACCATCCTCACAAACACTGCCAAATAACACATTGCAGTGAATATCCCTCTGCGTACTAGCAACTGGGACCACCTTAAAACAAAAACAGTAAAATGCTAGTGAAGAAAGCCACAAAGGCAAAATAATGTAAAATCAATGAGAGAAAATGAATGTACTGCTCTGTTACATCTCTAAAAGAAATATTAGGCTGAAGAACCAACATGCCATCTCCACTAAGCATGAGGTACCCAGTTATTTTTTATTTGCTTCAGTTGACTTAACAACTTTTCAAATATTTATCTTATTGTTTACACATTATAAATCACGTTAATACAAAATACAAACTCATAATAAGGGAACATGACCCTAAAACAAGACCATAGTAATTAAAATGCTAAAAAAAAAGAAAGAACACAAGCAATTGCACACGGTGCTAGATAACAGGAATATATACATTTGTAAGGTTCATTAGATAGAGGTAGCACCATTTGTAAATGTTGCACTATGGCTATTTGAACTAATGAGCGTGGATTTGAAAATAACAATTGCCATATTTGGTCACTCCGCATGTGATCGAGTATAGTAATCACCCTGTCGAAACATTTGACTCGAACCCTTATTAGTGTATTGCACTCCACTATTAAGTGCTTAAGGTTTCCCTTTGTTATAAATTGCGACAGTATCGACAGTAATTTTGTTCAGGTAACAACATTTTTCTTTTTACAAAGTACGTCTCGTGTGTTCCATAGATTTAATCTAAACCTTAGATAATGTGCACGTACTTTGGGTGACGGACATTTGACCAAGTAGTCAGCCATAACTCCATATCTTTTAGTGCCAAACAAGTAAATGTTAAAGTCTTTATATTGTGTGCACTAAGATACATTGTTTGTCCATTCTAATTGGTAGATCTTAGTTTTTGCTAGATCAGGATTGGACATTAGTAATTCAATTGTGACATCCGCATGGAAAGAAGACCAAATTCATGGCATATCATGGCTATTGGGATACTACTTGGAAGATGTGATATTTGTTTCCAATAGGTTGATTCCAGCGAGTCCCAAAATACCCGCTTTTTGGGCAAATTACCCTCTACACCATACAACATGATGGGTAAAACCTTCATCTTATAAAACAAGACAATTTGTTTCAACAATAATTTCCCAAATTTGTTAATTAATACTTGTGTTTGTGACATTAGGTTCTGAAGTCTATTCTTGCATGCTAGTGCATCTTGCTGCAAAATGTTTACATTATTGATTGACACCCCTAGATATTTGTATTGGGAGACATTTTCTAGATTACAGTCTTGTAGTGCCATGTGTAGTTACATTTCTTGGCACCAAGGGAGCTCCTACAAATAATAATTTTGGTTCAATGTATTAATGTCTAGATTATTTGCATGCACATAGGAACCCAGTCGTGACAACATTCGTTGGAGACCCTGCAGAGTTTGTGATAGGAGCACCAAATCATCTGCATAGAAAAGATAAGGAATTTTCTGGTCTCCTAATCTGGGGGGGGTCCCATTGCAATTTGTAAATTCTGCACCCATATCCAGTATAAAAAAGTTAAAGAAAGAGGCTAATGCACATCCCTGTTTCAAGCCTCTTTCTGTCACAATTGTAGGAGATAGTTTTCCATCTAGGGTGATTAGTACTTGCATGGATGTATTCATATGGAATAGCATTATCAACGAAATGAGTGAGCGAGGGCATTCATGGAATATTAATTTACAATATAGCAAGACCCTGTCAACTGAATCAAAAGCAGCTCTGAAGTCTATAAAACTCAAATATAACGGCTACATTCTATCAACATGCTGTGCTTGGATCATCCTCAGAGCAAGAATGTTTGGAATGGTACCCAGACCTTTCATGAAACCTGATTATAGGGGGTCAGTTAGTTTTTTACTTCTGTCCCATGATTTCAGCTCTTTAAGAATTACCGGCAAAACAATTTACCAGGTACATCCAGGAGAGATATAGGCCTGTAACTACCTGGAGATTGTCTGTCGCCTTTTTTGTAAATCGCCACCGTAATGGCTTGGGTGTATGTCCTAGGTAGAGTCTTGGTCAAATTTACCATTGAAAAGATTGTATACAATATGGAAGCCCAGATTTCAGGATGCATTTTGAGGTCATAATTGGAAAGGCCATCCAGTCCGACTGCTTTAAAGTTACTGGAGGTTTGAATGTGCTCTAGGATGTCTGATTGTTCAAACACTAAATGGAAGGCAACCGGTATCTTTAATTGCTCTAAGGTCTGTGCACTGCAGTCGACTGCATGACTATTTGGGGCGCTACTACTGAGTGGTTTAATACTGCCCACAATTTCGAGATGTTTTTGTTAGCTATCATTTTGAGCATATTAGCACCATCTTGTTGATACAATGATGCTCGGTGCCCCTTAATCCAATTTCTGTAGCATGTTCTAATTGCGTTCAAAGAGTCATTTCTAATGGCCACAGGCCCATAAGTCAAATGCCTCAAATCCGCGCAGTACTGTGCTTTTCTTTCTTTAACTGCGATTTCATATGGGTGTAGATGGCGCTGTGGTGGCTTTATTTTGGTCTTCCTCTGCTGGAATACCTGCATTAGATCACAATATACCATTCCCACCTTTCCAAACTGAGTATACTTGCTTGTTTCACTCGGGCTTAACCATCGATTAAATTGCGCCAAGTCATTCTCCGTGCATCAGAACCGATTACCACCAGCATTCACCACACAACAACTTTGTGCCGAAAGAGGTTGGCAAGTTTCCTTCGCCACCCAGGCACCCCATTCAGCATCGAGAATGTTATGGTCACTTAATTCAGATTTGATCACACAAAAATTCACCATGGCACTCCATAGTACGGAATTCACATATATATAATCTATGATCGATTTGCTCTCACCCTTTTGCCATGTCTCTACTGGTGGGATGTCGGCTGCAAAGGGGCCATTGAGCACCTGGAGCCCTCTAGCCTGCACCAAGGAGCTCCATCACAAATGTCTCTCTTTGTGGCGATGATCTATAGTCACCATACAATTTAGGTTTAAATCTACCGCTAACACCAAAGCTCTCACATTTTGGTCTTCAGCTACAAAATCAAGAGTGGCATTGAAATCTCGAAAAAAACACATCATCAGATATGGCAATTGGGTTCCAATATACATTTAAGATCGCGTACCCTACCTTTGCGGACAGCACTTTGACCAATAACATATATCCATTTGGCGCTGCCCAAAATTTAGAAGACAAACCGTTCCCTATTTTGACCGATGTCAATAGACCAGAGGTTGGTCGGCCTGATGAAGGTTTAAGTGCAGCATTTAAATGGATTTCATGAGTTTCCCAGATGGGGGTAGTAGTGAGCCAGGTCTCTTGCAAGAGGACTATATCCCATTTACTTATCTTGCTTTGATCGTTATTGAGAAGATGTTTGAATCCTCTTGTGTTCCAACTCAAGAGAGACACCAGACCCACACCCCCTTCCACATCTAGTTACTGCTGGTTGGAAGTACCCTGGCAATTACACAGGGTTTTAGTAAATTGAGATTTTGTGACCATCTTAGTTCCCGTGTGAGTCTGTTTCTGATGACTCCCTTGACCACTACTCAGGGGCTTAAGGGGATCCAGCCTTGCTTCTACCGTGAGTATGAATCCCAACTTGTATAGATCCTCTTTCGGCTGCCAGATTAGGTTCTGATTACCCAGGAGTTCAACCAGAGTCTTACAGAATTCAACTGCCCCTTGATGGTAAATTCAACTAATGTTAAATCAGAGGAGACAATGTCCTCCAACTGTGGAATCTCTGAGAAGATAGCCATCACCGCTCTTCGGTTTAGATCATATTGAGTTAGCGGGGGTAATCTGCACGCCAAAATCAAAGAGTGAGCAGCTGGAGACCTCCTCAAGGGTATTGCTACTTTCTTTGACTCAGGCGTTGCGTAGGACTAGTGGTCACCGGCAAAGGAGTCACCAAGGATCTCCTGAGCGAATCTTCTAAAGGATGCATGGGTTGCACTGGTGCATCCCTCAGGATACATTGGGCCTCATTACAACCCTGGCGTTGGACCATGGTGCTATTAGCACCATGGTCCACGCCGGATCCCGCCATGGTGGATGGCGGATTTAACGCCCCATTTCAAGGTTGGCGGGACGGTAAATCCCCATTCACCATGGCCCCTTCCCCATTCCCATTTTTGGCCCATAGGGCTCAATGTAAATGGGGAAGGCGCTAATTACGGCACCATAAATTACGGTGCCGTAATTAGCACCAAGGTCCCTTAGCGGGTTGGACTTTAACGCCTGCAAAAAGCAGGCGTTAAAGTGTGAATCGGGCGTTAAGGGTTTAACGGTGCCTCATCCTTTTACGGCACTGTTAACCCCTTAACGCCAGGGTTGTAATGAGGCCCATTGACCAGTAACTACCTTCTGGATGTCCTTTTTATATGTTGGATTAGGTTGGAGTAGAGGCCTACTTAACCCCAATTTTAAAGGATTGTGAGATGGAAGAGTAAGCGATGGTGGCATAAATCCGACCATGTAAGCGTCTACCGCTTTGTGGATTTCCGTTCTGTGGACACTCAATGGGAAGTCAATTTCCGATATTACTTGATTGGGTTGAGTAGGCACCTTTTGCGGCACCATAAGCTCCTTACCTGATGTATTAGTGTCAGAGGAGTTCTGGTTACTTATCACCTCCATTAAGTCGTCTAGAGGAGGATAGCTCATAGCTTGGGCTGGAATAAAATTAACAGATTCATTTATTCTAGCCTGTGAAAGTAGGAGATATTTGTGCTTAATTGCTTGGGCGGCCATTAGAGCATTTTTCTTTGGTAACGAGATGGCTTTAAAAAATTGTTTAGATGCCATTTTCCCTGTGCTTTTAAGAGCTTGTTGGTTTTTGGGGAGTTTCTTGTCGTCTGCTTTCTTTCTGGGGTGAAGATCGTGAAGGTCTTTTTGTGGGTCTCACTATACCTCTTTTTAGGTGGAACAGCATCTGGCATTGTCGTTTTAATGTTGGGTTTTGGTCTCAATTACTGGTGCGTCATCATAAATTTTGTCTTCAATACAAGGTAATGCATACAAGATCTCTTTAGGGATTTTAAATTGTGAAATATCTTTGGAGGCCAACAGACTAGGTGACATACTATCTGTTTGACACGCAACCGAGATTGGGCCAGCCTTCAGAGTTGGATTTAATTTTTTTTGTCTGACATTAGTTCCACATGAAAATAATTGGAGCTTTTCCATGCAAGAATTGTCTGTAAGATTTCCCCTTGAGAATGTAATTTTTGCTCACATGCTTGGAGGACATTGCTCATTGATTGAATTGCCAGATTCATTGACTGCAAAGTCACTCCTAGCAGGTTGGCAGGGTAATGCACAATCAAAGAAGTATTGGTGCTATGATTATTGGTAAGAAGTTTGATTGGGGGGTACGCGAATCAGCAGAGGAGACAGATTCTACAATGCTCTGAGTAACTTCCGAAAACATCACAGGCGTACCTGATAAGTTTTCAGGAAGTAAGTTATTTGAAAAGACTGAATCGTTATCCTCTAAATCAATAACTGCCACATCCAATGGGCCATTATGCAGGGGTCTAGATTCGTTTAATATTGGCCTCATGCAGGGCACGTTCTTTAGCATCGCCGTGTCCGATATGGGCACGTCTTTTAGAGGGCTTACGCAATGAACTCCCATAACGTGACTGGGATCCGCTGCAAGATGGGGAACAACCTTACCCCTCTTTGCCGGATCGATGCACTCAGTTTCTACATTTCTAAGAAGTAACGTATTCTCTATTTCACATACATGTTTTGCTCTATAAGCAAACAGTGTACCATTACAAAACCTCTGAATATCGGCATTCGCTAGCGAGCCGTTGTTATTACTGCTATGCCGAGGCGTCGAACATGACAGAATGGCACCCCGCTGTCTGGCTGCTACAGGTCCTCTTACCCTCTGCAGCGGGCTTCTAGCCGGCATGCCAGTCTTCAGGTTTTGAATAATCATTATGCTCGTGAGAAAGGAGGCCTCAGACAGCTGATCTTTGTCAGGAAGCACCCGGAAGTCCCCAGCGCCTCAACGCCTCGGCGAAGAGGCAAAGAACTACTTCCAAGGTACTTCTCGCAGGAGACCGCACTGGTGCGCGTGCCTTCCCGGTTTTATCTCGTCACTCCTTTTGGGGCAGGGTTTTCTCGCAATGAGTGCTTTGCACTGTAACAGAATGCAAAATGGATTAGTAAATGTCGGATTGTTAAGTAGGGCTATGCAGCCCGCCCACATCGTTGTGTGGGCAGACCGCCGTTGCGGTCTCAGTTCCCGGGCAGGGAAGTGACGTTGGGGTAGGGAGGGGGCGGGACGAAAAGGCGGGGTCGAGTTGAGGGAGGAAATAAAGTGGTCGCACGAATCCCCGGCTCCCGCGTACATTATTCCGCGGTTCGGGGGACCCGCGCAAAACCCTACAACTGGCGACGAGGAGCACACGAACCCGCAGGAGAGCGGGTGAGGCGCTTCGGCGCAACGCCACAAAAGCTCCGCGGAGGTCCGCAGTCGAGCGGCGTGGCGCGTCGGCGCACCTCCCAGTGCCAGCTGAGGCCGCAGTCACGGGCGGCCGCAGCGTCAGGAGCCGCGAGGGAGCGGGTGCGGAGGCGCCTGCAAAAGCACGCGCAGGCCCGGAGGCAAGTCGCCAGGGTCCCGCCCCCCTCCCCCAATCCCACACGCGATCAGCAGGAGGCCCTGAGGGGGGCCTCAAGAAGAAAAAAAAAAAAAAATACATTTTTTTTCTTCTCCTGTACTCGAGACCTGCAAGGCCAGCACACGCACCAGCCACGCCAGAGCCGGCAAAGAGGCTACCCATAGCTACGAGGCACCGCCGGCACGCACCAGCCTGTGCAGATCACAAGGGCAAGCTACAGCCAGCCAAGAGGCGGCACACTGTCACACGGAGCGACAGGCACAGCGACCAT
The DNA here is from genome assembly GCF_040938575.1 of Ambystoma mexicanum. Lineage (NCBI taxonomy): Eukaryota > Metazoa > Chordata > Amphibia > Caudata > Ambystomatidae > Ambystoma > Ambystoma mexicanum. The sequence continues at coordinate 1,167,271,182 of NC_090922.1, forward strand.
GTCAGGCCCAGCAAGCCCCGTAGCCTCCTCGTCAGATGGTTCGGGAGCTGCGCATGATGGAAATCAACAGGCACCGACTTCAGGTACGGCTGCCCATAACTTACCACTACCGGGCCCATTTGATGTGAGAGACACTTCCAACCTAGGACCCAGATGGGTCATATGGCTCAGGGATTTCAAGTTCTACACGGGGGCAATAGGATTGACAGACAACGCAATGCTGAAAAATACCCTCTTCATGACAGTAGGCCCCGCTGTCAGGGATATTGCAGGCGAACTAATGAACGTAGACACCGTCACCTATGCGGAACTACATGGAAAATTATCGGAATACTTCACGCCCCATACAAACATTGACTACGAGCGCCACGTCTTTCACACCACGCGACAGGAGAAAGCTAAAGTACTGTGAGTTCCATAAGTACTCTAATGATGAAGCGTTAAGATCTCAAGTGATAGCGGGATGCATCTCACAGCCATTCAGGAAACAGCTTCTCCAGAAACAGAGGTCCCTGGAGGAAATCCTTGCACTTGCCAGGATGGAAGCAGCAGTGGAGTCGCAACTCGACAGCCTAGGCAAGGTCACTATTCAACACCCGCCACCGACCGCTGAGTCCATCAATAAACTATACACGGCCCCCTCACAGAGTGGTAAAGGAACGGACGCCACGTGCTACAGATGCGGATTCGAGTATCCGCACGCAGGAGACTGCCCTGCACTTGGACAAAAGTGCGCCGCATGTGGCGGAATGGACCACTACAGAGCCGTTTGCAAAAATCCACTGGGGCAGGGACCCAGCAAAACGAGACACCTAGAGAGAAGGAGAAGCTCGCGACACAGCCCACCAGCAGGCAGAGGTGAGGAAGACCAGCCGGGACCCAGGAGAGAAGAAAAACCACGAAGGAGCGCATACACCAGAGACGACAGAAGGCCCCCGGACGGATCGAGGCGATCGCAAAGAAGACGGTTCGTCCGGTACATCGAGATGAGATCCCCATCAGGCAGTGAGTCCCAATCTTCAGAGGAGGATCAACGGAAAAAAGGGTATGTGTGGGCTCTCAACAATGCCACAGCCACCCAGCACAGCCCAACGCTCCAGCTTCAAGTAAACAACACACCGTTACAATTCCTCATAGACACGGGGGCAACTGTCAATATCATAAGTGAACAGGCGTACAACTCGCTCCCCAACCCCCCAAAAATCCGAAAGGCGACAGTGGACATATACCCCTACGGTGCCACGACCCCGCTGCCATGCAAAGGAACCATATCAGCATGGTGCGTGCACAAATCGCACGCCGCAAAAATCACGCTACACATCTTGAAGACGGAAGCCAATAGCGGGTGCATTCTCAGTTTCAAGACTGCCGTTGAGATGGGTTTAGTGCACATCCTATATCAGTTAATGGCCCATAAATACTTTGCCAGACCAGATGCCATCGAGCAAACATTCCCCAACCTGTTCAAAGGCCTAGGAAAACTAAAGCATCGCAAGGTACAGTTGCACATAAACCCAAAGATACCGCCCGTAGCACAACACTACAGGGGCATTCCGATAAATATACAACGCCAAGTCGAGGAGGAGCTGGACAAACTGATTAAACTCAACGTTATTGAACCTGTCTCAGGACCCACTCCATGGGTATCCCCCATCGTCCCCGTCCCCAAGAAATCACCGGACGGATCGATACGCCTGTGTGTCGACATGAGGAGGGCCAACGTGGCCATCGAAAGGGAAAGACACCAGGCGCCCAGAATTACGGACATGATACACCTGCTCCATGGGGCCCAGGTCTTCTCGAAACTGGACCTCACCAAAGGCTATCATCAGATTGAGATCGAGCCTGAATCCAGGTACATCACGACATTTGTTACACACCTGGGTCTATTTCAATATAAGAGACTTAGCTTCGGGATATCCTCCGCCGCAGAAATATTTCAGGAGGAGATACACAGAGTCATTAGGCACGTACCCAACTGCCTAAACTACTCCGACGACGTCCTCGTTTTTGGAAAGACGCAGGAAGAGCACGACACTGCTCTCCACAGAGTGTGTGCTGCACTGCAGGAGGCAGGACTAACGCTCAACAAATCCAAATGCGAGTTCGGGAAGGGCTCCCTACGATTTTTCGGCCACATATTTTCCGACAAAGGGATGCGACCAGACCCGGAGAAGGTGGCGGCACTCAACTCAGCTACACCCCCAACGAACACGACGGAACTTCGATCTTTCTTAGGACTGGCCAGCTACTGCTCCAGATACCTAAAGGACTACGCAACCATCAGTAACCCGCTGCGCCTCCTAACGCGCAAGGATCAACCATACACCTGGTCCACGGACTGTCAAAAGGCATTCGAGGCGATCCGTGATGCCATCTCCAAAGCTGAAGACATGGCGTACTACGACGCCAAAAGACACACCGAAGTGATAGTGGACGCCAGCCCCGTGGGTTTGGGCACCATACTAACGCAAGTTGACCCGCTGGAACCGACAAACATATTAGTGGTCGCATACGCCAGTAGGAGCTTAACCCCGACAGAACAAGCATACTCCCAAGCGGAAAAGGAGAGCCTAGCGGTGGTATGGGCATGCAAGTATTTTCATCTGTTCGTATATGGCAAGGAGTTCACCATCATCACCGACCACCAGGCACTGATCACAATATATGGAGACCCCAAATCACGCATGCCGCCCAGAATAGCCAGATGGGGCCTAAGACTGCAGGATTACAAATTCGTCATCAAGCACAGGCCGGGAAAAGAAGACAATCCCGCGGACTATCTATCACGTCACCCGATCGGCCCGGCCACACCACGCCCATCCATCGCTGACGAATATCTCAATTACGTAGTGCATCATCTACAACCACTACCAGTCAGTTGGGCAGACATCATCGCACACTCGGAACAAGATCCGGCTCTACGCATCGTGCGTCACTGCATACAAGCAGACAGAAGGGCGCACATGCGTCAACAGGCGCAGCACGAGTCGGAAGAGGTCCGAGCAGACGTCAAACTAATAGACCAGGTCCGGGACGAACTTTCCATCGTCGACGATCAAGTAATACTCAAAGGGTGCAAAGTACTCCTTCCGAAATCGCTACGCACCAGAACGATCCATGTAGCACATGAAAGCCACCGGGGAGTGGTGGCCACCAAGAGACTACTGAGGGAAAAAGTGTGGTTCCCCAAACTGGACTCGATGGTTGAGGAAATCATAGGCCAATGCACAACGTGTGCACAGGTAGCACCGCCCCCGCACCCAAACCCACTCACATGTCGCCACTACCGGAAAAGGTATGGGAAGAACTGGCGGTGGATTTCTTTGGACCCCTAAGGAATGGCACATATGTGTTAGTGCTAATAGATGAACACTCACGATTCCCGGACGCACAGATCGTCGATAGCACAGCAGCAACCAGCGTCATCCCGGCACTAGATCGCATGCTGTCCACATATGGGATACCCAGGATCATCAAATCTGATAACGGAGCGCCATTCATGAGCACAGACTTCGAAAACTTCGCGAAGTACATGGGCTTCCACCATAGGAAGATAACCCCGCGATGGCCTCAGGCCAATGGAATGGTTGAGAGGTTCATGGCAAACGTCAAGAGAACTCTGCAAATAGCGACCCTCCTCCACAAACCTTTTGAACAAGCACTGTACCAGTTTCTCCGGGACTATCGCCACACCCCCCACAGTACAACGGGCGTCTGCCCCGCTGACCTGATGTTCCGCAGGCCAGTACAGACACGACTGCCAGAGGATGCCCGCGCAGCCGAAGCCACGCCCCTGGAAACAGAGGCCAGAAGCAAGGATGACACCGCTAAAGCCAAGATGAAGGACATGGCGGATCACAAAAGAAAAGCACAGGAGTCGAATGTGGAAGTGGGAGACCAAGTGTGGCTACGGCAACCGAAACAGCGCAAGGAGGACGCCACGTTTGCACCGGAACCGCTGACGGTCACGCAAAAGAAAGGCACAATGATCACGGCCCAGAGAACCGACCAGTCCTCCGTCACAAGAAACATATCGCATTTCAAACCCAAGAGGCGCTCCACGGATAATACCTTACATCAAGAAGCCGACAGCGAAGATGACATCGCCCTTGACAGGTATTATGTGGAGGAGAGTGAGTCCTCAGAAGGCGAGGACAGGTCAACACCCCCGGGTCAGGATGAGCATACACCGGGCAGCAGAGGTCGCCCTCAGAGAAGTCGCTTCAAGCCCCAGAGACTCATAGAAGAAATGGAGTAAGTTATACAGAGACATGTGGTTGTTTAAAAAGGGGGGAGATGTCGGATTGTTAAGTAGGGCTATGCAGCCTGCCCACATCGTTGTGTGGGCAGACCGCCGTTGCGGTCTCAGTTCCCGGGCAGGGAAGTGACGTTGGGGTAGGGAGGGGGCGGGACGAAAAGGCGGGGTCGAGTTGAGGGAGGAAATAAAGTGGTCGCACGAATCCCCGGCTCCCGCGTACATTATTCCGCGGTTCGGGGGACCCGCGCAAAACCCTACAGTAAATACTAATCACAGAGTCCATTGATAGTTCCTTGGTCTCTTTTAGCATACAAGTGCAGTAAATAACGTTGCAGAGTCGCGTTTAAACACGTGTTTCCAAAGAACTTCCAAGACGATCCACAGCCAGCGGGTCTGGCAAAGAGGTACTTCCAAGGTACTTCTCGCAGGTGCGCGCCTGCTGGTGCACGTGCCGTCCCGGTTTAACTTGTCACTCCTTTAGGGGCGGGGCTTGCTCACAATAAGTGCTTTGCACGTTGCAGAGTCTTGTTAGCGTTAAAGGACTGCCAAGACGATCCACAGCCAGCGGGTCCGGCAAAGAGGTACTTCCAAGGTGCCCAGTTACTTGCACATGAAACCTGAGATTTAATTGCAACAAGTTCTATATCATTCGCACATGGTGTTGTATGTAGAATTCTTGTGAGTACAGCCATCAAGTGACAACAGAAGAGTTGGAAGATTATACGATTAGGATAAGGAATAGCAAACAAAGTAGAATGATATGGCCCAACTAAAACCTTGTGTAATCAGTAAATATCTATTTAGGGTTGCACAGGGAGATCAAGTTAACCACAACCCACCCCTGCCCACAGCTGTCCGACTTAACTCCACATGAGAATAGCAATTTAAAAAAAAAAACAGGGCATCCCAAGCCTATGCTGACTAATGTGTAAAGTCATTGAGAGGTGAGGTGAGGTTAAAACAGGTTAGTGGGTGGTAATGACACTGCAAGCCATAGAGAGCCCATACCCACCAGTGCATATTCCATAATACATTGAACATGCCCCTTACTGCAGAGAAAATCGTGTGTCGCAAGAACATTGGAAACAAAACTGCCATCTAGAGGAGGATCACATTTCTCTGATTCAACCATGTTTACTTAAATTGGATGCGGTCGATGGTATGCTGTCAGGAAATTCCACAGCTTCATCAAGCGTGACAAAGAACTGAGTACTGCCTTTGTTGATCACCTGCAGTTTTTCAGGAAGAAACAAGGTGTATTTGAGGCCATGTACTCACATTATCTGTTTAATTGATGTACACTTAAGCTGTGATGCCAAGGCAGATGCCATAGTCAGCAAAGATGGAAATCCTTGCATTTTTGTATCACAGTTATTCACACTCTGTTGCCCTGATCCTGGTCTCAATAATTGAGAAGAGGAGAGATTTCAAGACGTTGGGTTTCGCCAGGTTTATCTGGGGGTGAGTGATATCTGCAACCTTTGCACTAGAAATTAGAAGGAACATGAAAGAACTTTCAGTGATTCAATGCATTTCTCCATTTTAGGTGTTGTAATGCAATCAGGCAAACCAAGAATGAATATTTTGTTATGTAGCATTCTGGCCTCCAAGCCTTTTTTAATTGCCTGCACTCCCTTCATCGTCTGAACCAGCTTCTCAAGATCAGCCCACATTACAGCTATGCTTTCTCCACAGCACCTATCCTATTCTCAAATTCTGAGTCACTGACACTTTCTTTCTCAATCCAAGATTGAAGTGTTTCAATCTTAAAATACAGGTTGTCAATAATCAAGAGCATGGTGTTAAATGCCACTCTTCATATGGGCCAGTATAAATGTGGTGTCTGCAGTGGGAGGAGAGACTGCCGATACAAATTGTCACATTGTTTTCAACCTGCGGCATAGAAGAGGAGTCCGAAGGATCGAGTCCATCAGCCCCGGGAGCAGGCATCCAGATACTCATTAAAACCCCAACAGACCCGTTTGGGGGCTGTTTGGATTCAGTCCTGGCGCCTTAGGCGCCAGGCTCATCATAGAAATGAGTCCTGGCGCCATAGGCGCCAGGCTCATAGACTTTACTTACCTTATGCAGACCATGCTGCAAATGAGTCCAAGCCAACGTGAGGCCTGGATGGGACTATTTTATTACAGGGACTATTTTTTATTTGGGTGTGGTTCTGGGAACTTCTTACCTGGGACTACTTTGCAGGCTATTTAAACCACGCCCGAACAGCAGCTCATGCTTCGTGTTATTCTGCATCCAGCAGCGGAACGCTCACCGTGCCTGCAAGTCAGCATCCAGTCTTCTGCCACGCCCGCCTCGAATCCGGAGCTCCTAGACAAAAGGAAAAGAAAGGAGAAGAGGTTAGATCACAGACATTATTTGATTCCTTACCTGATTCCGGACGCAGCACATCTGCAACCCTGGAAAGGACATTATTTCAGCACACGTCGCTTCGCCAGCAGCAACGTCGCGTTATACTAACCAGTCCTCCGCATCTTTCAACTCGGCGCTGCCTCCATCATTTTCTTCGTCGAAACCCAGCACCTGGGGGGAAAACAAAAGGAATAACAAGGTGAGCCGAGAAAACTGACAAAGACAATCTCTTTGCCACCAATGGCTTACCTGCTTTAACACCGGAGGTATTATCCTTTAATTCGCCGCATCTTTCTATGCCGCACCTATAAAGGGAGAGAAAACAGCAAGTTAAACTCATGCAACTTTTACCGGACAGTATTTGGTAATACAGACTCTTACCTGAACGCCATCAGCTGCCTCCAGGCAATATTCTTTTGGACCCAGCTGCAACCTAACGAGGGAATGGAACAAGAGTGAACATCGGACATATTGAACTCTTTGAACTTTATAGACACTGGAGTCAATATTCCTCCAGAACTCCTCCAGTACCTTCAAACCAGTGAAGTAACTACGTGCCCCTGCATGCCATGTGCTGTCCCACCTTATAGTCCTCAGTGCTCTATGGAACAACAGGGTATACAAGCAGTTTAGTATTACAGGTAGATGTGCACTGGATAAGAGAACATCATTTGAGTTACAGTTCTGACAAGAAGCCATAGTGTAGGTATCCTACCCTGTGAGAACATGTTCATTACAGTGAAAAGAGGTAATCATTACAATCGCCACCCAATGACCCCCATTAATTATCTGTTATTGAATACACATAGCTTTGTGTCTGCATGGGTGAAGGACACTGAGCAGTGCAGAAAGGGAGCATGGCTAAAGTTGTGGAGGTGCAGGATCACATAGGAAAGTCAGGGTTGTCAAAGGATTCACCTTTGTGCCCATGAGGTCAATTTAGGAGGAATGGTTCCACACTTTTATGGCAGGCACATAGCCACACACTACCTCTGGCAACCATAAATAATGTCCAGTGTTGAGCCCATGCAACAGAGATAGAAGACAGAAGTGGAGATAGTGAATATGCTAGCATAGTTTTAGTGGGCAGGGGCAGGGAAGAGGATAGCTCAGAGGCAACTTGCTCGCCTTGGAAGCAAGAAGACATGGAGCACCACAGGTTCGACTGCCAGGTCCGTGCTTAGAAACCTCTGGGTATTAAGCACGTTATAAATAACCTATCATATCATATCAATCAGTTCACTTGCGCAACCCTGCTGGAGCAAAGAGAGCAACTTGCCTCCTTACACTCCTCATAAGCCATCATTAATGTCTATCTAAATGGGACCGTATTGGTCCAGGGTCCTCAGCCCAATTTCCTCCTTTTTAATAGGCACAATTCCTGCATCTTATCAACTTCCTCTCTTCTCCTGCTAATCCTTCCAACCCCTCTCTGGGTCATTTGCCACATCCTTTCCCCTTCGTCTCTCTGGCATCTACCTTCTCCTCCTCTCTGACCCCCGTCCCACATCCATCTACTGCCTCTGCCCACTCTAGGGCCCCTCTACTACCTCCACCCTCCTGTACCCCACTAAGTAAGTCTTTCAAATGTGGCAACATGCTCCACATCACTGCTCTCAACCCTCACTCTGCTATCAAACACTCCTCTGAATTCTGCCGCCTCCTCGAAGACCTTGACCTTGCTTTCCTCGCTCTCACTGAGACATTGTTTATAGCAAGCTCTGTCACAAGTTTTGACACCCTCCTCTCGGAGGGCACCAAGATCCTCTCCGAACCCAATGGCCCTGAGGTGGAGTGGCACTGATGTTTCCAGAATGGGTTCCTGCTTCTGTTATTCCTACGCAGACCGACTCCTCCATTGAATGCCTGGTCTGAAGGCTCTCTATATCTCCTGGCCTCTCTCTGACTCTGGCCAATACCTACAGGCCACCCGGACAGATTGCCCTCTTCCTGTCAGAGTGGGCTGACCTCTCGACTTCTCTTTTTGTCTCTACCTCTCAACTTCTCCTGCTCAGAGACCTCAACATCCACCAGAATGCTTCTAATCTCTTCTCTGTGCTCTTCTGCAACCTTTGTGATACTCCATCTGAAGCCTACCTTCAAGTGCAACTCTTGGTATGACTCTGACTTCGCCACCCTGAAACGCAAGTGCAAGGTGGCTGAGAGGAAATGGGGGGCTTCGTGAGCATACTCTGACAAACTGGCCCATCGCCTGCTCCAAAGACAATACAGAATCACTGTTCTGTCCAAGAAGAGAGTCCACATCCAAGCCCACGTCTCTGCGGCCTCTAACAACAGGACCAAACTCTTTAAAATCTGCAAGGAGCTGGCCAATACTTCTGCAGTCTCTACCTCTCTTGTTCCCACCCAGGCCCTCTGTACGGCTCTGGCTTCTCACTTCACCACTAAAACTCAGGACATCCTGTCCCTACTCTCCTCTTTCTCTTCCTCTACCTCTCTTGGCCCCCCTCTGGCTGCCTCTCCCTCTCCTCCTCCTTTCTCCTCTTTCTCCCTGACAACACCTAACGATGTATCTAGACAAGTCTGATCTTTGAAAGTGTCATCCAAACAGGTGCTCCCCTGCTCCTCCAGAAACATCAAGGACCACATTGACACCCTCGCTCCAGTCTTGGACGATTTCTGCAATCACTCTTTCACCACTGAAATGTTCCCCTATCTCAACAAGCACTCCCTTGTTATGTTATGTTATGTTATGTTATGTTATGTTATGTTGTGTTGTGTTATGTTATGTTATTGAATTCCTATATGGCACAACACTCCCGAAGGTCTCAGTGCGCTGCAAGAAAGAGGACCAATACCAAGGGGTCAGGACCAGGACAGAAAACCGAAAGCAATTCCAATCTGATCATTAGAATAAAAAAGAATGTCTTAACAGACTTTTTGAATCCTGAAAGGCTAGCCGCAAGGCTGATGCAGACAGGTATGGAGTTCCAAAGGAGCGGGGCCTGAACGGAAAAACACCAACATTTTTCGTCTTATGCTGAGGGACCGAAAGTTTAAATTGCTTGCTGGAACTCAGAGTGCGAGTAGTAGTGCTCCTTCTTAATGTATTAGCTGGGTAGCTGGGTGCTTGGTTGGTAAGGCATTTGTATGACAAAGTCAAGACTTTATGAGACATGAGATGGCAAATAGGCAGCCAGTGCAATTCTCGTCTTGACTGAGTGACATGGTTGTGTGGGCCCAGACTGCAAATTGTTCTAACTGCATTGTTTTGCACTACTTGAAGGCTATGCAAGTTTTTCTTTGAAGGTCCATTACAGTAATCCAGGCGTGAAAGAACAAGTGGTGCAGCTAATGAGGCAAGATGTTCTAGCAACAAATAAGCTTTGATATGCCTCAGAAGTTTATTAATGTATGAACATGAAGATTTTATTTGTGAAACATGCTGATTCATGCTCAGGTCAGAGTCTAGTGTGACACCAAGAGTTTTTACGTGGGGCCTGACCGCAATAGGGCAGTTAGATATAGGAAAATGGGAATACTGTGCGATCATACAATCATAAGTTCTGTCTTATCATTATTCAGCGCCAGCGAGTTAAGTGTTATCAGTGCTGGATCATTTCATATATGCTATTTAGGTGAAGAAGGCCAGTGTCATACTCTTCATCAAATTCCATTGCTCCTGCTTTCCCTCTTTCACTCTGGCCACCTTCCATGGGCCCTCTTCCTTCACCTTATGGTGAGGCAAAACAACTTTGCATCATCTTCGACTCCATGCTCTCCTTCTCTCCTCACATTATGGACCTCGGCAAGAAGACCCACTACCAGTTGAACCTCATCAGAGGTACTCTTCTTTTTCTGACTTTCCTCTGAAGCTCACTGTCTCCAGGACCCTGGTTCTCTGTAGGCTGGAAAACTGAAAAAGCCTCTTTCTCAATATGCCTTCCTCTACTCTCTGCCATCCCCAACTAATCCAGAACAGGACTGCAAGACTTATCCTTGGGCTCATGCCCAGGGACCATATCTCTCCAGCACTGAAATCTCTCCACTGGCTCCCGGTTGCTGTAAGGATCAAGTTCAGGACCCTCTGCATCGTCCACAAGGCTTTCTGGGGCCAGGGCCTGCAGTAAATCCCACTCTCTCTTCCAAAATACCTTCCTTTTCAAGCCCTTCGCTCAGCTACCTCCAACTCTTTAAGGGTCAGACATTTCTCCAGGCAGAGAGTGGGAGTAGATCTCTCTCCACTGCAGGTGCCTCCCTCTGGAATGGCCTCCCTGCCCCTCTCAAAGCTGAGCCGGACTACCTGAAGTTATGGTGGCAGGTAAAGATGTTCCTTTTCACCACTGCTTTCTCGTTCTCCCTCCCCTGCTGACCTACCTGTCTGCTGCGCCTACTGGTTGCTTCGCTAGCTCTAAGTCTCACTGGGTGCCAGGTTCCTTCTTCATCAGTCTCCCCTGGACTGCCTCCGGGCCTATCGTGCACTTAGGAGCTGTAATTTTAACCTTACAGTCCCCCGCCTCCGTGCACTTACCAAGAGGCGCATTGCCCTGGCTGCACTTACTCAGAGCAATGTTACCCCGATTGCACTTCCTCTTCCCACTCCCTGTGAGTACTGTAGGGTATTTTGTGGAGATTTGGGGCCTGACGGTATTTTCTTACCGCCGAAATATAACTTAGCAACAATCACTCCTTGTATTCAGATTGGGCCATGTACAACAATAATACAGTGAACATGTATTATTTCAGCACCCAGGCATGCATATTTGGTATGCGTGGGTGGTAGGCGCGGTTGGTGGTATTTTGGTGAGCATAATTCCCTTGTTTTATTTGTGGCCCCAATGTCCAGAATCCCTTATCTTTGTTTAGATTTTTCGTGTAATCACTAGAGAGACCTCAGACCTACATTTTAGGAATACCACATTTTTCAGTGTTAGTGTGCCACCATGGGCGATCTCACTGACTTATTTACGACAGAGAGCTATATATGGTAATCTTGTGGTAATTTCCACTACCTTATATACGGTAGGGAGCTATGTTCAGAGAGTCTCTCTTCCCGTTGGCTCATGTACCTCCAACGAGCTATGCTACAGTCACTCACAACTGTTCATACTGAATCTGACATGCACACATCTGTCTTAAAATGACCATTGCACTGTTTAAAATCTCCCCACATCATCAGCATTGTAATGGTAAATAGTAAATACACCACCCGTCTGTTTTCAAATATTTTTCTGTATTATAAAAGTTGCAATTAAACACGATCTCATTCTTTACAGAAATAAATAAAATGGTACAGTAAAAGCATTGTCTATGACACACTGCAAAGAGAGTGGCGGAGAACAGAACTCAAATTGCAACATTAGCATTTGATTAAGGCATGCACAGGAATCCTACACTGACTGCATATTATCGTACACACTCAGCTCCCACATTTCTGTAATTACCTTATCTTTTTAGTTGTTCTCTTTGGCGGTCCTCTTTCTGAATGTGGCTCCCTTGAAGATTAACTCCAGTAAAAAGGATAGCTGGCCTTCTCAAACCGGGGCCATTGCCTGGAATTCTCAGCTTTTGCAGATAGGAATGCCTCAGCCAGTGGAAAGGTCCTTCTTTCAGCTCTCCCCAATCTCGACTGACTTTCTCCTTTCTCAAAAACCCCCCAGCAAAAGCCTGATCACTCCCTCTAGCATGATACTTGCTATGACGCTGCTCCAATCAGAATTAATCACGCCATCTCCTCCTTCTCTACACAATGGCTCATTTTTATAGTAATACTTTGTAACCAACTGATTTACTGTAGTTATGTGGACAGGGCAGCAGAGAGAACAGAAAAAAAAATGGATGTGCGTTTAAAAGTTCACTTTCAGAATAGGCCTAATTCTGCAGTGGAGACACATTTTTATTAGTGGATTATGTTTCATTAGTCATGTTAGTTGTCAGTAAGGTTAGTTATTATTTTCAAATGTGTCTCTCGCACCATAGGCATTTCAGGTGAAAAATAGTGTGCATTTTTGGGTGTGCACATGTGCTTTTAACTGTAAAAATAGATTTGCATCTTATATGTTAAAATCGTTTTTGACTGAGTGGCCTGTCTTTCCTTGTTAATCTGGTAACACATATAGCAATGCACCGCACCCTTGTGGTGGTGCTGCAAAAAAAATTTGCTACCTGTGCAGTAGTGCTGTACTCTGTGCTGTTTGCTACCTGTGTAGTAGTGCTGTACTCTGTGCTGTTTGCTACCTGTGTAGTAGTGCTGTACTCTGTGCTGTTTGCTACCTGTGCAGTAGTGCTGTACTCTGTGCTGTAACATGCCAAATATCCTTACATATACCCTCCTTTTGTTTTTAGAACTTGGCTACAATCCAAGCCAATTCCTAAAAACAACTTGTTCTCTCTTTTTTTTTTTTTTTTACAATATAGCAATCCAACAAAATGAATATTCATGTGCATCAATGAAAAATTTGCAATTTGCAATCAACACAGTATTCATCTGAGTTCATTAGTTTACAAAATATTCCACATTTGCCTTCTCAGTTGAAGTGGCATTACTTTAAGTTTAGATTGTCCAAGTCAATTAAAAACAAAGAAATAAAACAACTAACTAAAACAAATAATTAATATAACAAATTAAAATAAATAATTAAAATAATAAATACGTGGAACTCCATATGTCAGCACTCTTGTCCGCTTCTGATATGTCCCGACCAGCGATGTTATTCGGTTCATTCGAGTACACTTCCATCTTGGCAATCTTAGATCCATAGGAGTCATCCTTTTTAGCATTCTGGTTATCTTGTCTTCACCTCCACCTGGAGGCAGGCATCTTTTGGTCTTCATCCAGGGGACTCCAGGACTCCATCGTCTCTCCCGTGGGCTCTGATCTCGGAACCTCCGACCAAATAATGTTAATTGTCTAAATCAAAATAGAAAATAAACAAATTAAGTACATAGCATAATACTAACTTCATCCTTTTGCCAAAAATAAAACATGCTTGGTAAAAATATTTCATTTTTTTTTTCTGAAATTAAAAACAAGTTAAAAGAAAACAAGCAGATATTCAATATTTAACACACTTTCTCTCTGCACACCAACCATGAGCTTCCATTATATGTGCATTTATTTATTTATTTATTTATTTATTTTATATATTTTTACATATATTACAGTGTTTATGTACCATCATAACAATCAACTTTTTTTTAACTTCTTTGTCACTGCCTCCTGATTACACCCATTTATTTTCTCAAGGGACTCTATCTGTTTCTACATGCTCAAGCTGCCTGATCTCATGCCTGGGATGGCATGGTTTGATTTGATTTACATGGACAAACTGCTCTATTGCTGTTTCACCTTCATTTTTCAAAATTGTATACACTACAGGAGAGACCTTATCTATAATTCGAAATGGCCCCTGCCAGGCTGCTAGAAATTTAGAATTTTTCTGTTTACTTTTTCCAAAATGAAACTTGTACACCTGATCCCCTACACTGTATTCCTTTACTGATGTCTTTTTGTCATAATAACACTTTTCACTGTCAGCGGCTCTTTCCAGATTTCTCTGCACAAAAGCAAATGCATGTTGCAAATGCCTCCTCAGTTCATCAATATATTCATGAACTGTGGATGCACTCACAAGAGTTTGCTCATGTGTTCTGTATAGTAGGTGTTGTAGTAACACCATTTTCCTACCTGTCAAGGCCTCATGAGGGCTAACACCTGTTGCTTTGGCAGGAGTCGATCTGATTGCCATCAAAACCAATGGTAAACGTAAATCCCAGCTGGAACCTGCTTCTGCCACAAATTTCTTTAAAATATCCACAACAGACCTATTGCTTCTTTCAACTGTACCTGAAGACACCTAGTATTTGCCATACCTTACTCATTAGAGTACTTGTGAAATGACTTCCTCTGTCTGACTCAATTCTTTGTGGCAACCTAAACCTTGAGAACACATGGTTCACCAGCAATGTGGCTGCTGTTTGCTCACTACAATCTGGTGCAGGAATGCACTCAATCCACTTCGACATCAAACATACCACACTCAAAATATAACGGTGTCCCCTGCTCGACCTTTTTAAAGGACCTACATAGTCTATTTGCAAATCTGACCATGGGAGAGTTAGGCCTCTTTTCATCAATGGTGCTCTATGCATTGGTGAAGCAGGTTTAAATTGGGCGCATACTAGACATCCTCTAGTATATAATTCCACATCTTGGGACATATGTGGCCAGTAAGCATAATCTTTTAGTATTTCCAATGTTTTTTGTGAACCTCTATGGCCTGCAGTTATGGCATCATGTGCATGGTGTAGCATTAGTCCTCTGAATGAAAGGGGTACTACCCACTGTATTTGCCCTGTTGTGGACTCTCTAATCATGAGTCCATCCTGTAATCTAATTCGTGTTTTGTTCTTTAATAACACCCTCAACTCTTGTTTTCCCATACAATCATTTTCTGTTAAAGGATTTTGTTCAGGATCTATCAAATGATTATAATAGATTCCCAAAATGTGATCATTCTTTTGTGACTCAATCAAATCTTGGTCTGGCGTGTCATGACTCCACTGCACCACCGGTTGATCTACCTCCTTTGGTGCTTTAGAACGTGTGACTGCATCAATTTGTATTTCGCCCATTAAATAATCAATAGGTAGCAATTCTCCCATCACAGCCCCAATCTTAGCCAGGTGGTCTGTCTTATCATTTCCCTCCTTATCCTCTCCTGGTGTTTTTAAATGCCCACAAATTTTTCTCCAGTATATTGTTAAATTATTTTCTGACACCAATTTGTCAATGGCTTTCATCATTTTTCCATGTTTAAGTGGCTTTTTGTTGTATGTAACCATGCCTCTTGCTTTCCAACCAGGCAAATACTCCACAAAGCTATTCAGTGCATAGTCAGAATCAGTCACCAGGACAATTTCACTGAACTTTTTATCAACTGCAGTAGCAATTGCTTTATAAATGGCTGCCAATTCCGTCACCTGACTGCTCCTATCTCCAATCCTCATCCCTATACTGGGAACGCCTTCACATTTCAACCAGACATTTCCTATTCCTGCCACTAATTGTTTATTACTGTCATTTTCAATGTGAAAAGCACAACCATCCACATATACAGTTGGCAAATCCTTGCATGTTTTTTCATCAAAAGCTTTGTGTGGTGATTGTTCAAATTCCTGTAAACTAGTTTCCACTTCCATTTCATTTGGTATTTGTTCAGCTGCACAGTCATGTAAGTCAGCTAACCCTTGAGCAATTGGGCTCTTTTTATTTTGTCCATATCTCACTTCTACGGGAAAACCTTGTAATGCCAGCGTCCATGAAGTGATTCTGGATTGTGCTAGATTGCCTGATCTAATTCTTTTACTCTCTAGAAATTGCAAAGGTTGATGATTTGTTTCAATAATCACCTTTTCTCCCTGAACAATGGGGCGGAAATGTTGTAGCGCCCACACAGTGGTTAATAGGGCCTTTTCACATTCATTAAATTTCATTTCAACTTGGGAAAATGCCTTACTTGCATATGCAATGGTTTTGTGATTCAAATCGTGTTTTTGTGATAACACTGCTGACATACAATGTTCAGAAAAACCTATTTCTATAAAGAAATCTCTGTCCTTTATGGGGTATGCTAAACATGGTGCCTTTACAAGACATTCCTTTAATTTAGCCACTGCATCAGACTGCCCTCTTTCCCATTTCCAGGGAGTATTCAGTTTAAGCAGTTTAGTCAATGGTTGAGTGATTTCTGCATAATTTTCAATGAACTTTCTGTTATAGCCTGTCATCCCTAATAAACTTTTTACTCCTTTCACATTTTTAGGATCTTTTAATCTTTGTATGGCCTCTATTTTCTTCCTTTGTGGATTTAGCCCATGTTCAGTCACTTCATGCCCTAGAAAGTTCACTTTTTTCTTGCACCATTGTGCTTTTTGCAAAGATACTTTGGCGCCTGCTTTCTGCAATTGGCCAAGTACATGTCTTATTTCATCAAAATGGCTTTTCAGGCTTTCATTTTTTATCAGGACATCATCCACATAAACTATTGTTCCTCTTTCCGCTGCATCCGGCATGGCCTTTCTCAAAAATATGCCAAATTCACTCCCACTATTGATGTACCCGAATGGAGTTCTACGCCAGGCATATTGAGTCCTGTCAAATGTAAAGGAAAATAAGTGTTGTATCTCCTCTGCCAATGGCACGCACCAATATCCAGAGGTGAGATCTAATGTGGTAAATACATTTGAACCATGTATCTGAGCTAGGCCCTGATCAATGAATGGCAGTGGCCATCTAGATATTGGTACTCTTTTATTTAACTCTCTTAAGTCTGCACACAGCCGCCATTGACCATTTGGCTTTAACACACCTAAAATAGGCGTATTGGATGTGCTATGAATGGGCCTAATTATTCCCCGTGATTCCAAATTTTTTATAATCTCTGCCAATGATTCTAAACATGCCAGCGGTAGTCTATATTGGCGTACAAACACTGGATTTCTGCTACAACCTTCTGGTAGTGTGGCCACATGTAAATCAGTTAAACCACAATCATAAGCATCTTTTGCAAATACATCCTTAAACTCCATAAATATTTTCCTCAGGTCGTCCCTATCCTTATCGCTGTCACATGCATCCGCTAAGGAGATCTGCTCTTCTACCATTCTGGAAAATTCTGGAAACTCTTCTGGTAAAGGAATCTCAGCGCTTTCCTCTAACTGTGTGGCTGTGTCTTTTTGTAGAGCTGCCACTTTTAAATATTTTGGCATATCAGCTTCCACTTCAATGGGCTGATTTCCTGTTTCATTTTCATTTAAATTAAATATTATGCAATCCTCTTGATGGCAGCACACTGTCTCATTTGAACCATAAGGATACACAGAATGAATTTTAAATATTCCTTTGGGCTGAGAGTCCAGGTGTTCTGGCAACTCGCCCTTGGCATCTACATATTTTTCAGGAATATTCCCAATCACCATGTTATTTAAATCTGCCGTATAATGTGACTTTTGTATGGCCATTCCTAATGGGGAGTTTTCCTCTAAATGAATATCCTGACAACCTTTATTATTTACCATGATTTTTACAGATCCCTCACCAATGTCTACCAATGGAATGTATTCATAATCAACGCCTTGCTGTTTTATGGATTCATTCAGGCATACAAATGCATCAGAGCCTTTCATCTGCTGTCCATTTTTGCATTTCAGTGTTATTGCAAACTGTTTTGTAAATGCAGGAATAATAGTATTTTTCCTCATTTGTAATTCGACTGCATAAGGAACCAATTGTGCACAATGATAAGCCCTTCTTTTGTCTTCAAATTCAGGTGCCGGACCACCTAGGCGTGACCATATTTTTTGATATAGGAAATCTAACACCATACACATTCTGTGCATGATGTCATTGCCCATGTAAAATTCATTTTGTGCTCCACTCACTATCCATACATTATGGTAAATTGTTTTCTGCCCAATGCTAATTTTAAGCATGCATCTGCCTGCAATTCGGTTTTCAAAGTCTGGACTGTCCAACCCAGAAACATATTGGTTTTTAATCCTAAATTTCGGGATTTCTTCCCTCTCCATAATTTTTTGCAACAATTTCTCATTAATGAAACTCCTTTCATGTTCAAGTGCTAAAGTGGCTTTTATTGTTTTAAGATAATCATTTATACCAACATGAACCCATGGTTGCTCATCTTCCGTGTGTATTTCTGCCAGAGTGGTAATGTGTTTTTCTGAATCTGTTTTAGGAGCAATATTCTGTTTGCATGTTTTCTCTTTTAAATAGAAACGTAATGTGTGCTCATCTATGGCAGTCTGCCAATCTTTCCTTGGGTCCAAGTATATTTGTACAGGTAGTTTTTCATTGTCGCTCTGCATTTTGTCTTGACACATTAATATAACAGTGACACTAGGTATGCAGCTATTCTGGAGATATACCTCCACAGCATCATTTGTTTTGGCAACGGTGTGACATTCATTTATATTGCTGTTTTGTGATTTTAGTTTCTTAGGCCTCAATGGTTTTTTGGTTAAGGACCACAGCACTCCATTCACCCCATCTATGAGAGGAGACAATCTTTTCAGGCAATCTGTCCCCATCAGAAATGGAATTTCACAAATAGATGTGATCAATACCTCTTGTTTCATTCTGTGCTTTCCTATTTTTATGTCAACCTCAGTTACACCTATGATGGGCACCTCCTCCCCATTAAAGTTATGTACTGGGCCTTGATTTGCCTTCACTGTGATCTGACTCTGTGGAGGCCTCCCTTCATTGATACTCTTTACCAGCTCCTTGGACATAATTGTGGCCTGTGCGCCAGTGTCAATCATAGCAAAGGTGTGGCATTTTTCTTCTACAGTGATGGGTGCATAATATCTGTCCTCAACTTCCTCTAATACACATAAGAAATGTGAATTCTTACTGATTTCAGGGCTCACCTTTCTCAGATCTTTTTCACTTTTGGCTAAGCACATTGGTAAAAGACATTTTTCCCTCCTTTTCACCCATTTCTGCGCGAGAGACTTTATTCATTTCTCCATGATCAGAGGTTTTTTGGAGTGTGGCCACTGTTCGCCCATCCATCTGGGTAACATCAGAGACCACATTACAATCCTCCAACTGAACATGTGTAACAACATCATTCAGCAATTTGTCATTTTTTAATTCTGTGCATTTGTGATCATTTAGTGTAATACCATCCCTTTCAGCCTCTTCAAAAATATGTGGCTCAAAGAATTCTTCAGGTGATTGACTTGTACCCTCCTTGTGAGTATTTCCTTTTTCTGTCTGTGTTTGGTCATTGTTTTGCTTGCCCAGGGAAGGAGCTATGGCATCCCCACTTACTCCCTGTTCACTGGTATTCCCCATGCATGAGTCATTTTTCTTAAATCTGTTCCTTTGTTCTTTTGGAATTCCTAATGTTTCTTTTTCATTTGTGCAAATCTTTACTGTTTTATTTAGCTCTAAGTTAAACCGTACCTCTTTTTTAGAAGTATTTGCACTTTCTATCACAATTTCATTTACTGGTACTTTCATTTTTAATCCATTAGGCATCTCAGAGTCGTTATGCAAAATTATATCAGAGCAATCTGTCATTTTGGCACTGCAGTTATCATGAGTACTTAGTCACTTTTCGGAAGCCCCCCGGTCATTGCTATGGCCATCAGCCCCCTCTTTGGAAGGTTGTTTTTGCGCTGTATAGAGCTTTCCTATTTGCTCAGCTAACATTTTCACTTGGGCCTCAAGGCACTGGAACCTTTCCATCTCTCTAGGATCCTCTTTCTGTGGCCTAGGTCGATATTGGTTGTTTTCCCCCTGATTGGATCTATTCTGATACCTCTCAGGTGATTGATGTCGGTTGGGATGGTTTCTGAACTCTTGATTCATTTGTGGAGGGGAGCGGGTTGCACCCATCCTTTGATTATAGTCCCCTGGTGGGGAATCATTGTACTGGCGTGGACTGTAGTTCACGTTTTGCCTCATGTCCTGTCTCTCAGATTGTGGGTACTGGCCCCTATGTTGATTTCCATTATCAGTAAATCGATCCACTTATCGGGGCCTATCCTGATTACCATATATCATGGTGTTGGGATCAAACCTACTCTGTGTCCCCAATGACTGGTAGGGACCATCATTTCTTTGATCTTGATTTTGTCTCTGGTTATTGTTCATACCTGCCATATCAGGCCGATATCCTACCCGGGGTCTATCCCCTAAATACCTAGGGCTGATGTAGCTCTCTCTATTACTAGGATCATGTGTTTGGAACATTGGTACAGGAAATGGCGATCTTTGTTGATTACCCCTTTGTTCAGGTGTCACATTATTTTTACCTTGACTTTGAGCAGACTCAAGGGACATTTTGGCTGACCTGATTTCCATTACTGTGGCTGAGGGTTCTTTAGATTTAGGCCTGGTATCTTTCATTTTATCACTTTCTCTACCCTGACAATAGAGTACCTCATATAGCTTTGTGCTTTGATGTACAATCCATTCAAGGGACTTGTCACGGTCAAATTCACGGACCAATTGGGATATGATGTCTTTCTGTAGCCCATAGAAGTATGCAGTTTTAAACTCATTGGAATTTGAGTCAAAAGATACATCAAAGCGAGAGAATGCTCTTTTTAAGTCTTGTAAAAATTGGCGAGGGGATGTATTAGGTCCAGCAGTAATTGTGTACGCGACTTTCTTTGCCTCCTGCAATGACTGAAAAGGAGAAAAATGACGCCTAATTTCTTTTTCAAACTCCAGTCATGTCATATTCTGCTGTTCATTTAATCCCCTTATGATGCTGGCCGTCGGGGCATCTAAAGTTAAATGAAAATATTGTCTGTACTGTTCCCTAGGTATCTGGAGTGCTTTAAAAATGTCATGCACCGCTTCTAAGTGATCCTCAATGCAGCATTCACCTCCCTTTTTAAATGGTTTGATCAGGGCTTTAATGGATTTCATTATTTTTATGGGGCTACTTGTTGCAATACATGGAATTGCACTATTTTGTGAGTCAATCCTGTTTTCAGGTGTATGAAATTGGTGACTGCCCCCAATGGGAGTATCAAATCCCCCAAGGGCGCTGCAACCAAGTTCAGTCACCGGCCCAGTCACTGGGGCACTAGCTCTTTGGGCAGAGCTAGAATTCACCTCCACTCCATTGAATGTGGTACCCTGCCGCCTCTCCTGGGACCTGGGAATGCACATTTGCTGTTCTAAGTCCTTACACTTTTTAAGGAGTCTGTTGGCTTCATCATGCAAATAATTATTTTCATCACTCATTTTAATAATCACCTCCTGCATTTCGCACATTTGCATTTGGCATTCATTGAACTCTTTATTTCTCTTGTCTCTTTCTTGGATCATTTTAATCATTTCTTGTTCTGCACTCTGGAGATCACCTTCTTTTTCACAATGTTCTTTTTGTAAAATCTGCATTTCTGAAACAACCTCATCTTTATCCTGCCTAATGTGATCCACTAAGGCTTTTAAGTGTGCCAATTCTTGCTCACTATCTTCAAATTGTTTCTTGCTTTTGGATAACTGAGTATCAAAGTCTCTGCATTTTAATTGCATGTCTTTTTGGCATACATCCAATTCTGCTCTCAACATTTCCTGATTTTTACTTGCCCCCTCTAATTCAGTCTTTAACCTGTTAATTAGCTGAGTATCATTCTCTTGCATTTGCAGGGACTTGTTTAAAATAAACCATATTTTGCCGCATAGCCGTATTAAACAGTCTTTCTCTGCACTTTTATCGGCTGCATTCAATAATCTTGTAAGGCAGACCTGAATTATGCTGCCTTCTGCAAAAATATTGTCTAGTTTTTCTTTCTGCACCTCACCCTGAATGCGGTTACTCCATTCTAATGTGCTATTCGAAGACCAATTCCCATGTGCAAATAACTTTGCCTCTAAATATTGCACTAGATCTGAGAATGTGGTTTCCCTTTGTGACATTCTGAAATTCGTTTTTAGTGGCACACTGCTATTATAAAATGGGTTCCCTTTAATGTGCAAATGGCAGTGTGAGACACGCTTGCCACGCCCAGTAGGTACTCTATGATCACTTTCCCGGCCTGCAATGCACCATAAATATGTAGGGTATTTTGTGGAGATTTGGGGCCTGACGGTATTTTCTTACCGCCGAAATATAACTTAGCAACAATCACTCCTTGTATTCAGATTGGGCCATGTACAACAATAATGCAGTGAACATGCATTATTTCAGCACCCAGGCATGCATATTTGGTATGCGTGGGTGGTAGGCGCGGTTGGTGGTATTTTGGTGAGCATAATTCCCTAGTTTTATTTGTGGCCCCAATGTCCAGAATCCCTTATCTTTGTTTAGATTTTTCGTGTAATCACTAGAGAGACCTCAGACCTACATTTTAGGAATACCACATTTTTCAGTGTTAGTGTGCCACCATGGGCGATCTCACTGACTTATTTACGACAGAGAGCTATATATGGTAATCTTGTGGTAATTTCCACTACCTTATATATGGTAGGGAGCTATGTTCAGAGAGTCTCTCTTCCCGTTGGCTCATGTACCTCCAACGAGCTATGCTACAGTCACTCACAACTGTTCATACTGAATCTGACATGCACACATCTGTCTTAAAATGACCATTGCACTGTTTAAAATCTCCCCACATCATCAGCATTGTAATGGTAAATAGTAAATACACCACCCGTCTGTTTTCAAATATTTTTCTGTATTATAAAAGTTGCAATTAAACACGATCTCATTCTTTACAGAAATAAATAAAATGGTACAGTAAAAGCATTGTCTATGACACACTGCAAAGAGAGTGGCGGAGAACAGAACTCAAATTGCAACATTAGCATTTGATTAAGGCATGCACAGGAATCCTACACTGACTGCATATTATCGTACACACTCAGCTCCCACATTTCTGTAATTACCTTATCTTTTTAGTTGTTCTCTTTGGCGGTCCTCTTTCTGAATGTGGCTCCCTTGAAGATTAACTCCAGTAGAAAGGAACGCTGGCCTTCTCAAACCGGGGCCATTGCCTGGAATTCTCAGCTTTTGCAGATAGGAATGCCTCAGCCAGTGGAAAGGTCCTTCTTTCAGCTCTCCCCAATCTCGACTGACTTTCTCCTTTCTCAAAAACCCCCCAGCAAAAGCCTGATCACTCCCTCTAGCATGATACTTGCTATGACGCTGCTCCAATCAGAATTAATCACGCCATCTCCTCCTTCTCTACACAATGGCTCATTTTTATAGTAATACTTTGTAACCAACTGATTTACTGTAGTTATGTGGACAGGGCAGCAGAGAGAACAGAAAAAAAAATGGATGTGCGTTTAAAAGTTCACTTTCAGAATAGGCCTAATTCTGCAGTGGAGACACATTTTTATTAGTGGATTATGTTTCATTAGTCATGTTAGTTGTCAGTAAGGTTAGTTATTATTTTCAAATGTGTCTCTCGCACCATAGGCATTTCAGGTGAAAAATAGTGTGCATTTTTGGGTGTGCACATGTGCTTTTAACTGTAAAAATAGATTTGCATCTTATATGTTAAAATCGTTTTTGACTGAGTGGCCTGTCTTTCCTTGTTAATCTGGTAACACATATAGCAATGCACCGCACCCTTGTGGTGGTGCTGCAAAAAAAATTTGCTACCTGTGCAGTAGTGCTGTACTCTGTGCTGTTTGCTACTTGTGTAGTAGTGCTGTACTCTGTGCTGTTTGCTACCTGTGTAGTAGTGCTGTACTCTGTGCTGTTTGCTACCTGTGCAGTAGTGCTGTACTCTGTGCTGTAACATGCCAAATATCCTTACATATACCCTCCTTTTGTTTTTAGAACTTGGCTACAATCCAAGCCAATTCCTAAAAACAACTTGTTCTCTCTTTTTTTTTTTTTTTACAATATAGCAATCCAACAAAATGAATATTCATGTGCATCAATGAAAAATTTGCAATTTGCAATCAACACAGTATTCATCTGAGTTCATTAGTTTACAAAATATTCCACATTTGCCTTCTCAGTTGAAGTGGCATTACTTTAAGTTTAGATTGTCCAAGTCAATTAAAAACAAAGAAATAAAACAACTAACTAAAACAAATAATTAATATAACAAATTAAAATAAATAATTAAAATAATAAATACGTGGAACTCCATATGTCAGCACTCTTGTCCGCTTCTGATATGTCCCGACCAGCGATGTTATTCGGTTCATTCGAGTACACTTCCATCTTGGCAATCTTAGATCCATAGGAGTCATCCTTTTTAGCATTCTGGTTATCTTGTCTTCACCTCCACCTGGAGGCAGGCATCTTTTGGTCTTCATCCAGGGGACTCCAGGACTCCATCGTCTCTCCCGTGGGCTCTGATCTCGGAACCTCCGACCAAATAATGTTAATTGTCTAAATCAAAATAGAAAATAAACAAATTAAGTACATAGCATAATACTAACTTCATCCTTTTGCCAAAAATAAAACATGCTTGGTAAAAATATTTCATTTTTTTTTTCTGAAATTAAAAACAAGTTAAAAGAAAACAAGCAGATATTCAATATTTAACACACTTTCTCTCTGCACACCAACCATGAGCTTCCATTATATGTGCATTTATTTATTTATTTATTTATTTATTTATTTATTTATTTATTTATATTATATTATATATTTTTACATATATTACAGTGTTTATGTACCATCATAACAATCAACTTTTTTTTAACTTCTTTGTCACTGCCTCCTGATTACACCCATTTATTTTCTCAAGGGACTCTATCTGTTTCTACATGCTCAAGCTGCCTGATCTCATGCCTGGGATGGCATGGTTTGATTTGATTTACATGGACAAACTGCTCTATTGCTGTTTCACCTTCATTTTTCAAAATTGTATACACTACAGGAGAGACCTTATCTATAATTCGAAATGGCCCCTGCCAGGCTGCTAGAAATTTAGAATTTTTCTGTTTACTTTTTCCAAAATGAAACTTGTACACCTGATCCCCTACACTGTATTCCTTTACTGATGTCTTTTTGTCATAATAACACTTTTCACTGTCAGCGGCTCTTTCCAGATTTCTCTGCACAAAAGCAAATGCATGTTGCAAATGCCTCCTCAGTTCATCAATATATTCATGAACTGTGGATGCACTCACAAGAGTTTGCTCATGTGTTCTGTATAGTAGGTGTTGTAGTAACACCATTTTCCTACCTGTCAAGACCTCATGAGGGCTAACACCTGTTGCTTTGGCAGGAGTCGATCTGATTGCCATCAAAACCAATGGTCAACGTAAATCCCAGCTGGAACCTGCTTCTGCCACAAATTTCTTTAAAATATCCACAACAGACCTATTGCTTCTTTCAACTGTACCTGAAGACACCTAGTATTTGCCATACCTTACTCATTAGAGTACTTGTGAAATGACTTCCTCTGTCTGACTCAATTCTTTGTGGCAACCCAAACCTTGAGAACACATGGTTCACCAGCAATGTGGCTGCTGTTTGCGCACTACAATCTGGTGCAGGAATGCACTCAATCCACTTCGACATCAAACATACCACACTCAAAATATAACGGTGTCCCCTGCTCGACCTTTTTAAAGGACCTACATAGTCTATTTGCAAATCTGACCATGGGAGAGTTAGGCCTCTTTTCATCAATGGTGCTCTATGCATTGGTGAAGCAGGTTTAAATTGGGCGCATACTAGACATCCTCTAGTATATAATTCCACATCTTGGGACATATGTGGCCAGTAAGCATAATCTTTTAGTATTTCCAATGTTTTTTGTGAACCTCTATGGCCTGCAGTTATGGCATCATGTGCATGGTGTAGCATTAGTCCTCTGAATGAAAGGGGTACTACCCACTGTATTTGCCCTGTTGTGGACTCTCTAATCATGAGTCCATCCTGTAATCTAATTCGTGTTTTGTTCTTTAATAACACCCTCAACTCTTGTTTTCCCATACAATCATTTTCTGTTAAAGGATTTTGTTCAGGATCTATCAAATGATTATAATAGATTCCCAAAATGTGATCATTCTTTTGTGACTCAATCAAATCTTGGTCTGGCGTGTCATGACTCCACTGCACCACCGGTTGATCTACCTCCTTTGGTGCTTTAGAACGTGTGACTGCATCAATTTGTATTTCGCCCATTAAATAATCAATAGGTAGCAATTCTCCCATCACAGCCCCAATCTTAGCCAGGTGGTCTGTCTTATCATTTCCCTCCTTATCCTCTCCTGGTGTTTTTAAATGCCCACAAATTTTTCTCCAGTATATTGTTAAATTATTTTCTGACACCAATTTGTCAATGGCTTTCATCATTTTTCCATGTTTAAGTGGCTTTTTGTTGTATGTAACCATGCCTCTTGCTTTCCAACCAGGCAAATACTCCACAAAGCTATTCCGTGCATAGTCAGAATCAGTCACCAGGACAATTTCACTGAACTTTTTATCAACTGCAGTAGCAATTGCTTTATAAATGGCTGCCAATTCCGCCACCTGACTGCTCCTATCTCCAATCCTCATCCCTATACTGGGAACGCCTTCACATTTCAACCAGACATTTCCTATTCCTGCCACTAATTGTTTATTACTGTCATTTTCAATGTGAAAAGCACAACCATCCACATATACAGTTGGCAAATCCTTGCATGTTTTTTCATCAAAAGCTTTGTGTGGTGATTGTTCAAATTCCTGTAAACTAGTTTCCACTTCCATTTCATTTGGTATTTGTTCAGCTGCACAGTCATGTAAGTCAGCTAACCCTTGAGCAATTGGGCTCTTTTTATTTTGTCCATATCTCACTTCTACGGGAAAACCTTGTAATGCCAGCGTCCATGAAGTGATTCTGGATTGTGCTAGATTGCCTGATCTAATTCTTTTACTCTCTAGAAATTGCAAAGGTTGATGATTTGTTTCAATAATCACCTTTTCTCCCTGAACAATGGGGTGGAAATGTTGTAGCGCCCACACAGTGGTTAATAGGGCCTTTTCACATTCATTAAATTTCATTTCAACTTGGGAAAATGCCTTACTTGCATATGCAATGGTTTTGTGATTCAAATCGTGTTTTTGTGATAACACTGCTGACATACAATGTTCAGAAAAACCTATTTCTATAAAGAAATCTCTGTCCTTTATGGGGTATGCTAAACATGATGCCTTTACAAGACATTCCTTTAATTTAGCCACTGCATCAGACTGCCCTCTTTCCCATTTCCAGGGAGTATTCAGTTTAAGCAGTTTAGTCAATGGTTGAGTGATTTCGGCATAATTTTCAATGAACTTTCTGTTATAGCCTGTCATCCCTAATAAACTTTTTACTCCTTTCACATTTTTAGGATCTTTTAATCTTTGTATGGCCTCTATTTTCTTCCTTTGTGGATTTAGCCCATGTTCAGTCACTTCATGCCCTAGAAAGTTCACTTTTTTCTTGCACCATTGTGCTTTTTGCAAAGATACTTTGGCGCCTGCTTTCTGCAATTGGCCAAGTACATGTCTTATTTCATCAAAATGGCTTTTCAGGCTTTCATTTTTTATCAGGACATCATCCACATAAACTATTGTTCCTCTTTCCGCTGCATCCGGCATGGCCTTTCTCAAAAATATGCCAAATTCACTCCCACTATTGATGTACCCGAATGGAGTTCTACGCCAGGCATATTGAGTCCTGTCAAATGTAAAGGAAAATAAGTGTTGTATCTCCTCTGCCAATGGCACGCACCAATATCCAGAGGTGAGATCTAATGTGGTAAATACATTTGAACCATGTATCTGAGCTAGGCCCTGATCAATGAATGGCAGTGGCCATCTAGATATTGGTACTCTTTTATTTAACTCTCTTAAGTCTGCACACAGCCGCCATTGACCATTTGGCTTTAACACACCTAAAATAGGCGTATTGGATGTGCTATGAATGGGCCTAATTATTCCCCGTGATTCCAAATTTTTTATAATCTCTGCCAATGATTCTAAACATGCCAGCGGTAGTCTATATTGGCGTACAAACACTGGATTTCTGCTACAACCTTCTGGTAGTGTGGCCACATGTAAATCAGTTAAACCACAATCATAAGCATCTTTTGCAAATACATCCTTAAACTCCATAAATATTTTCCTCAGGTCGTCCCTATCCTTATCGCTGTCACATGCATCCGCTAAGGAGATCTGCTCTTCTACCATTCTGGAAAATTCTGGAAACTCTTCTGGTAAAGGAATCTCAGCGCTTTCCTCTAACTGTGTGGCTGTGTCTTTTTGTAGAGCTGCCACTTTTAAATATTTTGGCATATCAGCTTCCACTTCAATGGGCTGATTTCCTGTTTCATTTTCATTTAAATTAAATATTATGCAATCCTCTTGATGGCAGCACACTGTCTCATTTGAACCATAAGGATACACAGAATGAATTTTAAATATTCCTTTGGGCTGAGAGTCCAGGTGTTCTGGCAACTCGCCCTTGACATCTACATATTTTTCAGGAATATTCCCAATCACCATGTTATTTAAATCTGCCGTATAATGTGACTTTTGTATGGCCATTCCTAATGGGGAGTTTTCCTCTAAATGAATATCCTGACAACCTTTATTATTTACCATGATTTTTACAGATCCCTCACCAATGTCTACCAATGGAATGTATTCATAATCAACGCCTTGCTGTTTTATGGATTCATTCAGGCATACAAATGCATCAGAGCCTTTCATCTGCTGTCCATTTTTGCATTTCAGTGTTATTGCAAACTGTTTTGTAAATGCAGGAATAATAGTATTTTTCCTCATTTGTAATTCGACTGCATAAGGAACCAATTGTGCACAATGATAAGCCCTTCTTTTGTCTTCAAATTCAGGTGCCGGACCACCTAGGCGTGACCATATTTTTTGATATAGGAAATCTAACACCATACACATTCTGTGCATGATGTCATTGCCCATGTAAAATTCATTTTGTGCTCCACTCACTATCCATACATTATGGTAAATTGTTTTCTGCCCAATGCTAATTTTAAGCATGCATCTGCCTGCAATTCGGTTTTCAAAGTCTGGACTGTCCAACCCAGAAACATATTGGTTTTTAATCCTAAATTTCGGGATTTCTTCCCTCTCCATAATTTTTTGCAACAATTTCTCATTAATGAAACTCCTTTCATGTTCAAGTGCTAAAGTGGCTTTTATTGTTTTAAGATAATCATTTATACCAACATGAACCCATGGTTGCTCATCTTCCATGTGTATTTCTGCCAGAGTGGTAATGTGTTTTTCTGAATCTGTTTTAGGAGCAATATTCTGTTTGCATGTTTTCTCTTTTAAATAGAAACGTAATGTGTGCTCATCTATGGCAGTCTGCCAATCTTTCCTTGGGTCCAAGTATATTTGTACAGGTAGTTTTTCATTGTCGCTCTGCATTTTGTCTTGACACATTAATATAACAGTGACACTAGGTATGCAGCTATTCTGGAGATATACCTCCACAGCATCATTTGTTTTGGCAACGGTGTGACATTCATTTATATTGCTGTTTTGTGATTTTAGTTTCTTAGGCCTCAATGGTTTTTTGGTTAAGGACCACAGCACTCCATTCACCCCATCTATGAGAGGAGACAATCTTTTCAGGCAATCTGTCCCCATCAGAAATGGAATTTCACAAATAGATGTGATCAATACCTCTTGTTTCATTCTGTGCTTTCCTATTTTTATGTCAACCTCAGTTACACCTATGATGGGCACCTCCTCCCCATTAAAGTTATGTACTGGGCCTTGATTTGCCTTCACTGTGATCTGACTCTGTGGAGGCCTCCCTTCATTGATACTCTTTACCAGCTCCTTGGACATAATTGTGGCCTGTGCGCCAGTGTCAATCATAGCAAAGGTGTGGCATTTTTCTTCTACAGTGATGGGTGCATAATATCTGTCCTCAACTTCCTCTAATACACATAAGAAATGTGAATTCTTACTGATTTCAGGGCTCACCTTTCTCAGATCTTTTTCACTTTTGGCTAAGCACATTGGTAAAAGACATTTTTCCCTCCTTTTCACCCATTTCTGCGCGAGAGACTTTATTCATTTCTCCATGATCAGAGGTTTTTTGGAGTGTGGCCACTGTTCGCCCATCCATCTGGGTAACATCAGAGACCACATTACAATCCTCCAACTGAACATGTGTAACAACATCATTCAGCAATTTGTCATTTTTTAATTCTGTGCATTTGTGATCATTTAGTGTAATACCATCCCTTTCAGCCTCTTCAAAAATATGTGGCTCAAAGAATTCTTCAGGTGATTGACTTGTACCCTCCTTGTGAGTATTTCCTTTTTCTGTCTGTGTTTGGTCATTGTTTTGCTTGCCCAGGGAAGGAGCTATGGCATCCCCACTTACTCCCTGTTCACTGGTATTCCCCATGCATGAGTCATTTTTCTTAAATCTGTTCCTTTGTTCTTTTGGAATTCCTAATGTTTCTTTTTCATTTGTGCAAATCTTTACTGTTTTATTTAGCTCTAAGTTAAACCGTACCTCTTTTTTAGAAGTATTTGCACTTTCTATCACAATTTCATTTACTGGTACTTTCATTTTTAATCCATTAGGCATCTCAGAGTCGTTATGCAAAATTATATCAGAGCAATCTGTCATTTTGGCACTGCAGTTATCATGAGTACTTTTCGGAAGCCCCCCGGTCATTGCTATGGCCATCAGCCCCCTCTTTGGAAGGTTGTTTTTGCGCTGTATAGAGCTTTCCTATTTGCTCAGCTAACATTTTCACTTGGGTCTCAAGGCACTGGAACCTTTCCATCTCTCTAGGATCCTCTTTCAGTGGCCTAGGTCGATATTGGTTGTTTTCCCCCTGATTGGATCTGTTCTGATACCTCTCAGGTGATTGATGTCGGTTGGGATGGTTTCTGAACTCTTGATTCATTTGTGGAGGGGAGCGGGTTGCACCCATCCTTTGATTATAGTCCCCTGGTGGGGAATCATTGTACTGGCGTGGACTGTAGTTCACGTTTTGCCTCATGTCCTGTCTCTCAGATTGTGGGTACTGGCCCCTATGTTGATTTCCATTATCAGTAAATCGATCCACTTATCGGGGCCTATCCTGATTACCATATATCATGGTGTTGGGATCAAACCTACTCTGTGTTCCCAATGACTGGTAGGGACCATCATTTCTTTGATCTTGATTTTGTCTCTGGTTATTGTTCATACCTGCCATATCAGGCCGATATCCTACCCGGGGTCTATCCCCTAAATACCTAGGGCTGATGTAGCTCTCTCTATTACTAGGATCATGTGTTTGGAACATTGGTACAGGAAATGGCGATCTTTGTTGATTACCCCTTTGTTCAGGTGTCACATTATTTTTACCTTGACTTTGAGCAGACTCAAGGGACATTTTGGCTGACCTGATTTCCATTACTGTGGCTGAGGGTTCTTTAGATTTAGGCCTGGTATCTTTCATTTTATCACTTTCTCTACCCTGACAATAGAGTACCTCATATAGCTTTGTGCTTTGATGTACAATCCATTCAAGGGACTTGTCACGGTCAAATTCACGGACCAATTGGGATATGATGTCTTTCTGTAGCCCATAGAAGTATGCAGTTTTAAACTCATTGGAATTTGAGTCAAAAGATACATCAAAGCGAGAGAATGCTCTTTTTAAGTCTTGTAAAAATTGGCGAGGGGATGTATTAGGTCCAGCAGTAATTGTGTACGCGACTTTCTTTGCCTCCTGCAATGACTGAAAAGGAGAAAAATGACGCCTAATTTCTTTTTCAAACTCCAGTCATGTCATATTCTGCTGTTCATTTAATCCCCTTATGATGCTGGCCGTCGGGGCATCTAAAGTTAAATGAAAATATTGTCTGTACTGTTCCCTAGGTATCTGGAGTGCTTTAAAAATGTCATGCACCGCTTCTAAGTGATCCTCAATGCAGCATTCACCTCCCTTTTTAAATGGTTTGATCAGGGCTTTAATGGATTTCATTATTTTTATGGGGCTACTTGTTGCAATACATGGAATTGCACTATTTTGTGAGTCAATCCTGTTTTCAGGTGTATGAAATTGGTGACTGCCCCCAATGGGAGTATCAAATCCCCCAAGGGCGCTGCAACCAAGTTCAGTCACCGGCCCAGTCACTGGGGCACTAGCTCTTTGGGCAGAGCTAGAATTCACCTCCACTCCATTGAATGTGGTACCCTGCCGGCTCTCCTGGGACCTGGGAATGCACATTTGCTGTTCTAAGTCCTTACACTTTTTAAGGAGTCTGTTGGCTTCATCATGCAAATAATTATTTTCATCACTCATTTTAATAATCACCTCCTGCATTTCGCACATTTGCATTTGGCATTCATTGAACTCTTTATTTCTCTTGTCTCTTTCTTGGATCATTTTAATCATTTCTTGTTCTGCACTCTGGAGATCACCTTCTTTTTCACAATGTTCTTTTTGTAAAATCTGCATTTCTGAAACAACCTCATCTTTATCCTGCCTAATGTGATCCACTAAGGCTTTTAAGTGTGCCAATTCTTGCTCACTATCTTCAAATTGTTTCTTGCTTTTGGATAACTGAGTATCAAAGTCTCTGCATTTTAATTGCATGTCTTTTTGGCATACATCCAATTCTGCTCTCAACATTTCCTGATTTTTACTTGCCCCCTCTAATTCAGTCTTTAACCTGTTAATTAGCTGAGTATCATTCTCTTGCATTTGCAGGGACTTGTTTAAAATAAACCATATTTTGCCGCATAGCCGTATTAAACAGTCTTTCTCTGCACTTTTATCGGCTGCATTCAATAATCTTGTAAGGCAGACCTGAATTATGCTGCCTTCTGCAAAAATATTGTCTAGTTTTTCTTTCTGCACCTCACCCTGAATGCGGTTACTCCATTCTAATGTGCTATTCGAAGACCAATTCCCATGTGCAAATAACTTTGCCTCTAAATATTGCACTAGATCTGAGAATGTGGTTTCCCTTTGTGACATTCTGAAATTCGTTTTTAGTGGCACACTGCTATTATAAAATGGGTTCCCTTTAATGTGCAAATGGCAGTGTGAGACACGCTTGCCACGCCCAGTAGGTACTCTATGATCACTTTCCCGGCCTGCAACGCACCATAAATATGTAGGGTATTTTGTGGAGATTTGGGGCCTGACGGTATTTTCTTACCGCCGAAATATAACTTAGCAACAATCACTCCTTGTATTCAGATTGGGCCATGTACAACAATAATGCAGTGAACATGCATTATTTCAGCACCCAGGCATGCATATTTGGTATGCGTGGGTGGTAGGCGCGGTTGGTGGTATTTTGGTGAGCATAATTCCCTTGTTTTATTTGTGGCCCCAATGTCCAGAATCCCTTATCTTTGTTTAGATTTTTCGTGTAATCACTAGAGAGACCTCAGACCTACATTTTAGGAATACCACATTTTTCAGTGTTAGTGTGCCACCATGGGCGATCTCACTGACTTATTTACGACAGAGAGCTATATATGGTAATCTTGTGGTAATTTCCACTACCTTATATATG
This sequence comes from Ambystoma mexicanum, assembly GCF_040938575.1. Classification (NCBI taxonomy): domain Eukaryota; kingdom Metazoa; phylum Chordata; class Amphibia; order Caudata; family Ambystomatidae; genus Ambystoma; species Ambystoma mexicanum. Next base: position 1,167,304,800 of record NC_090922.1, read on the forward strand.
GTAGGGAGCTATGTTCAGAGAGTCTCTCTTCCCGTTGGCTCATGTACCTCCAACGAGCTATGCTACAGTCACTCACAACTGTTCATACTGAATCTGACATGCACACATCTGTCTTAAAATGACCATTGCACTGTTTAAAATCTCCCCACATCATCAGCATTGTAATGGTAAATAGTAAATACACCACCCGTCTGTTTTCAAATATTTTTCTGTATTATAAAAGTTGCAATTAAACACGATCTCATTCTTTACAGAAATAAATAAAATGGTACAGTAAAAGCATTGTCTATGACACACTGCAAAGAGAGTGGCGGAGAACAGAACTCAAATTGCAACATTAGCATTTGATTAAGGCATGCACAGGAATCCTACACTGACTGCATATTATCGTACACACTCAGCTCCCACATTTCTGTAATTACCTTATCTTTTTAGTTGTTCTCTTTGGCGGTCCTCTTTCTGAATGTGGCTCCCTTGAAGATTAACTCCAGTAAAAAGGAACGCTGGCCTTCTCAAACCGGGGCCATTGCCTGGAATTCTCAGCTTTTGCAGATAGGAATGCCTCAGCCAGTGGAAAGGTCCTTCTTTCAGCTCTCCCCAATCTCGACTGACTTTCTCCTTTCTCAAAAACCCCCCAGCAAAAGCCTGATCACTCCCTCTAGCATGATACTTGCTATGACGCTGCTCCAATCAGAATTAATCACGCCATCTCCTCCTTCTCTACACAATGGCTCATTTTTATAGTAATACTTTGTAACCAACTGATTTCCTGTAGTTATGTGGACAGGGCAGCAGAGAGAACAGAAAAAAAATGGATGTGCGTTTAAAAGTTCACTTTCAGAATAGGCCTAATTCTGCAGTGGAGACACATTTTTATTAGTGGATTATGTTTCATTAGTCATGTTAGTTGTCAGTAAGGTTAGTTATTATTTTCAAATGTGTCTCTCGCACCATAGGCATTTCAGGTGAAAAATAGTGTGCATTTTTGGGTGTGCACATGTGCTTTTAACTGTAAAAATAGATTTGCATCTTATATGTTAAAATCGTTTTTGACTGAGTGGCCTGTCTTTCCTTGTTAATCTGGTAACACATATAGCAATGCACCGCACCCTTGTGGTGGTGCTGCAAAAAAAATGTGCTACCTGTGCGGTAGTGCTGTACTGTGTGCTGTTTGCTACCTGTGTAGTAGTGCTGTACTCTGTGCTGTAACATGCCAAATATCCTTACAGTACTCCCTCTCGCTTCCCCCTGCACTTTGTGTTGTTGCACTCGCACGATCTGAATGACACAAGGCCTAGTAAGATCTTTTGTCTTGTCCTCCCTCTGTCTTCCCTCCGTTGTCTTGTCATGCCTAGAAACACTTGTGTACAGGTGTGTTATAAGTTACATATAATATAACACATTGGGTCACAACAGTAACCCATCAATCAAGAACTGGCCATCCATGGCAGAAGGAGCAGGCAAAGGGCCCCTGTGATGTGATAGTATACGATGAAGGTGCACAAATCTAACAAAATGAGCCCAGAGTTACCCCTGGGTAAAGGTTTGGTTTGCATTGCAGATAGGCATAAACCTGCCTCTTCTGAGAAGGAGGTGAGCTGCTGACACCCACACGAGGCCACATTGGGCTCCCACCAAGCACTGGCAACCCAGGCCCATAGATAGCAGTTGGTGAAACTGGCTGCAGAAGCAGCTGAGGATGTGGAGGCAAAGAGCATGACAAAATTGCTCTGATAAATCTGAGGATCAAATTCTGGTTCTACCAGACAAGGGTGGTCCAGATGAGCAACCCCACTCTAGCAGCATCGACTCACTGCTATGTAGTTCTGGGCCATGCCAGTTTACCAGTATCACCATCCCGGGTCGGCCCCCAGCATCTTTTCTGTTCACAAAAGTCATGACATGGAGATGATGTGGCACGGAGACAACCAGAGTGTTGGAGCAGGCCGGACCTCAGAAGAAACACTATCGACTTTGCTGGTGTGCATTCATAGCAGAAAAAAGCAACCCGGCAGTGGGCTGCTGGAGCTCGCTCAGGAAGTGGCCATCTTTGTGAAAGACTTTCTTAGTGCCCCCAGCAAGCTCAGCTTCTGACACCATGGTCACATTACTAATCAAGAATACATCTCCTTTTCATACTAGGAGGAGCATGCAATAACTGGTTAGAAATGCCATGCCCTCTCATTTGCAAAGTATCCTGGATGATGCAGGCCTTGTAAACACCATCTAATAAGAACAGCCCTAGGCAATAGGGTGGAGAATATTCTTAAAAACGGCATTGACTAGGGGTTGAAAGAACAAGGTAGAAACATATAGGGTCGCCAAATTGCATATGTATTTAACTGGCCTTGGAGCCAACCACAACTGTGGTGTCCAAAAGTGTACTAGGTTATCTGCCAACCTCTAAAATGCTGCCTTAAATGTGTGACACAGAGTGAAACTTGCTTTTAAAATTCCACATTTTTTATGTCTGGCATGTTTTCCTTTTTTTGCTGTCCTCCCAGATACCTCTGTCAATCCTTTTTTCCTTTTCCAAAGAGGCCACTCCCCAAACTCCACGTACTCATGCCTCATTGAGACCTTCTCTCCCAAGTAGGTTGCCAGGCCATTTCAGCAGAGCAGTTTTACTTCTTGGCACTAAACTCAGCATACTCTGACACATTTCCCATGATCACACCAATCTGGGCCCCAAACATGATTGTGTCACTTACCTGTGCCTTCCTTTCTTGTGTGTACTTGAGCGAGGCCCACCTGCTCCATTTGTGTACAGTCTTGCCTAGTCTCGGTGTGACACAGTATTTCAACCAGGCAGGTATGTCCACTGTGGCCTTTGCTTTTGGCAGCATAGAATGAATGGCACATTGAACAAATAGGGGCCAGAAGGTTGTTGAGTAATAGCTAAGGAGCAGGATATTTGACATACTGGCATTAAGGCGGAGTCAGTGTTCTCGCCTCCACGACTAGACATTCAGCAGGTCGTCTCAGATCCTGGTATCATCCCAGGAATGTCTCCTCAGGTCAATTAGAATGTGGGTGCCATTGGCATCCTTATGAAAGACAAAGCCAGAATATTTTACGAGGTGAGAAGTAGAGAGAGGAAGAAGTCATGTATAATACATAGGTTACTTATGAAAGCTCAGACCAGTCATTTAGAAAGTGAACCTGCTCAGCCAAATCTGAGAGGACGGTGTAGACCCAACTGGTAGTTCGGCCAGTAATCCCAATCAGTCAATTTAATCAATCCAGCCAAATTATATGTCTACTGGTGTCAACAGCAGCCGAACAGCCATATAGGATGAACATGGTGGGTTTCTCAACAGCTCTCTGCAACAGAAGCTTCTCACTTATATCAAGGATGACTGTATGAGTACCCCAACAGGGAAAGCATTGGGTTGAAGATAAAGTAAGAGGCCCTTTTGTTCAACTGCCGCTATGGTGTAAATGGGGTACCTGTTGAAACTATCTGCCTGACTTTTCTGCAATAGTCTGAGCTGTCTCCATGAAATAACAACATACCCATACGACTTTCATAATTTCAAGAATGTAACTTAATATCTATTGCATTGATCACATCAGCTAGAATCTTCTCTTTACAATGAAGACTCAGTTGACTGCCTATTGTTGAAGACTACCCCGGCTGTTATACTTGTTCCTTGTTTTTCTGATCTTATTGCTCACACAAACGGTGGTGCATACAATAGAAAAATGGCTCCATGAGCCATGCATAACATATTTAAGATGTCCTTATTCTCGAAGGCTATAGATTATTCATAGTAATAGGGCTGAGTGATTGCACAGCAGCACTTCTGTTCAATAATTATTTTCTTTTTGTTTGACTCTCTATTGTGCAACTCAGTACCTTTGATTGTGTGGCAGAAATATGTCTTTGTATGAGTATTCAATCTATTATCCATATGGGACTAATGACCACTGGTCGGTTAAAGTCTTTACTGTAATTTTTATTGTTGAATTTAATATTCATTGGTGAAATATAACTTCACCAATTTATGTGTTCTATGGATTTGGTGCAAAGTTAACTAACACCCATCCACCATAGAAACAACATTTTAGACCTAGGGATTGGCTCAGCAAGCTAGTCACTAATGATCGCTACCTCCTCTGTCGAATGGTCTAAGCATGCCATTGATTTTATTTTGTATTCTGCTGATGCAAAAGAAAAACTGTCAAGTAGAACATTATTTCTGTTGAAGCTCTCTCTACAAACAAACTTTGGGAATATTTTCTTTTTCCTGAAGGTATTACTCCCATACGTAAGGCTGCACAATAGTTGAATATTCAGTCGTACGAGCTTTTGAATTTGTTTGCCTCACTATTGTAGGAACAACTTTCCAACACACCATTCCCCCCTTTGAGGAACTTAATGTTGAACAGCAAACAGTACATTGCAGATGGTCTGACACCATCCTCCTTCTGAAGATAGGTGTAACGTTTTGCAAATATAGTCTGTCTTGTATTTGCATACATTGATTCATCCACCAATACATGTAAATCACTTTTTTCAAGTTTGAAGGGCACTAAAAACATTGTACTGATGTACCTCAAGAAGTCTCATTTGCAAGGCATACTGAGCTTATACCTTTTTTCTCAAACACAATGTGAGAATATTGATTGAATATCCCTGTCGTCTGTGATAGTTACATTATTTTAAATAGGAAATGCCTTTCTTTTTGGGAAGAATTGGTTCATGCTGCTATACCCCGCAAAACTAAAGTTTATACATAAGAACAAAGCGTTTTTCTTCGAGACCCCCCGATGACGTGACAGGATGGCTGGACACATTGTGCTGCCAGGCAGAAGCGGAAGGCCAGTCTCACAGCGGGGAGGATAAGTGAACCTAAATCTCTCCTGCAATGTATTAGTGAATATAACAGTTGATGATAGATAGAGGTTGTAACAAGGACATGGACAATGAGAAGGAATATAATCCAGAGAGAATTACAATATAGACAAACTACCGTGGCAGTGATTGTAGATATTAAATTTTTGTGCAGACTAGTAATTGCTTAAGACAAGAGACAAAAGTGCTGCCTTGCTCTATGCAGCATCAGGAGACACGTTATTACCCCTGATAGTTAGTTTAGTAAGGATACTGGTAGTGCAGTATCCTCCTGCAGAGCTTAGAGTACCGGTTGACCGGGTTAGAGGCGAGATGCAGGGAAGCCTGAGATCCAGAGATGGAGCTGGGCAACAGTTTGGGTTGGTAGGGGAAACGGGAGAGGAGGGTAATTGGAGGCAAGGGGGCCTGCATACATACACAAAGCATGTGAAAGGTAAAAGGGAGTAAGGAGGAGGAGTTTGAAATGGTATATGAAAATAGGTGATCTGAGAATTGTGACATGGAATGTTAGAGGGTTAAACAGCTACATAAAGAGAAATAGAATTATGACATATCTCAAGCGGTAGACAGTTGACATAGCGCTCTTACAAGAGACTCACCTTGCCAGAAGTAAATTAGAGACACTGACAAAGAAATGGAGGGGTATTATGGTTGGTACAGCATTCTCAATGTAAGCAAGAGGGGTTTTGATCTGCGTGGCACCAGGGGTTCCATTTAAGGTCCTACAAACTGGAGTAGATAATGATGGCAGGATGGCCATTGTCAGGGGAATGGTAGAGAACAAAGATATATGTATCATAAATACGTATGCACCGAATCAGAACATCATGGCTTATTTTAAGACACTATACTCCAAGATAAACCCACATAGGGACTATGGGTTCATATGGGGGGGAGATTTTAACTGCATGATATACCTGACAAAAGATAGGTTGGATGACAAGTTTCCTAAGCCACCTCCTACAGTCAAAGCATTGGGGGTGTTGATACGGGATCTGAAATTGAGATGTATGGAGGGAACTGCACCCAACAGACCGAGTATATTCACATTATTCAGCTCCACAAAACCTGCACATGAGACTAGACTATGTGTTTGCAAGCGAAGAGGAGATGCAGGAGTTCACACAAGCTGAGTATAAAGCGAGAGTCCTGTCCGACCATGCTCCCTGGTCATTATGTGGCAAATACAGACTCCCTGAGCGAGGATCCCTACCTGGCGACTCAGAGTTGAAGCCCTAAAAGATGCGGGGTTCCGAGATCAAATGTGATCAGTCATGCAGGAGTATTTTACACATAACACCGGTAGAGTAAGCTTGGCCGGTGTGCTGTGGGACGCATCCAAGGTGGTGGTGTGGGGTGAGGCAATAGCCAAGTCCAAAGGGTTATAAGAGGAAATAGTGCAGGGATTATAAAGATAGAGCAGAAATTGGAAGACATGATGAGGACTGGCAGTAGGACACAAGAGGAAGCAAGATAATCATTACGCCTCCAGATGAATGCATAGTACAATGGGAGAGGCTGGCTAATTTGAGTTATAAAAAATACATTCAGTGCCAACATGCAGAGTGGGATAAGCCTGGCCGCCTACTGGCGTGGTTATATAAGAGTGAGGCTGCCAAGCAACCAATATGGCCGGTGCTATGGACAGATGGCCACTTTCGTGAAACTAAAGAGGAGGTAAATGAGTGCTTCTATGACTTTTACAGGGACCTGTACAGCATACTCATGAAGGAGGAAGTAGTAGACATACAAGGGGCACTATCCAAGATAAATCTCCCCCAACTCACCGCAGAGGATAGGGACAGGTTAGAAGTCCCCATAACGATTTAGGAGCTAGAAAATGCGATTAAAATTAAAGATCTGCCCACCAGCGAACCTCCAGGGGCGGATGGGCTCCCTCGTGAGTTGTACAGTGAGTATGGGGCAGACATCCTCCCCCCACTGCTGACAATGCTAAATGAAGCACTAGAGCAGGGCAAGCTGCCTGAATCACTAAGAGAGTTGGTAATTGTCCCCATCCTCTAACCCAATAAACTAGACACTGACTGTGGGTCATATAGACCTCTGTCACTACTGTACCAGTACGGGAAGATCCTCACGGCGGTCATGGATACGAGGCTGAGATCGATGATTGGCAAGATTATCCACCCAGACCAGACAGGGCTGTCCTGCACAGGAACATTACTGACAACCTTAGGGGGTTACATCACATAATAGATTGTACAAATGGGAAGACAGATGAGGTAGCGGTGGTCTCGCGTGATGCTGTAAAAGCATTTGACTCAGTTAAGTGGCCCTGGTTGCTGGCGGTTCTGAAGGCTTTCAGTATGGTACCAACGTATATAAAATGGGTGGAATTACTATATAATGCTCCGATGGCCAGAGTCAAGACGGGTTCCATGATCTCAGAGCAGTGGCAATTAAGTAAGGGAACGAGACAGGGGTGCCCATGGTCCCCGATGCTCGTCATACTAGCACTGGAGCCACTGGCGGTTTACTTGAGGGTTAAATTTGGGGAGGTGGGAGTAAGCACTCAGGACAGGAGACACTTGGTCTTGCTTTATGCAGTTGACATGTTGCTGTATTTGAGTTATCCGGAAGAGAATTTGCAATATGTGCTGGAGGTTCTAGCAGAGTATGCCTTAGTGTCCGGTATATCAGTGAATCCCCAGAAATCTAGGCTGCACCCTAGGAGGTTACAAAGGGAAACCCATACACAGTATGCTGATGCTGCCTATCAAATGGGAGCTAGCTACATTCAGATACCTGGGAGTAGACATATATCACAATCCCAGGGTGGAATATAAGCACAACACTGAGAAAGCAGTGGAGAGGATAGAGAAGAGTATAACATTCTGGAGGAGGTTGCCACTAACCATGATGGGGCAGGCAGCACTATTGAAGATGGTGCTGCTGCCAAGATTTCTGCATTAATTCGCCAATGTCCCCTTTGAGATCCCGAAAAGGTTTTTGGGTCAATTACACAGAGTATGGCGGAGCTTCATTTGGCATAAGTCGAGAAACAGAGTGGCGTTATGGAAGCTCCAGAACTCATATGAGCGTGGAGGTATTAAATTGCCCAACTTTGAGGTGTACTTCATGGCCAGTCAGCTGCAGGCGGTTCTTCTTGAAAGAATTGATTTGGTTATCTGATTTACACAAAACTAGCGGGCACCTCCTGCTGCGACTGGGCTGCAACATATGGCATAGGGCACTATGGCTGCTAGGTTCCACGGCACAGTATTCCCGCAGGTGCCGCTGGCAGCACTTGCAGGGACAGATGAACAGACCAGGAAGAACATACGGAAGAGTTGGGAACTTATGGGAGTAGCCACAATAGAAGATGTGCTTAAAGAAGGAAAACCCCAGAGATTCGAAGAGCTAGTAGTAGATACATAGCTGTCAGTGCATCACACACGTCAGACTCCTGAAAGTCTTGAAACTGAAATGGCCAGATCCTGACACGAATATGCAGCCGGAATGGGTGATCGACTCCTTTTATGATGTGTCAGAAGGGGGATATGAAGTCTCAAGTATTTATGAGTTATTGATGTCGGCAGTGGGGGGAGAAATAAACCAAGTCAAGGGGATGTAGGGGTGAACCTGGGTGCACCTCTGTCAGACGGGGAATGGGACAGAGAGAAAATGTATCATAAAAAGGTATCTAGGAATCCACGATTCCAGCAGATTCAACTGTATGTGACTCATGGGGCATATCTGACTCCATACAAAATAGCCAGGTTTAATCAGGCAGAAGACCAGGCATGTCCGAAATGTGGAGAGAGAAATGCTAACTTGGTAGGGAAATCAGCAGATTTTGGAGGGAGGTGGCACAGCTGTTGGCAGAAGCTGGGATCATGTTGGATATAGACTCTCCAAAAGCCTGCCTATTTGGGTGGTTCCCGAGACCCAAGCGGGCTAAACATATAAGTAAGCTGAAGGATTTCGCGTATATTCTGGTGAAACAGAATAGCAATGGGATGGAAGGCACTGGCTAGACCAGTAGCGAGAGTATGGTGGGGAGATCTGTTCAAATGGGCCAATGAGGAAATGGTGGCGTGGTACGAAGCGTCCAGCAGTGAGGAGGAACTAGGGGTACGATGCGTTGATATGTGGAAACAACTGATTTATCTGTCTCTGTACATGATACTCAAGATAGGGTGTGAACACTGTAAGTGAATCCATTGCCACAGATGAAGTGACTCAGATATAAAAAAGGACCATGTTTGGAAGTGTTGTGTAGGCCCGGAGCGGGGGAGGGGGGCGTTTGTCGGGTGTTGGGGAGGGAAGTTGAAATTTACTTACATGTATTCGCCTGTGATTATTAAAAGTGTACATTGTTATGTTTGTGTAACTAAAATAAATAACAATTGTTTAAAAAAAATAAAGTTGGTGGTCAAGATGTGATTGAACTTCACAATGTGAATTACCCCTCCAGCAATGCCTTGTCATAATGCATTATCTAATTTTCAGCAGAACATGCTAAGGCATTAAACAGGTCTGCGCTGGCTGCATCCATGTATGGGATTTACAAAGCACAAATCTATTTTGGATGCAAAGAATTACAGTACATAGAGAGGCAGCCAGCTAATCTGCTTTGTGTGCAAAGTCCGATGGCCATTTGATTTGTCAGCTTGGCAGGTGAATTGGGAAAAAGCAAGACTTAGTGAGATCCAACTACTCATTCATCTTGTATAGAACAACTTAGTGAACATGCACATTGGGGCAATTGGGAGGATTATGCAGCCAAGGAAGCTTTGCCAAGAAAGCATTTATTGTTTATAGGCAGACTCTTATTTCAGGAACTTGAGGACAATGACTAATTCCTTCTGGCCACATTTCAGGAACCACACTTTAGTTGCGAGTGCCTTTACAACCAGCAGTCTGCTGCATTGATGTTTGTCTGCTGTAAAATAATTCCAGATTTCCATTCCCTTTGTAGGTATTTTCAATTTGTTAGGTGCTTTCCAATGGCCTATTGATTCTCTTTCTTTCTTTATTTTTCTTTCTTTCTTTCTTTCTTTCTTTCTTTCTTTCTTTCTTTCTTTCTTTCTTTCTTTCTTTCTTTCTTTCTTTCTTTCTTTCTTTCTTTCTTTCTTTCTTTCTTTCTTTCTTTCTCTCTTCTCTCTTTCTTTCTTTCTAGGTGCTGATAACCCAAGGATGTAGGAACACTTTAAAGACATGGATTGATCAATACTATGACAAGTATGGGTAGTCTGCCTCCTGGGGAGCACAGTGAAAGTTGGAGGTATCTAAAAGATATTGGGCCTCATCACAAGTTTGGCAGTGTGGGAAAAAAGTGGCAATAATTCCATTACCAACACTTTTCCCACACCGCCAAAATACAAGTTTGCCCGTGGGGTGGCCTGATTTACCTCCAGCCAAGATCTGGTGCCGGTAATACCAGTAATCCCCCCATGGAGTCTATAGTCCTATATACTCCATGGGATGGGGAATAACATACCGTTGCTGGCACCTGTAATCTGCCAGTAATTCAGAGGTCAGGTGCTTGTAATGGTATTACTGTTTGGTGGTATCCCACCAGATTTACCAGCAGTATACGATCCAAAACTATAATGAGGGCCAACGGTAAAAAGGGTTGTGGAGATGCATTCTAGTATATGTAGTGCAACTGCTAAAGTCTCAGAAAACAGCAGAGTCCTTACCTCTAGAGATAGAGTTTAACAATATTGTTTCTAAAATTATATATTAGTGAGTTAATCCCATACATTATGTGATTCAAAGATCAACCATACCTCACAGATAAATAAAAAAAATGAAACATATTCAGGGACGTCATTTCACCAAAATGCTTGGGGTAACGAAAATTATATCACACGACTCTTGACCTCTGATGACATCACAGGAAGTGATGTCATTTGACCCAACCTCGAAGTGACATCACAGGAAGCAATGGAACACAACCTTTCACCCCTAGGTACACTACGGAAAATATGGTTACAATATCACTATATTGTGATATACATTTCATACAAGAACGGATCACCATATGTATCATTAATTTCAGTGTATAGTCCCATATTACCAAATTACTGTGAATGCAAGCAAACGTTGAAGGCCAAATGTTAATGATGTGTTATTATAAAGCACTTACGCTAAAGCACTTTAAATAAGACACATACTTTATCACTGTGTTGGTACTTATTTATCAACCTCAGAAGGATGAGAGGCTGAGTTGAGGTGTTTTCGAACAGACTAAATCAGTGACTACTGCCTGAAGTGTGCCTGATTAATGAGGTTAGCAATGATTTATAGAATTCCAGAAAGACAAATAATTTGTTATTCCTATTCTTTCTTATTTAGGGTCACTGCTCAAAGTAATACACGTATCCAACCCTTTTTTTTCTTTTTTTAAGAGGCCTGAACAAGAAATCAAGCCACTCCAGAAACAAAGAGCTACATGGTGTTGGCCACAGCACAAGAGCTAACATCTAAAAAATAAACGTTTAAGGGTAGCAAGGGAAATCACAGGGGTAGCAAGGGAGACCACTGGCGACCCCCAAATGAGGATCCTGAAAATATATATTTTTTAAACAATTGGCAATTATAAACCAGAGAAAAGTGGCATCCATATAAGAAATGAGATTGAAGAACAACCTTTGTTTATGTCTGCAAATAAATTCACGCTTCAATAGGTTACAAAATGAATGGGTCTAGTGTAACGTGCATAAACAGATTATACAAACTTGTGTGAGCCCGTCCACTGAGAACGAATATGGTTGATATGACCTGTTCATTGGGAGATTTCCCACTCAGGAAGGTCTACCACAGAGAGCTAAAACGTGGTGGCAGACCTTCCTGATTATGAAACCTCCCACTGAGCAGGTTATTTTAACCATGTTTGTTCTCAGTAGAGGTTTTTGTATAGTTTTGTAATGCCTTGGGTTTAACGCTAAATTACTCTTGGTAATCCAGACGTGAACCCCTTGCTCACTGTGCTTAGAGAGCCACAGCTTCACCTGAATGTGGAAAGATCTTCAAAAATGGATGCTTGCAGAAACAGCAGTGTGGCAAGAGGGGGCCCGCGAGGGCCAAGGAGAAGGAAACTCTAACATAGGAACATGGAAATCATTGCTTCAAAAACTATTTGCCACAGCACAGGTACATCCCTGAGTGGAGGAACCTGACTGGTTGCCCATTACGGAAGTACACAGTGGTGCATGAAACACAGTATGGCACAACTGGAACATGGTTGTGTAAGGTAGCGACAGGGGTATAGGCTGGTGAAGGGGCGGAGAGAGTTGGGAAGGGAGGGGGCAGGGGTACACAGACTAACAGTGGTTGTTCATAGGGATGTAGAAAAATGTTAATGTCTGAAGTTATATAAAAAAAAGAAAAAAGAAAAAAAAAAGAAACTATGCCAAAACATGTATCTGTGGTTGCTGTTGGTACTCTTGTTCAGAGGAGAATTGCCTAGCGTTTTGGCGCTGTATTGCCCGAGTGGATGGGACCAGACTGCTATGCAAATAGACATTTCACCTGTGTGAAAGGTACAGTGAGCTAAAATGTGGTTGTTGAGCTTCGTGAGTGGGCACCTTCCCAGTGAACAGGTTATTCGATTGTGTTCATTCTCGGTTGAGGTGCTCTCGGACGTTTTTTTGCATGAACAGATTACAAATAAATTACAAATAAATACACACATATTATAAGCAATAATTATGTTAAAATCGAAATACTACCATTGATTTCATTAAAGTGATAAGTGGTTTTCACCAGTTGCATTTATGGTGGCATTGTCTCTGAATAGAGAAATAATATTGGTGGCTTATTTTTGTCTTAACAATGATAGGTAGGGTGTGTTGTAACTATCACTCAAGATGAGTTTAGCAATATATTTAAGCAGTGGTCGAGGTGGGCCGGAGCGGTGCTCCTCTACAATTTTGTTATTAAGTTTCACTGTTCCTATACTTTTATTTGGTTTCATTATTAAATAAAAGTGTAGGAAGAAGTTGAAACTTGCACTTTCAGTGCGCTGCACTGAACGTTCCTTTATACAGCAGTCACATGTGTTTTGGGGTTTGTATTGTCTGTGGGAGGGGGCGTGACGATGATGTTTGTGAGGGGAGGGGGCAGGCCAGCACAGAACATAGTTCCAGTACTTCTTTTCGTACACTTCGACCACTGCATTTAAGTAGTTGCACTAAAGAACAAAACAAACATTTGAAAAAATATATGCGGCAAGTATCCAGTAAAGGGCCTGGACCCAGGTTGTATGCTAAATCGCTATATCGCTTATTGCTAAACAAGAGCCTACGTTTTTTATTTCAGTGAGATGTCAGAGGCTGATTAAGGATTCGGTGACAAGCAGCAGAAGGACAGAATGGCTAATTCAGAGAATTGGTTCAGAAGTGTAAAGCGAATAAAGACAGCTGTGAATTGCGGTGAAAGCATCAAGGCAGCTACAAGACAGGTCAAGAGAAATGTGATGCTGCATTCTGGGAAAAGTAGTGAATCTATCTATCACTCCACTTACAAAAGTCCTTTTAATACATATAAAACCCAGATGCTGCTTTTCGGGAAATTTAGTGAAAGTACTAAAGCAGTCTACAGACATTGGCCCTCATTATGAGTTTGGTGGTAACCCGCCGGTGCTTCTGATGGGCTCCATGGGAATGGGTACACTGAAGCACTGGCACCATTTTGCAACAGTGTTGTTGCTTCAGTGAGAGTCATGTAAGTAGGGGCATGAAAACCCGGAAGATCAAGCCTGACGGGGGATCCGTGCTCTACCAGCATTCTTGTAGTATGGCGGTCCAGAAAGGGTGCCGGTACGTTGCTACCGGTACCCTTATTTCCAGACGGCCATACTTAGAATGAAGCCCATTGTCATATTAAAAGTGCCCTGAAGGTGCATTCTGGGAAACCAACTGAAGTCATTCTGAGATAGAGGAAATCCTGGTGCTGCATCCTGGGGAACAGTAGTGGAGGTACCCAAACACTCCTAAAGACATAGGGCCTCATAACGAGTCACCCGGTAAGGAAATAACGGTGGCGGTAAACCCAACGCCACCGTTGTTTCCATACCGGGTGATCTCGAGTCCTGCAGGCGGAGGTGTCATTCACACCAGGTTTGACCTGGCAGGTTTAACACCACCCGCCTACAGGCGGACGTGGAAACACCGGCACCATCACGAGATGGTGCCAGTGTTTCCATGGTCCCCATTCCCATTGAGTCCTATAGGACTCAATGGGAATGGGGATTTACCGAATTCCTCCACCGGAATTCCCGGGTCACCAGCGTTGTAATTCCGGGAATCACAGAGGCGGAATGGTAATATGAGTCCAGCTGGACTCGTAATGAGGCCCATTGTGAAATACAGAGAGACATGGTAGTACATCCTGGGGAAGGGAGTGCATTTAACAAAGAATCACCAAGAGACTTTGGTTAGTAGAAGGCACATTCTGATAACAGGACGAAAGAAATGCATATTGTACAGTTTTGTTGTTGTGAGTGTAGGGGAGGATAGGTCAATAGGACCCCTCCTCCCACTGCATCTCCCACCCTGGTGAAGACTCATGACTCGTCGGCAACCCACCCGCCCCCGGGCCCAGGCGGCAGGGTGGCTGCAGACCGACACGTGAGGCTGCACCACCACGTTATGTGGCACAGCACAGACGCCATCTTGTACTAAGCCAACTCCATTTTGATAGAAACGTTCATATCTAACCCAGGCAGAACCAACGTGCACATTGAAAGCTGCAGCTTGACCCCCACTTGACCGCGCTCACAGAGGCCCACACTTCCCCCACCCCCTGCCGCATGGCAGATCCGCTGAGGACTCGTTCTCACGAGCCACCAGACATGAACAAATAACAAAATAAAACACTGTAGCTGTTAACCGTCCGCAGTACATCATTGCCCCAACCATGAACGGGAACATTAGGAAGTAACTGAAACCAGCCCGTACCTGCATGCCCTGACCCTGTACCAAGCCCCCAGTGTTAGACTGTGCGGCGCCCTACACCCCTGCCTACCCCGAAAACTCTTGTAATGTGTAGAAACCATGTATGTAATATATGTCATGTTGACTAACGTTCGCTGCTAATGTGAAGAAGAATGGGTAAAGAGCAATATGCAACAGATATTGTTCATGATGTGAAGATGTACGAAGACTGACTAGCTGATGACAATATGCAATAACATGTGTTGCCCTCTTTATACATACACTGCCTAACACTACCTCATGTTCGTATGTCAACTATAGATGTGAATTGTTGTGCTAAAGGGTATGGCCCCTAGTTAGTATCCCTTCTAATGCAAATGCATACAAATCATCCTAGAGACCCCAACGTGTTGTTATTCACCCCTCACCCAAGGGACAATACAACGCCTTGTGCAGGATGCCGTGCACAAAGCTGCAAGGCCATCTCCCCCTCCTCCCGCCCTGGCCCTTCAGAGATAGCTAGTGTACAAACAGCACAGCCTCCCCTCCTGACCCTGCTGGACCCATTTCAAGCATCCGCCCCCCCCATGTCAGAGGCCGCCACAGCCTGACTCCATGACTTACGAGCTACCTGGTCCTAAATCCCACCGTCTCTCAGGCACTAGTCACATGCCCCCCACGGGCCAGTGGTATCTCCACCAACCCCAAGTTAATGGCCCTCAAAAGGGGGGTGCCCACCCTTGTACCAACAGATCATAATACCATCCCTCACCAAATCTACCAAGACAGGGTGGTCAAGTGACCCATCCCATGACCCTGACTATGCACATGGTACCAGATTGTTTGAACCTAAGGTATCCTCAAGACCGATGTATTGAGACACTTCAGATTGCATACCAATGTCCGCGTCTGCATATTGATCTAAGGTCAGTGCTTACGAAAGTTACAAACCAACGGAAGCATGAAGTGTGACGAATGGGTGTGAATGTATGGCCAAAAGGGCAAATGTCAGTTTAGTTACCAATCATCGCTACAAGGCATGTCCGGCCCGGCACTCCACCCCGATGAGCCCAGCTGTCCTTCCAACCCCACGTGGCGCAGCACCAACATCAGCCAATCCTGGAGGAGCAGCTCTCTACTGTGTATTCTCCCTAGACATCACCACCCAATCCCCACGATTATGTGTCCCCTATATCTTGTGTCACCCATGACGTGTTCTGGAAATAAGTAGGCCTGTCTTTGCTATTGTATGACAGAGCGCTCTCGGAGTTTGCAGAGTTCTTTGCATGCCCTATATTGATTTATATAAAGCTTTTTTGATCTCACCCGTACTTGGTCCTGGTCTCATTCCCATCCTGGGGTGTATCCTTCATTGCCTCTCACTAAAAGAGGGGTGCGTTTTTGGGGACGCTTACATTCATAAGCTTCATACACCTGTTTGCAAAAATACACGAAAAGTCCAAAAGAACATCTGAGAAATAAAAAAATAAATAACAAAGGACACAATAGACTACAAATAGAATGAATATAAATACACATCTTGAACAAACAGGCCTTCATTGTTTTCTTGAACATAGGAATATATGGATGTAAATGAAGGTAAGGTAATGATACATTAAAATAATACATTCATTGGTCACAGTGTATAAAAACTAGTTGTTCCCTGCTGGCCTGTCCCAGCTCCCCACAAACCACATCGCTGCGTCACTCCTACCCGCAATCCAAACCCCCAAACAAACAAGCCTCCTGCTTAAAGCAACGTTCAATGCAGTGCACTGAAGTGCCAGTTTCAACTTCTTCCTACACTCTTGTTTTTAAGACATCCCGGAACGGTTTCTTTTTAAAATAAAAGAATAGGAATGTAAAAATGTTAAAACTTAAATCAAAACAGTAGAGGAGCACCACTCCGAACCACTGCCACCCACTTCGACCACTGGATAGATCCCAGAGCATAAACGCAGCAACAAAGAACGCATAGTGAGAGAAAGAAGATTTGATCTTGCATGAGAAAGAGTCTGCTCCAGGGGAGATGCCGCCAACCACAATATCTATGTCTGTCAGCCAAATAGCTGGGTTTGCTCCCAAAAATTACCTTGTAAATCAGGCAGCAAACCATGAACTGGGTCTGGAATGGAATAGAAAGCCTATATGGATCTCAAAGAGTGTCATGAATGTGATGAAACATTCGGGGCTGCTCACCTGGCATTAAGTGTGGAGAAAATGCCTTATCAGACCCAAATTAGAAAATTGGAAAATCATGCAATGCAGGACTGCCCACATGCAGCAACAGATGGCAATATTTCGGGTATAGAATTGAATTCAGCAGGAGAAGCGAAAGCTTAATCCGTTTAAGAAGATACAAAAGTATGACACAAGACTGTGAATTTAGCGATATGAGGATTACAACTCGAGAAAGAATTTACAGAAAAACAACAGGGGATTTCTAGTGGGAATGAGAGCTGGAGAATCCCCCTATGGAGAGAGATGAAGAGGTCAATTCTGCACTAAAGTGCTGTAATAAAATGAGGAGTAGTGGGGGAAATAAATTAATGTTTTTCAGGGGTTGAGTTTAAGGACATGAGCGGTCATACAGTGGTATATGATGCCAAGGCAGTCCTTGAGGTGGAGGGGGAGTGGGCATCAGCTGGTCTCGGAGGATAGCTCAGGGGCAAGGCGCTCATCTTGGAAGCAAGACGATGCAGTAGCAACACAGTTTCGATCCCTGGGTCAGAGCTTATAAATTACCAATTTTAATGATTATAAATTAGGAGACTATCAGTTACAGCTCACTGTCATCAGTCATCAGTGTACTAGTGGGGGAAGACTGCAGCATCCTGCACCATATCCTGCATCAGAACTACGTAGGCGGTGAAGAGTATAGATGTCATGATCGAAGCCTGGGGAAGGACACCCATGGATGAAGAAAGGGCCAGACCTGGAGGCGGAGGATTTACTGATTGGGAAAATTTACTCAGGAAAAAAGAGGTCCAATCCAGAAAAAAATTATATACCCCATCTGAGCTGAAATGATCTAGAAGCATCCTGTGATTGATCATATGTGGGGCATTGGAGAAAACAAGTAGAATTGTTATGCAAGCATTGAAACAGTACCAAAATGTCGGCACCAAAATCGTGACCATTTCATTACAGCGCCTTTGTGCGGTAATGAAATGACGACCCCCACTACACCAAAGCACCCCGTTCCCCTGCTCCCTTTTGTCGGTGTAGTGGGGGTCAGGAGTTGTGGGGGTGTCCCCGCTGCCATTAGATGGGGGCGGGGGACGATATAGAAAATGAATAATAAAGAAAGAAAGAAAAAAGGACCATGCCACAACAGTTTAGGCCCATGTTAGTGTGGGAGAACTGACACCATGAAGTGTGCCGCCGAAAGGGTAAATGGGTAGGGGGAGGCGTTTGCACGGAATGCAGGGCACAGTGATCTATGTGATCACTGCGCCCCACCATAATGGGGGTAGGCAATTTATTTGTCGACATTATGGGTGGCTCTGTGATCACATAGATACCAAGCATCTCTGTGATCCGGTAATTGCATTGAAAAACCCATTTAAGGATTTCAATCAGGCACACACCCAGGTCTCGCCCAGCATGTAGTGTGCAGTGAAACCCTTATTTTATTTGTGTCTATAAGTTCAATATTCTGAATGATATACCACTCATATCATACCCGTCTCAAAATACCCCCCAGGTCACACTGAACCAGGAGTCAGGCTAGTTTGTAAAGGTAAATATTTATTTATTTATTCAAATCACACGTAGGTTATATATATATATATATATATATATATATATATATATATATATATATATTACAGAGCCACGGCGGTAATGGCTATGTAGTTATGGTTAAGTTGCTGTTTCCATAGGAAGAGCAATTTTTGGCCGGCTTATAACTTCGCTCCCCCTGGACCAAAAAGTATGTCTAAAATAATTAGTGATATCTATGTCCGCTCCGCGGTCACACTTCCCTGTTCGCTCTGCAGACAAGATACCGATTGGCTAATCCGTAGCGTCATGTCCATGGACATGTGACCCGTTCGCTGATTGGATGTTGAACAGCGTGAAGTGTGTCAGATTGTTTCGCTGCGCCCTTCATCTTTCATTCGTGTTTTGGTGTACGTGGACATCGCCGCTAACACATATAAAACAACACAACATTGCACTTGTTAAACTTATGTCTCGGAAGGTGAGGGTTAATGGGAATGGGATGGGATGTGGCAGCAGGATGTCAAAAAGTGGTGTTTTCCTGTCACCAAAGTCATACAGTAAATATGATGTCAGTGATGTCATCAATGACATTTGTGATGTCATCTTTGATGTCCTGGGTGTTAGTCTTAGCAGTGCACAGTGGTGGCGTGAGTTATGGTCGCTTAGCATAACTGGCGAATTTCAAGGTTTTTTCTGTTTTACTTCGAACCATAACGTCCCATTAACAAAGTCTTTTTAAGTGAATTTCATAGGTTTTCATAGGTTTTCATAGGTTTTTAGTAGCACAACTTAACCATAACGTCCCTTTAACAACTATAAAGGAACTGCTGTCCCTTTACCAAATATATATATATATATATGGAACAGCAATCACCTAAAGGTGACAATACAATTTATAATATAAGTCAAGCCATTGAATCCACTTATAATGATGCAGAATAGAAAACAGGAAAAGAACAGTTTTGGTTTGTGAACAGATAGCGTTTAGGTTAATATTCCCCCTGCAAAGTTTTTTTAGATACAAATGAGCAATTCTACACAGATGTAAGTAATCTGCAGGTATTCAGGAATGAAAGACAATGGGCCTCATTACAGGTCGGGCGGTCCGGAAATAACAGTGGCGGTAAACCCGCCACCACTGTTAATTCCGGACCGCCCGATCCCGAGACCTGCAGGCGGGAGGTGGCATTCCTGCCAGGTCTGACCTGGCGGGTTTACCACTGCCCACCTGCAGGCGGTCGAGGAAACACCGGCACCATCACGAGATGGTGCCGGTGTTTCCATGATCCCCATTCCCATTGAGTCACATAGGCCTCAATGGGAATTGGGATTTACACCATTCCACCTCTGGAAAACCAGGGACAAGAGGGTTGTAATGCCCCGGTAATTCCGGGAATCACAGAGGCGGAATGGTAATACGAGTCCGGCGGTAACCAGGCGGTTTTACAACCTTGATTACCGCCTGACTCGTAATGAGGCCCAATGTCTAGAGTTTAAATGCAATCTTCCCTCCCCCAAACAAGAGAAAAAAAGTTTTGGGAAAATTACACTTTCAAACTAACAGATGAAATTTGTTTTGTACAATAATGCAAAAGGGAGCAAAATGCTTAAATGGATAGAAATGCTGAGGAAAGCAACACTAAACAGGTCCTAACACACATGAGCTATAATATAAACAACAGTACACACTTTAGATCAGGATGGGATTGAAGAAATCCTTGGATGGGAAAAGACACGTAGGAAACTTTGAAAACTGCAAATTTGCGGCAAACATTTACTATGCGATATTTGAGAAAAACGGGTCAAATACACTGTTCCGGCGGTTTTATTTGTTGAGGAAGCTAAGGGTCTTAGGTATCAGTGAGAGTTGACATTTCTTTTCTATCTATAATATTGAAGAGGTTATGGAGGTTTTAGTGAGAGGGGTTTTTACAAAATAGGTGCAAAAATGAAGCAGGAGTTCGGTTTTGAAAGTGACAGATTTTATTACACTATGTTAATGACTATGAAAAAGAGGAGGCCACACATGAATCTTCACAGTTACGTGGCCATTCACGTGGTGGATACTCAATTTCTTTCTGGGATTTACTTTAGTTACTCAAAATCACTAAGGAGTTATGGTTTTGTAACACAGATGAGAAAAATTGGTGCAAGAAGGATTCTAACAATACTAGGGTTCTGAATTTAAAGATGGGATGGGTTGAGATTGGGATGATACAAGGCAGATGTACTATGGGTCACTGTTCTTCCTATTAATACTTACAGTCCTTTGTAATTAAATTGGACCATCACGGTTCTGGTCATTGGATTGGATCAGGTCTACCCGCAGCACGGCACCTCTGGAGGGATTGAATCAGCGGCACGGTTCTGGTCAATTTTGGACTGCACCTCAGACTGGATTTGGATGGGCCCTTCTGGTCACTGGACACGGCAGATTACAGGATGCAAGTTTCAGCAGACAGCCCTTAATGGTAGCAAGCCAAGCTGAATCAGAATTATTCTTTTAAGTTTTGGATGTTTGAAATTGGGTCTAGCTAGCAATTGTTCAGCAATGCTAAAGTCTGGATTCTGCAAAAAAATCTGGATCTTCAGAGAAGTCTGGAGTCAGCTACAAGATGAAGAGTTCTGGCACAAAGTGCTGCGTGGCAATCTGGAGGTGTTAGGAAGCAGTATGTCCTATGTGTTGTGAAGTTCCTATATTTATACTGTCAAATGACATCCCCCAGTTTATGGTGTGGGCAGAATTTTAAAACACACCCCTACAGCTGTGAGTGGCTGCAGGTACATGATTTGTTTTGGTTAGCAGTCAGAACAGAGCTGTCATCTTAACGATGGGATTTAGGAACTCCCACAATGATTTTGACCAAAACATAACTTTTGCAGAAATGTACATTTAAGATAATGTACCATAATAAAAGCAAACACATACATTTCATATTTGATTGTCTATATTCACATTCAATCCCCATCTTTGTGAGAGCTGTCTTTGTCATTCTATGGATTTTTATCAATTTTAACCATAACAGTTTGGATTAATCATTTCTAATTTTCGTACCTCCCCTTCAAAACAATAGCTGTCCAGTCCTTTGATCAGGGAGGTGTGTCCCCTTCCTGGAGTGGGAAGTATCCTGCCCCTCCCAGCAAAGGTCAATGCTCAGCCTGTCCTTTGTTCTTGGCTCAGCCAGAGGCAAGGTCAATGCTCAGCCTGTTCTTTGTTCTTGGCTCAGCCAGTGACGAATGTCTGATGCTCTCTTTGTTGTTAATATGCTGGAACCATTAGGCTTCCTGTTTTCAAGGGAGTGTCAAGCTGAGATGTCAACTTTCCCAGGCCAGGTACTACCCAATCAGAATTAAGCAGTTACTTCCACTGGGTTACTGTAAGATTCACAATAAAGCCTTTTCTTTAACACATATAAAAATAAGCACAGTTTATAAGGGATTTGGACATTTAAAATAATTAAGCCCTTCACAAACATGCTTTAAATAGGCGCATTTTGCAATTTCTTCCAGAAAAAGAACACCTTTAAACAGGGTTTGACAGCTAATTTCCTTAATCAGCTGTCAGGCAGTGAGGTCTGGATTCCTCTGACTGCCTGGAGAATCTATGCTTTCAGCACACTTTTCCTTCCAATAATTCACTGGGAGAATGACTGAATTTAGCACCAAAACAGCACTTTGCAGGTTGCCATTGATTAAAAAGCTGTATTTAAGGGCATTTTCAGATTTTAGCCCTTCTGTGGCCTTGCTTCAGGTGACAGGTGACAGATGACAGGTGAAAGCAGTGATTCCTGTTTTTACCCCAACTTTGCCTGTGTGTGTCAGGTTGTGCAGCTCTTTAGTGGTTTATGAACCATGCACAGTTTTGCAGATTTAGCGCGCACAGTGGTTATCGCCTCCATTTTTGGCAGTTTTCTTTCCCCATTGGCAAAGGGGTGTAGTAGGGTGCATTGGCATGGGTAAAAATATTCCACAGTAGCTGGCTTGAGGCAGACGATACTATGGTTTGATGGGACCTTTTTAGGGGACTGGAACTGAGATACAGCTGTAGGAGTTTTCGGCCACACTTTTCAATCCACATCCTGGGCAAAGAGAGCCTCAGAATGACGCAGAGATTACTATAGCCAGGGTGCTCGAGAGGAGCTTTTTTTACATAGGGGAGAAGTTGGGTGGGTTCAGACTAAGATGTAATACACATATGAAGAACCAAAATAATGACTGGAATGTGGTACAATAAAAAAGTTTGTAATACACTATAATATAAAAAAAGATGTTATAATACCAGGGATTAAAGAAAGACTCAGAGGGAGAAAAGACAATGGAGAGATGTTAGTGGGAATAACTTTCAGAGTCACTGGGGAAATTGGACCATTATGAAGTAAATTAGATGAAAGCAAAGAATATGAGTCCCCATTGGTCAGCGCTGTGAAGTGGAACATGATGAGAGTAAGTCGTGGCCGAATAAAGTAGAATGTTTGCCAAGGTTCTGAGAACTGATTGTGTCGATCTTAGAAATGAACATTTTTTTTTTTTATTGGATTTAGCTGAGGACGAAATTAGGCTTTGGGCAGTTCTTTATTGTAGAAAAAAACACTGAGAAAATTAGTTTGAAAAGTTCCAGATTTGTAGGCTGTCTGGCCTTTACTATCCTATGCTACTGTAGGTAGGTCACAGGACAGCTAATGTCCAGACTGAGTACCTTTTCAGTTGAGCTGGTTGCTTAGGGAGTGAGGAGATTACAATGCGAGAGGACTATAAGACTATTATAGATAATGTATTTTGCTTTATGATGATGTATGGCTTTACTGGCTTACAGTGCAGAAAACTAACACACTGATGCCTACATTTCATTTGCTTTTTTTGCCTCAGGCCATAACTTTGGGGCGGGTCATTTTCCCAAGTTATTATAACCCCTCCCAAGCTCATTAGCATATATTGGTAGTAGCAATCGTATAGCATTGCTTTGCTGAAGTAAAATGCATTGTTGTACTTTAATTTGACAAAAGGAGTCAGTGGGGAGCTAATTACATGAGATCATGCTTAACACTCCTTTTTGTCACCCCCTTCAAATTGACCGGAATAAGGGGTCATCCTTTTCCGTTCAGGCTCCCACAATATGGAACGTGATTCCCCTTTAGCATCAGCTGATTAGAGGATCACTTTGCTTCCGGAAGGCCCTCAAGACCTGGCTTTTCCCCCCTTCATCCTGAAGACCGCATTCCACCTCCTGTGTCAATTTAATCCCTGCCAATTAGGCTGGTGCATCAAATGATGCGCTCAATTACTGTACCGAGCAACGCA
Organism: Ambystoma mexicanum; assembly: GCF_040938575.1. NCBI lineage: Eukaryota > Metazoa > Chordata > Amphibia > Caudata > Ambystomatidae > Ambystoma > Ambystoma mexicanum. The sequence goes on from NC_090922.1 coordinate 1,167,328,587, forward strand.
GAGAAAGGACTCTGCAAGTCCACAGGACAGGAACGATGAAACATCAATGAAACAAGAAACCTTCCAGGACACTTGGGTACATATCACACTCACACTCATCTGAAATCACACACTATTTGAAGAGACATCACTCAGCACCTCTGCCATTAGAATGCAGCTAAGTCCCACGATGAAAATTTAGTCTAGCAGCACACATAATCAGTCTCCTGGACTCTCATACTCTCCCGATAACCTTTCAGCACCCATCCACAAGCCATCTCGATATGGGTCGCTTGCAGGGACATGCCTACTTTCATATTGGCTAATACCTTCTTCTCTAACAATGTCGAAGGTGCCCTTAACCAACCCAAAGACCTTTTTTTTTCTTGTTTGTTCTTTATCATCCAATTCTACCTCTACGGTAGGTGTTGTTTCATTATGTGACTCTCTGAAAAACTTTTTTTCACAAAAGATTATTGACATTCAGAATAGAATCTTGTAATCTGGTTTGAGAATCGGAGTCCCTTAACTGAGACACCCATGCCATCTAACCATGGGCATCCCAGTAAAAGGCGGAACAGTGAAGGGTGAAGGGTGAAGACCAGCCCTGGATAATCTTCTTTGCCTCTTAGCATATGAGCCTTTGCTTTTACTTTTCTCCCTGTTGCACCTGTGAGTACCCGCAGCTTCCTAATTACTGTACTGTCTCTCAGCACTGTAATACTAACCTATAATGCATTCACTCCTGCTGCTCTTGCTGCGCCTCCTACTCACCTCTCCCTATGCTTTCTGCTACAACTTCCTCCTTTCCTATCCCTATTATAAATCTCACAACTCGAAACTCCCACTACTCTATTTCTCTTCCACCTCCTTCCAACAAACAAAGCTGACAAGCTAAACATACCTTCTCTAACACAGATACACCTCACCTCTTTTCCTCTGAGACTCTAATCTTCCATACCTCATCAACTGAATATTTCACTCTGGAGGGCTCAGTCTGTATGCAACAAAACTTCTTTTATCGCTGACTACTTTCACTCAAACTTCAAGATCTTCTTGCCATCACTGAAACCTGGATTTCTCCATCTGTCACTGCCACTCTGGCAGCCCTACGCCCTTTCAAACTATCATTCGTTCTCTCTCCTCGACTGACTGGCATAGGTGGAGGCATTAGACACCTACTCTCCTCCCCGCCTCAATGAATCACAAATCTCCAATGCAATGTCCTCTCATTCATGTTTTGAAGTCACCATCTCTACTATTGCCCTGCCTCACTTGGTTCGCATCATACCCATCTATCGCTCTCCTGGTCCCACTGGACCATTCTTTGATGATCTTAGGCAATTACCTGATTCTCGTTCTACTAAACACCACCACATTTTCCTGGGTGAATTTAACCTTCCCTCTCCATCCACTTCTCAGAAATCTGTACTTCACTATTTTCTTGGTGACCATGCTCTCCATGTAGTCATTACCTACCTACCCCCAGAGGGTGTAACTCTTTGGATCTCTTATTTATCTCCACCCCTCTCTCAGCCACTAATACTACTGTCACACCATCCATATTTGATCATTCAATTTTTTCCACCAATATCTCCTTTCTACCCTCTGACCTTTCATTACCACTTGTTTCACATATTATTAAAAGGAACTTTAAGGGAAAGTTAAACCTTCTGCCATTCCCCCTTAGTCTGTGACCTGCAGCTCTCACTCTCCTCTATACTCTCCTATGAATTCCATATCATATCATATCCTCCTTCACACCTGATACCCGATACCTCTTTTACCAACACTGCCTTCTCCAGCTTCCAATCCCTACTATATAAATCATTTTCCTCTCTCTTCCCACTGTTTACTTTCACCCATAAGTCTCAGCATCCTCAAGCATGAGTCAATCCATTCAAATGCTTTCTTTTCAGAGACATGCACGGCTGTTGCAGAAATGGAGGTGTACCCACCCTCATGAGGACTTGCAACTCTACCTGTCTTCCCTCTCTGAATTCCGCTTGTGATAGTGCAAAAGGGGAATTTGCCCTAACCCTCACTGACTCTCACTCCAACCATCCTTGCGGGCTACAATGCACTCCAAACTCACTCCTCACTCCTCCAAAGTCTATGACTATCAACTCCACACACACAGCTAATGACCTAGCTGAATACTTCACTGCAAACATTTACTGAATTAGAGACTGACTGCAAACATTTACTGAATTAGAGACTCTGTCCTGACCTTCCTCACACTTTCTCCTTGTACATTTTACACTCTGCCTACTCTAGAATTATCCTATGTCTCTGTCTCCCACTTTAATCACACTAATACTGATGAAGTGCTATCTATATTGATGAAGGCTCACCCATCGTGTGCCCCCTCAGAACCTCTTGGTACTCAGCTAGTCAAGCCTATTGACCCTATAGTGACCTATCACCGTGCTGATCTCTTAAATCTGCCCTTCGACTCTGCTTGCTTTCCATCTGTTTTCAAAACAACCATGGTCATCCTTCTCCTAAAAAAGAAAGGGGTTGACCCAAACCGACCGACTAACTTTTGCCTCTGCATCTCCTTCCGCACTACTCTGAAGTGCGCGATAGGGTTGTGTTCCACCATCTTACCAGTTTCTTAGTCATCCTTCGGGGCGCCCAACAAGCAGGATTCCGCTCCTGTCACTCCACGGAAACTGCTCTCATGAATGTGTCCTAAATCACTACTAAGCACTCAATGCTATCCTCTATCCTAATTTTCCTGACCTGGCTGCTGCCTTGGGTATTGTGGATCCCTCTGATCTCATTAATACTGTCTTGGGATTTGTGATGAAGCCCTTACCTGGATTGAATCCTACCTTGCACATCGCCAATTCTCTGTCTCCTGGAGAAACAACACGTCTCAACTCACTCCTTTAACTATTGGTGTTCCACAAGGCTCTGCCTTGGGTCGGCTCCTCTTTACACTGTACACTTCTGTTCTTGGGGCACTAATCTCCTCCTTTGGGTTCTCATACCAATTGTTCGCGGATGACATCCACATCTTCTTCTCTTTTCTAGAACTCTCCTCTGATCGCTCTATCAAAATGTCCACCTGTGTCTCTGCCATTAAATATTGTATGGCATCACACTCTCTGAGGTATTCTGCCATGGAGCCACTGGGAGCCCTCCTAGCCACACACAACATCTAGCCACACACAACGTCCACATCCACCAATACGCCAACGACACACAGCTTTACCTCAAGATCGAGTCCACCAAGGACATCTATAGGCTTAATACCTACCACTCGATGATACTAGTAATCAATAGGGCTCCTGGCTAAACCCTGATCTACCCAGGAAGGTCAAAAATTGAAATAACAACAAATGATCAGGCTGACCAAACACACTTCAATAACTCATTCAATTCATATGACGGATGCCATTCTTTTGAGGTTGGGTAAAATTCATTTTTGTTTTTACCAATTGCTTCAATTCATAGATGAGTATTGGAACAAAGTTCTTACAAGACATACATTAGTAAAGTTACAGTATCCTAACATGATACATTAAACATTTTTGGTCCATGCATTTTGGCCTGTACGTAGATTTCAAACTAAATCAAAAATCCCCTATAGCACTTCCGGATCATGGTGATCAAATTGAACGTAAAACATAATGATGTATAACACATTACAACACTTACAGTGTTGACATTTAACACTGGGAAGGGGAATGTGGACACAAACGTGTTTCGACCAATAGAGAGCTGATCTATGCTGCTAAGGTATGGATGGCCTTCATCAGGACAGATAACACGAGTAGGTGAAGGGTCCTGTTTCTCATGTGTTTTTGTATTTTCACAGAATGTTTTTAAAAAATCCACTTCAAGTTATGGGTACAGAAGACGGTGTAATGCTGAACTTTCTTGCTCCTGGGGTTCCCTATGTGTTAGTCTTGGCAGGAAATGTGATGGCCCCCTTTTCGGTACATGGTGGAATCAATCGTGCATGCTGCTGGGCTGGAGTGAGTATTTACCAGGTCACTGGTATTACTTGAGTCCGATGTCATAAAGAGCTGGTGAAGCTGCTCGTGCATTTGTCAGGTGACATGGCTGCTCCGCTTACTTTACCCAGGAATGCCGTGCTACCTCTCACTGATCCAGTCCTGGATGGCCAGTGCATACTTGAAGCTCAACCCCTCCAAGACTGAGTTCCTACTCCTAACCAACAACACTGAACACCCAGACATAGAGACCTGGGTATCAGCCATAAACACTGAGGGCTTCACACCCAAGCTCACCTCCTATGTCAAGTCCCTCGGGTTCCACATTGACAAACACCTCTCCTTCAAGACACACATAGCTACGAAAACTCAGAAAGCTTAATATTAGCTCTCCCTCCTGCGAAAATTCAAGCCCTTTCTCCCTCCTGACAAATTTAGATCCACTATTAAAGCACTGGTCCTATCCCTCCTCGATGTGGGCAATGCACTCCTCGAAGGTCTCCCATCATCTTCCGTTGTGCCTCTCAGAATTGTCCTACATGCGGCCGCACGCCTCATCAAGGGTCTATTCAGATGCAACCACATTACCCTGGCCCTCATCAACCTTTCCTGGCTCCCACTGCATGCACAAATTACCTTCAATGCTTGTTGCATCGTCTATAAGGCAGTCACCCTCAAGTCATCCAGCTTCCTCGTGTAGAAAACCTGCATCTCCAGTGTACAGTGCACCACCGAAGCCAGGACAGGTGCAGACTTGAAATCTGCTGCAGCAATAAGGAACGGAACAGGCCTTCACTGCCTACGGCCCAAGAATATAGAACCTCATTCAGAAAAGAACTCACCATCCACCTCTTCAAGGAGTCTCTCCTCCTCAACACTTAGGCCATTACATCGCCCCTTGCGCCACCTAACTCGCTAGATGCCTCCGGCCACTCGCTACAGCTGTACCTCACCTCTGTCCCCCTCTGTATCCTACCCCCTGCTGTACATCTGTTCTGTTGTTACCATTATGCATCTGCAATGTTGTACACCTCTGTAAAGCACTCTATTAGGTATCTGTATTGGTTTCTACCTCTGTAAAGTACTACATTGCTTCTCAAAACTAGGTACGCAGTCAAATATAATAATAATATTATTAATAATAATAATAATAATAATAATAATAATAATAATAATAATAATAAAGCTCTCTCTCTTTTCTTCCTCTGCCTATCCAGTTCCCATCTGACACTCTAACCTACTATTCTTCAGCTAAAATTCTCAAAGTCATCTATGACCGTTCTCACAACTTCTCTACTTTCAACTCCAACACTGGACCATCAGCTCACCTCAACCTCCTAAATATTAGTATATTCAGGTACCGCCTTCTTTTCAACACCACCACACATCTCATTACCACTCTTGTCTTCTCTAAACTGGATTACTCTGCCAGCATCCTCTTTAGTCTCCCCAACTATGCTTTCTGTCCTCTTGACAAGATCATTAACTTTGCTATCTGGACTCTCTTGGAACTCCCTCACTTCACATCAGATTCCTCATACTTTCACCAGGCTGGATGGCTGATGATGCAAAACAGGGCCAGATTTAAATGTCTTCTCCTGGTTCACACTTCTATCCACAGTACTTATCCTTCTCTAACCAACTCTACAACCCTTCTCATAATCTCTGCTCTGCCTCCACGACTACCGACTACCATTGTGGCTCTTGCCCTCCCTGGGCTTCCACTTGCTTCTGCTCTGTCTTCTTGCTCTACTTGCATGGAATTCTCTTCCCATGGACATCCGTGAAACACTCCACACAGATTTGTTCAAAACAAACTAAAAGCCTACCTCCTCACCTTGGAGTTACCTTCTTAACCTACCTCTGATCTGCCTGCTACCTAACATGTTTCCCTAGCCTCTAACCTGCCTCTGCCTCTCACTTCCTCCGTCTTCATTCTAGCACTTCACTTATCATGGTCACGTCTCGAGCACAGCTGGCTGCTCTTCAAAATTTCCAATGTTGGTTGTCCTTAATCTATGTATGTCCACTTATGTATTGTCACCCTGGACTGATCCACTTACTCCACCCCACAACCTGGTCAGAATGATCCTAAAACTCACCCCATTGTAAGAAGCTCAGTGCTTCTTGTCAAAACTGATTTCGTATCCATTGTAACTTCTTTTGCGATCAAAAGAGCAATGTTCCTCCTGTATATAAATGAAAAAATAAATACATAAATACAAATTTGGCTCAGTGACTCAGTCTGCTATTCCAAGACACAATTGTTCCTCTTTTCCCTTCTTTACCCCAGAAGATATTTTTGCTGCTATTATGAAGCTCAAGTCTGCCCCCCCCACAATGATCCTGTTCCTCTGGGTGTTTGTCACAATATCATGCCTGAAGTTGCCCCTTGGGTTGCTCAGGCAGTGAATTCTTCCTGCTTGACTGGTGTTATTCCTGGGGATTTGAAGCAGGCTCTGGTAATATCCCCCCTAGAAGAAAATCTTCCCTTGACCCCACCATCCTGGTACATTTTTTACTCAATATCTCGCCTCCCTTTCTTCATGAAGCTTTTAGAATCTTTGATCTCTCCTTTGCTTAGTTCTTTCCTAGAAAACTCTCACTTCTCTGACCCCCCCTGTTGCCACCCCCTATGGGCTTCTCCATTCTGGCCTTCTGCTTTGGGTCATTTCCCCTCACCAGTGTCTGTAGACAAAGATCTTGGCTTTAAAATGTATTCATGTCTTTCTTTGGATGCTCAGGTCAGCTCTCTATGTCAAGTTGGTGACTGCCAACTAAGGGTCCTTCGCACAGTTTTACCCTTTCTCCCTCCTGGTGGTTGCCTCTCTTGTTTAGAGTCGGGTTGACTATTTCAACTTCCTTTTTCTAGTCCAACCTCTGTATTTGGCTCATCATATGCAACGTGAGTTGCTACTGCCACTCCATATGGCTCTCACATCTCCTCTGTGCTTCTATCTATGCACTTGATTTCCGTCTTGAAACAGATAGATTTTAAGTCATTTGTGCATAGTCCACTGGGCATTTTACTGCTAGGGCGCAGGATATCTGCAACTCAAAATCTATACTTACAACCGAGGACGCTCGTAACGCTCTCACGATAATAATCTTATTGTGGTTCCTGTCTTCAGGCTTTCCAAGAGTGGGGGCTGGGTATTTTATGTGGCTGCTGCCAATCTCTGGAACTCACTGTCGTTCTTTTTTAGGGCCACTCAGAACCATTTCCAGTGTAGGCGTTGTTTATTTTTTTGTATTTTTTTTTATTGGTTATTTGTAATGCGCTTATACAGCCAAATGGTGTCACAGGGCAAGGGGAGGTACACAAAAGAAACAATACAAATGGCCCTACTAGGCCTTGAGACATTCGGAACGTGCAAGAGCTGTACAAGAAATGTAGGGGAGGGGGGCAGGGGGGAGGCGGGTGCAGGTAAGGGAGGAACAGGGGTGAAGAAATAAGACAAAAGCTAACAAAACAAAAACGCTCCCACTAGGTTGAGAAAATTCGGAACGTGCAAGTACTGTAACATGAGTGAAGGGGAGAGTGAGAGAGAGGGAATAAGGGAAGAACAGGGTTGAAGAAATATGACAAAAACAAACAAAACAAAAACGAAAATGCTCCTACTAAATCGTGTTACAATTCGGAATGTGCAAGTGCTGTAACATGAATGAAGGGGAGAAGGGGAGAATGGGAGCGAGGGAATACGGCGGAACAGGGGTGAGGAGTAAAACAAAACAAGAGACAAAGCTATCACACAAAGACAAAAGACAATTAGGAACGTGCAAGTGATGGGGCATAGGATGGGGGAGAGGGGGGTAATCGGGTTACAGTTAGGGGAGGATAAACCAGTACTAAGGAGGGAGGGAGGAGGAGGGACATTGGAAACACGTGGACAGGATAGTTCATAAGGACCAAGGTAGGCAGATTAAAGTGGCAGAGACCTGAAGCATACATTAGCACAAACAAGAAGGCAATGGTGGCCTAAGCAGAAGAAGTAAAAAGATTGGTAGTCGTCAGGTAGCAAATGAAAACAAGTCACAGTTGGTAAGGCAGGAGTACAAAACAATGGGCAGTTAGGCTGATGGTAGCATAGGGAACAAAGACAAGATGGTATGCTGAAGATGTAGTACAGTATTAGACAGGCTGCTGGAGTCACAGAAGGGTGATTGTTCAGACTGTTAGTCACACAAGGGTATTTGAAGAGACTCTATAGCAGCAAACAGCAGATGCTGACAAAATGCAAAGAGATGGGGAACAAGCGGAGCAGGGGGCGGGTACCCAGATGGTGGCAGGGTGCATGCTGTGTGGGCTGAAACAAAGAGGATCTGAAGACACGAGGTAGAAAACAGTGCTAGGGCCAAAAAGAAGAAAAACAAGGAGGCACTAGGAGGAGGCATCATGCTGTGTAGTAGGAGCGGCTAAGCGGGCAGTGAAAGTCAGATATGGTACACACAGCCACAGAGCAGTGCGAGGCAGTAACGCTTATGTTGAGTGCACAGTAAAATGGAGATGCATCGCTTGGCCGCATGGACGCAGGCTTGATCAAAGCTCAGAGCGGCGAACACGGAAAAAAAAAGAGGGGAGACGGGAGGATGAAGGGGGGAGCCAGAAATGAATCAGAGACCTTAAATGTGTGTCTTAGGAGGGAGCTGGCCTTGACCTTCCGGCTCCCTATTTTGGAAAATAAGTAACACAGCATGGCCAATGGTTGGAGAGAGAGGCTGGATATGGATGAGCAGCACAGATGCTGATTGAAGCTGAAGTAGGAGAATGGGATAACACCCTTCCCCCAATCTCATCCAGACCATGGCCAAGGGGATCACGACCCAGACACCCCCCGCAAGAGGAGTTAATTTACCTACCAGATGACAAAATACCCTGGTTCAGAAACCTAAACATAAGAGGAGTGTGCCCACCAGCACGACAGGCTCAAGCCGACGCCTGCAACATGGACCAGCTCGACTAGAGCAACAGCCATAAGTATTCACATCATTAGAGATGCCAGTACGACATAGCCAACAGACAAGAACACACGTGCCACCACGCACACTGGTCACTCACACACCAACCTACCAGAAGAACATACTCAGTGCTATGACGTAGGGGACTGACACACCCACTGATGTGCATCACTGTTATTTTTACATAGGCCTTTTACAGCTCCGCAGAAACGCAAGACACATAAAGAGCTCATGTACATGCTTGCTGATGCTTTTCCCCACCACTTACCCCCAGGACGACACCACCATGTATATCTAGTGCTACCTGTGACAATCTGCCGCCCTGTGATCTCCATACTATGGACTATGTACCGCCACCCTTGAACTAGGCCCGAGTAGGCCGCAAGCAAGAGTCCCAGACAGGAGCCTCGCCATGAAAATCCTCTCAGCGACAAGAGTACAAGTGCTGACCATGCAGAAAGAGCCTCCAACGAGAGCTCACAGCCAAGGCCACAATGTTGCAACTCGCATGCCGCGAGCCCAGCGCCAAGGTTACACCTGTGAGTGCCAAGCCTTCAGAGGCGAAATACAAAACTAATGCTCATAATTCTGCTCCAGCTACGGTCTCTCCACATGTGACCAGGCCGATCTGATAAGGTGCCAAGCTCATGAGACTGACAGTCGCAAGGGTCCCACTTTTGGGACGCAGGTTGCAACAACGAAGAGGCGCGATGGACACCTACAGCGATGGGAAAGACCCGCTCACAAGACCATAAGCAGACCTGTCCGTTGTCCGCACAAACACATAGTTGCACAATTGTTGCTAATGACAGGTACACCGCGAGCTGGGAACGACGATGGCCCCAGTCTTGGGGGCTCACGAGAGAACGAATCAGAACACAGGGGGGCTTGCTACTGACGCCAGTACTCTTAGCCAATCAGAAAGGGTCCCCCTGTAACAATTCTAAAGTAACAACTGTTACGGACAGCCCAAGTGTACCACCTGATCCGTCCTTATCCACTAACATTTCTTCCCATAGGGGACATATACTAACCCTTCCACTCGGGGACCCAATCCAGAGTGGCGATAGGTTTTGTGATGATTTTTTCCCAGGTGACGCAAGTAGCGCGTCATACTGCTGTAAAAAGGACCTGCGAGCCCCACTAACAACGAGAGTCTCATTGGATGCATACGAGCGGAGACCCATCCCTGCCGTTATTATAATAAACAGCAGTACTCACCTAGCTTCTTGTGAGTGCCTCATACTCCTTTTGGGGACCCGAGAGGAGTTGGGGCCTCCCCAGCCCGGAGGTCTGCGGATCGCTCTGCCGGCCCCGGGAGAATAACCCCGACAAGTTGGAGGCACTGCTGGGATCGTTTGATGTCCGTTGGCCTGGTAGCACAAGTCCAAGGCCCCTTGCAGCGATGCGATCCAGCAGCACGGCCCCCTCTGCCATTGCCCCCTTTTGAGGACTACAGGACCATCGCGGAACTGCGAGAAGACCGGACAGCGCAATTCGGATATTGGCCCTCGGGAGCCGATTGAGAAGTATCCCGCCCGCGCTTGGCGAGTGTCCAGACGTGGTCCAGGCGAGGGGAGGTGGCGAGCCGCTTGGAGGGGTGCACGCAGTTGAGCGGCCCCACCTCAAGAGGACTTGGTGAGTATGACACACCCAACAAGCAATGTAATATTGTGCGGGTGGGGGAGGAATTGTAGTAAGGGTGGCGGGAGGTGTTTTACAGTGTGTTGTAAAAGATTTGATTAATAAGTGTTGACAGACGAGTGAGCGGTAGCGGAACAGGCACGAGGGCCGTCTTCTACCACGTCACAGACCAAGGCGGGTGGAGCCAAAAGGTACCACGTGTGGTTGTTCGAAGGCACTGATTTGTCCAGGTCGCGGGCACCTGTAAAGGCTTTCCTATGAATTGACGTTTTTGATCAATGAATAGACGAGGATCCCTACCGATTGTGTGTTGAAGCTTGTTAGGTAGATGACTTTTTCCCGCAGGAGGTAGCTAGTTTTGGTCCCAAGTGCGGAAGACAATTGGCTAGTTAAGTTCTTCTGGAGAAGGGGCGTATCACACACAAGGCGACGCAGCGTGCGCAGTCCGATTGTAATTGATTGTTGCATTCTCCACTATTGGTATTGTGGGAAGACAGCTGTGGGGTTAAAGAAGATGAGAAGGGGTTAAGCATATCGCGCGCGTTCTGATCTCATGAAAATTTTCTTACCGGTATTAGTCTGCAGAAGTTGGTGACGTCACCCGTAGGGCTTGTATAGGACACCGCAACCATCTCGGGTTGATCTAGGAGTGGCCGGGGGATAGGACAAGGGAAGGGCTGGATAGAAGAGGTGAGAGGGCCTTGCATGGAGAATGCCGGTCACGCTCAGCAAGGGGGTTGGAAAAGGGGAGGGAGAGGTTTGAAGATGAAGGAAAGGTTGGGCGGCTGTAAAAGCATGCCACACAGGGCACGTAGCCACAGGGGGCTCCGTGCGCCACTGCTGTAGGGGGCCACACTGGTAGCTCCAAGGGGGACAAACAATAAAGGAAGAGAACCGTATATTTTGCGATTGTATTACCTTTCAGCGGATGGTCGGAAGTCCCCAACTTTCCGGGCCAGGTAAAGAAGGTTGATATTGTGGAAACAAAGCTGTAACATGGCCATGTATTACGGGTCGGGGTCTGGGGTGAGGGGAAAGCTCTAACTACACCCCTCCAACACATTTGTACGTCACTATCACCATACAAGGAGAAAATTATAAAGTACAGTATCGACTTGACACAAGGAACAGACAACAAAATACTGACACCATGGCCGCCTAACGGTAGATTTGACTCAAACACACAAAACTCACTATTCACATATATACACAATAGGTACAGGGAAATAAATTAGCTCACCATATAGAAGTGTTCAACTTATGGAAGATGTTCCAAGGAGCTAAGCCAGGGGCCATGGGAATGTTTACTATGGAAGGGGCAACAGAGGAGAAAAGGAGCGACAAAATGAAGGGAGTGAAGGAAGAGAAAGACAGCGGAGAGATCATGGGCACGGCGAGCAACAACGCACTATGCACAGACGAGAGGAAGAAGGATAAGGAAGGATTGGGTAAAGTAATGGAAGAGAAGGTGAAGAAGGAAGGGACAGACGATATACCTCTGGCAAAGGTAGTGAAGAAGGAAGAAGGGGGGTTGTACCCAGTAACAGAATTAAGAGAAGCCGATAGACCACAACTAACAGCCGCCGAGGGGTACTACAACCCCGCATACAGCCCTCCACCATATGCCCCTATGGATAGCTACCAGAGGGGGGAGGAGGTGACCAGCACAACAAACTTAAATTACACACAGGCGGGAACGAAGAGGGGGAAGGAAAGTGGGGAACACATTGCAAACATAGGACCAGACAAATGGGTAGCAGCACAGGTGCTCCTGAAACTCCGAGGGACACTTACAGGGGAAGAAGAGGACATAGTGAGAAATGAAATGGGTGAAACGCAGACAGGGACAGAGGTGAGTAAGACAAGAGAAGGTCAACTGTCACAGGCAGAGGAAAAAATGTTGGAGGAGAGGTTGGCTGAATTAAGAGACACACAAAGTGCACTGATTAGACAGTTCGAGCAAGAAACGCGAAGAAGGAAGAAGGAGAGAAAGGAGAACAGGGACGAGCAGGAGAGGATGAAGGAACGAATGGAAGAAAGGAAGAAGGAAGCAGAGCGGATGAAGCAAATAGCAGAAAGGGTGTCACGAGCAGAGCAACGAGACATGAAAAGGAGGGAAGAAGAGAAAGAAAGGGAAATGGAACTGTGGAAAAAGAAAATACTATCTGAAAGCGCCAAGAAATATGAAGAAGCTAAAGTAATAGAGAGCATATTAAAAGGGGAACGGGCAAAATGGGAAAGGAGAGAAGAAGAAGAGAGGATATTAGCGAAGGTAAGTGCGGAGGTGTTTGAAGAACTAAAAAGGAAAAGAGAGGAAATGGGTGGTGAAATAACAGGGAAAAAGGATGAGGAGAATGGAGATAGAAGGGCGGAGCACGGTGTAAGAACATACACATGCCAGGATTTGGAGGTGGCCACAACGTCAACACAAGGGGTAGCTGTTAAAGGAGAAGAGCAAAAGGAAACAGACTTAATAGATCTAAAAACGGTGACAGTGGGTGGAAAACGCACGAACTGGGGATTATCTTTTCATGATGGATTTTGTAGCAAGGAGGAAGAATGTTCAGGGAAAAGCAGAGGCAAGGGCAATGGGGAAAGTTTAGGGAAACTGTACATAACACGCACCAACCCCGAGTCACAATGGTTGTGTGAAAGAAGGGAGGGAGATATGAAAGGTAAGGAGAAAGTAAAGGAGGTAGTAAGTAGAGCGTCACAACTAGCACCACCAACACCGGTACAAACGCCACGCACTCTAACAACACAACATCTACCACTGCGCCCACTGACACCCACACCTGCACACACCCCATATGTTGACAGACTTAGAGACCTCCCAGGATGCAGGCAGGAGGAATGGGCGAGCACGCCCATGGTAAGAGAAGAGGGTAACAGGAGAGGGTGGAAGGATGGAGGAGATGGAAAAACAGACCACTGTACTATTGATATGATTGAAGAATTACCTGACACAGAGGAGGAGGATGAGTACACCAACATTACCCCACGTGCATGGGGGGAAATGAGGGGATACAATCTAATGCCACTCCTAGAAAGGGGAGGGGCCAGACCACAATATGTCCCCTGGAAGCATGCCGATAAAGTGAATATGAAATGCAGACTCCCATCTCTAAGTGGAGGAGCAGGGAAGTGGATATATGAGATGGAAAAACACAGGGCGAGACAAAAACTCTAGCGGTGGGGGACGTAAAGGGGCTCTTAATATCAATACTGGGGGATGCTGCAAATGACATCTGGAAAAGGGCGGGCTTCCCAGGGGTCACAGTAACAGACATGTCACATGATGGAGTGCCATTTGCAAATTGCAGACATGCGCTGTGGCAGGCTTTAAGGGTTCAGTATCCAGACACGTCAGACATAGGAGCAATCACGTCACGCAAGATGCGTGAGAATGAGGATCCTGTTGATTACATCCAGGAGATTCAGGAGAAGTGGCACTTGGAAATGCGGGAACCGTGGGATAAAACACTAGCAATTTTCTACCATATACTAATACAAGGGCTCCCGGAGCAAGTACAAAGGCAGCTGAAGAAAATAGTGGGTATGGAAGTTACAACCTGGCTGGAAATACAACTGACTATAGTACACCACTGCAGGCTGTGGCAGGAAAAGATGAAACAAAAGGAGGAAGATAGGAAGGCCGAAGAGGCAAAACTGGTACAAAAGAAGTTATCCAAATATGCCATGGAAGGAGCACTAATAACAACGCCCGCCCCCACACAGGACACGGGTGCACAATACACAACACAACAACAGGTAGCACAACTACAACAGCCAGCACAAGTAATAACACAGCAGATGCCCCCGCCCCCATACACGACATACACAGGAGGAGGATACATGCAAATGGGAAATGGATACTCTAACAACTACAGGGGGAGGGGTGGGCTATGGCCAACAGGCACAGCAACAAGGAGGGTTCAGGGGCTACTACCAAAACGGACTGCAAGGATACCAAGACAACGCGGGGGGTTTCCCATGGCAGGCCGGAGAACCACCAACATGTTGGATCTGTGGGATGGTAGGGCACATGTCACGCACGTGCAGGATGAGGCCTACACAACCAGCCTGGGGGGAACAAGACCACACCGGAGAACAACAGGTTCGACAACAGCAGGGTACACAACAATGCCTACCACAACAACAAGGGCCACTACAACACCCACCACCACAGCAACAAGTACAAACATACACACCACCACAGCAACAAGTACAAACAAACACACCACAACAGCAACAGACAATAGCAATGCTACACCATCAAGTGCAACCAGTACAGCAGCTCACACAAGTACAAGACAATGCAGTATCAATGACTAATGAACAACTACAGCATACACAGCTGGGGAAGGTGACGATATTCGGCCACAACCCTTACACAGGTAGCGGTCAGTCCCTATACCCACAATAGGACAGCCCATGTCTTTGATGTGTCCCATCCTATCGGTAACACCTAACACTGCGGAGGAACCACGCATACAGGTGGCGATAAGTGACAACAATTTTTCCTTTTTAGTTGACACCGGGGCCATTAGGTCCTGCATAAGGGAAGGGGAGTTTAAATTGTCAGGCAAAGCCATGCACACTCAAGGATTCCCTGGGGCTCGAGGGATGGTTCCCTTTACTGATAACATCTCCTTATCTATAAGAGATCATGACATGTCTCTTCCACTTCTGTACTCAAAGCAGTCACCAGTAAACATACTTGGGAGGGACATAATGAGCAGATTAAATAAATACGGAGAACAGCATAATTTGTTCAACACCAGGAATAAACATGCTCACAGCACAACAAAAACTGCAAGCTTACTGTGGCCAAACTGTAGCTCGGGCTGAGCCTGTAGATGGAGAGATGTTCCAATATGGAACAGACATGGCATTTGCATGGATACCTGGAATTGAGGGCAAGATTTGGAGAAGGCCAGCAGCATACTTGTTCAGACCAGAGACCCCAGCAAGTGAACCAGAGGGGAATATAATTTCAGTGTGCATCGTGAGCATCATGGCAACTGCGGATTACATCGTAGTACATGCCCAAGACAGGGAGGGGAGGGCCTGGATAGCAGTAATAGCACTGGCTGAGGGGTGCAGGCTCACACAGGTATCAGATGAGAAAGCTCTTCTCAGACAATAAAGAAGAAGGAGAGATGGTGTTCATGATGTGCGTTCACATCTGGTTGAGAGTGACATACAAGCAAGTGGCACTGAAAATGGCAATGGCACTAGAGGCACCTGCCTCTACACCAGTACCATTTTATGAGGAAGACTTGGCAGCAGTACCAGCATCCCTGTGGACCACCAGTCCATATGACGTTGGCTGCATAAAGAGCATTGAAGGATTAAAAATAAAACTGAAAAAGGGAGCAATGTTACCCAGGGTGAAACAGTACCCACTATCAAAAGAGGCTGATGAGGGCATATATGAAACAATAACAGCCCTGATAAACAATGGCATATTAGTGGCATCAGAATCACCATGCAACACAGCTGTGTACCCAGTGCGCAAAGCGAAAGGAGGGTCTTGGTGTTTCATCCAGGCCCTTAGGCCCTGGAATTACATTGTAGAGGCAGAGTACCCCATAGCAGCAAACCCAGCCACCATACTATGTGGAATACCAGCAGAGGCATCACGGTTTACCGTGAATGACCTCAAAAACGCATTTCTCTCGATATCTCTGCACCCAGATTCACAAGACTTGTCAAGCTTCACATACAGGAACACACAATGGAAACATACAAGGTTGCCTCAAGGGTATTGTGAGTCACCATCCATTTTCAACAGAATAATACAGATGGATTTGGGAAACATTGAGATGGAGAGCACGGTCCTGCAATACATTGATGACATCATCATTTGCAGCACCACTGAAGAAAGATGTAGAAAGGACTCAGTAAAGATGCTCACAGTGTTAGCTGGGAAGGGGTACAAGGTGGACAAAGAAAAATTACAGTACTGTCAGGAACAAGTACTCTACATTGGCCAAAGAAACATTGCACCTCAAAGAGCACAAGCCATAACCAACACACCACAACCCCAGATTTCGGGGCCTATGCAACTACTGCAGGGCATGGGTTTTTGACTACAGTTCATACATAGGACCCATGCTCGAAGCCCTCAGAGAAGCACAAAAAGGGGACAGAAAGTTGGGGTGGACAAGAGAAATGAAAGAGGTGTTTGATGAACTGAAACACACCATATCTACAGCAACTGTGCTAGCCACTCCAAACTATGAACTCCAATTATTCATTTTTTCACATTGTGACTCAGCAGTAATGAAGGCAGTGCTGACGCAGAAAATAAGCATGGGACACAAGCCTGTGGCTTTCTACAGCGGACACTTGGACCCTGTAATGTAAGGTCACTTCCCTTGCGAACAAAGCCTGGCTGCCGCAGCTTTTGCAGTGGAAAAATCATCATCGATAACAATGGGGTGCCCTACCACACTATTTGTGGAACATGCCCTCTTTGCCATCTTGAACAAGCCTAAATCAACATTGACCACCCAGAGAGCATCAGGTTATGAAATTATTCTCTCTAGGCCAGAGTTGACAATTGTAAGGTGCAGCAATGTAAACCCAGCAAGATTCATAGCTGAGGAAATTGAGGATGATGATTATGTTCATGACTGCACACAAGCCATTGAACTTTACTCCAGCACAAGGAATGTTGAGGAAAATGCACTAGCAGGGGGAGAAATAATGTACATTGATGGGTCATTAACGATCGACCAAAGCGATGGTGTTAGAAGGACAGGAGCAGCAGTGGTTAAGTTGACAGAAGACTGGATGTATGTGCCAGTAAAGTGTGTTCAGCTACCACAAAATTACTCAGCCCAAGCCACAGAGCTAGTGGCCCTAATTTTGGCATTAAAAGAGAGCTATGATAAAAGAGTGACAATTTATTCCAACAGTGCGTACGTCACATTAACAGTCCACTCAGGATTAATAAAATGGCAAAGGAGAGGGTTCAGAAGAACAGTTTATACGCCAGTACAAAACACTCTACTACTTGCAGAACTAATTGAAGTAATTGTCATGATCTCTGCTTCCAAAAGGTCAGGGTTTTCCCAACTCCCTTGGAAGCAGATCCATAACCCAGGTTCCGAGTGCCAACCAGTCCCAATTGGGACCTTTTGGACCCAGTCCTGGCGCCAGTGGCACCAGGCTCATAAATATGCCCAGTCCCAGCGCTGGAAGCGCCGGGCTCATAATGCTTGGGTAACTTACCTGCAGCAGACCATGCTGCTTACTTGCCTGCCAGTTGATCCTCTGATCCTCTTCTGTTTGGAACTACTTTTCCTGTTGGGTGGGGCAGGAGCCACTCCCTAGATTCAGAACACTGGAACTCTTCTGGAAAGCAGGAACTCTTTTCTTACCTAGGCGTGGCTGTGGAAGGAGACACCTAAGCACTACAGGAGGCTATTTAAACCACACCCGATGGATGAATCTTGCTTTGCGTTATTCTGCATCCTCTGCAGCAGAACGCTCATCGTGTCTTCTGCATCTGATCCTGGGCCTAAAGAAAAAGGCTTACCATCCTGAATCCAGTCTTCAGCAACACCTATAAAGACAAGAAAGAACAGGTTAGCATTACGGTCTTCAGTGACAGCTCTTCACTTACCTGGTCCATCGGCTGTCACCAACGCCTCGCGCTGCATTCCGGCATCTGAAAGACAAAGGCTTACCTACTCCTCGTGCGCTCCGGAGGTCTTCACACTGCATTCCGGCATCTGAAAGACAAAAGCTTACCAACTCTTCGCACACTCCGGAGGCCTTCGGCGCTGCATCCCGCATCTGAAAGACAAAACAAGGTGCGTTTAAAGACATTGGGGAACTTTAATACTCACGTGCCATTACTCCTTTCCACATCTAACCCAGTGGGTATTCCGGCACCCTGCAGCCGCTCCGAACTTGTACCTGCAAAATAAAAAGACAGTTAGAGCGCATCGTGAAGCAGGCAACAAGCGCTTACTTACGTGCTTCCAGGCGCTTCTATTCATCACACGGGCTCCATCTTCAACTCACTTCAGCCCGTCATCCGCCATCGCCGGAACCCTGCAAAACAAGAAACATCATTACTAAAGACTTTAAAGACATTAGAATTACTCGAAACTTACCGTTCGTGCAGTAAACGACGGACAGCAGTCCTCTGAAGTCAAGAGGCCTGCTCCCCTTATCCAGTGAAGAAACTGGTTACAGCACCCTGCCCCGAGGCAGATGGAGAGCACGGCGTTCACTTACCTAAGGTGAGAGCGTTAACCTTTGGGGTTCTACAGGAGAAGAGAAAGGGAAGAAGAGAGAGACATTCAATAACCCAGTTCCTTAATCCCATATTTTCTATCTGCAGACATCTTACCCTTCGAGTCAGACATACAGTGCACAGAGGTCCAGCCCAAAGAGCCAGCCGTGTGTTACACATCACCTTTGAAGATACGGTATACGCCCAGTCAAGACCGGCGCCTCTACGGGAATCAGGTGAGCGTTACAGAACGCAAAGCCTACCACAAAACTCCCGTCCAGGTGCTATGGAAACCTCGGATACCGACCAGCTAGACCAGTTACTTGGGGAACTAAGGGCAGAAGTGCATGCAGCCCGTCAGGAAATGAACGCTCTAAGAAGGGAACTGATTATTTCCAAGGAGCGAACAGATGATCTTGCTAGACAATTGCTACAGTCACAAGCCGGACAGACCCCGTTACCCGCATCTGGGGGAAATCTTCCTTCTACATCCTCTATGAATCCAGTGCAGATCAACCTACCTGGGAATGTACCTCTGGCTCCGCCCGAACGATTTTCTGGTGACCCAAAGAGGTTTGCAGTATTTATCAATCAGTGCCGGTTGCATTTCTTATGCCGGCCAGCAGCCTTTCCAACTGATCAAGCTAAAGTAGCTTTCGTGCTTTCGTACCTTAGTGGCAATGCGGCAGACTGGTCGATCCCTCTAGTAAATCAAGATGATCCGGTCCTCCATGATTTTCAAGCTTTTCAGCTCAGTATGGAAAAACTGTTCGCAAGACATTCACAGGGGCAGGCCTTGGACAATGAGCTTCTTTCGTTGCGACAAGGTAATCAAGACCTTTTGGCTTATATTGCGTCTTTCAACAGACTGATAGTGGAAACTCAATGGCCTGAGGACAAAAGGATTACGCTGTTTTATAGAGGTCTACGTGGAGAGCTCAAAGATGTGTTAGCCCAAGTAGTGAATCCCCCACAAGATTGTTCGGACTATATAGACTTAGTCGTTCAAATAGATCACAGACTGCAGAACAGGAAGGCCGATCGTTCCAAGTTTGATGCTCGAGTATTTTCCAAACCGCCAACTACTTCCAAAGGAGTAGACTCCGGGGAACCCATGCAAATAGGGGGTCTGAAAGGTCCTCTAACACAAAAGGAGCGGGAAAGGATAAAACAGTTGCAATTATGCCTCTATTGCGGAAACTCAGGGCACTTTTTTTGAGACTGTCCGGTGAAACCTGCCAAGAAGGCAGTGGGAGCTGCAGTTACCAAAGTTACAAACTCTGAGCAGGGAAACGACCTCGCCCGACAAGAATAGAGGTCCTCTTGCCGAGCGTGAAAACCAGTTCCGTGACCTCGCATTTCGTGATACCTATGGTCCTCATTAGCCCTGATAATCCGGATCGATTACATGCAATTGAAGCTTACGTCGACAGCGGTGCCATCGGCAATTATGTGGATCATGAAATGGTTTTGAGGATGAATCTAACTCGTTGTCCCAAGGCTGTAAAGGACGTCATTACTACGGTGGATGGTACGGAGATAGCCTCCGGGCCAGTAACGCATACCACTCAAGAGATGACGCTAGTAAGTCAAGATGGACACCATGAGAAGATCGTGTTCGATGTGATCAAGGCCCCTCAGTTTCAGATTATTCTAGGAATACCTTGGTTAGAGAAACACAATCCTCTGATCGATTGGCGAGCAAGAACGGTCCAGTTTCCAGAATGTGTCTCTACTTGTCACCCTCCACCTGGTGTTGCACTGGCAGCAATTTCTTCAGAGACTCCCCAGTTACCTCCCAAATACCTAGAATACCAAGATGTTTTCCGGAAGGATCAGGCTAACTCTCTACCTCCTCATAGGTCTTATGACTGCCAGATAGACCTGATACCTGGATCTACTCCTCCTTGTAGTAGAATTTATGCCCTCACCGAGCCTGAGAACCTTCACCTTCAACAATACCTGGATCAATACCTGGCAAATGGGTTTATTCGTCCTTCCGAGTCCCCTGCTTCTTCAGCTTTGTTCTTCGTTCCAAAAAAGGAAGGAGACCTTAGAACTTGTATAGATTATCGCTCCCTGAACCAGATCACCGTTAAGAATAGATATCCGTTACCTTTGATCCCTGAACTCCTGGACCAAGTCAGAAAAGCATGCATATATACAAAGCTGGATCTTAGAGGAGCTTACCACTTGGTACGAGTAAAAGAGGGCGATGAATGGAAGACGGCCTTCCGCACCAAGTATGGGCTATTTGAATATCAGGTCATGCCCTTCGGACTTTGCAATGCCCCGGCCGCCTTTCAATATTTTATGAACGATGTCCTCAGAGAGCTCATAGATGTGTGTGTTGTTGTTTACATTGACGACATCCTCGTTTATTCTTCATAGGAATCTGAACATCGGAAACACGTGAAAATGGTCCTCGAAAGATTGCGTCAACACAAACTTTTCGCTAAGTTGGAAAAATGTGTTTTCAACGTGACTGAAGTTGAATTCTTGGGATTCATATTATCACCTGGTGGAGTGCGTATGGCTTCAAAGAAGGTTGATGCAGTTCTCAAATGGCCATCACCATCCTTCGTAAAAGGTGTGCAAAGCATGTTAGGCTTCGCTAACTTTTACTGCAGGTTTATCCCCGAATTCTCTCAAATAGTCCAGCCCATCACTGCCTTGTTAAAGAAAAACAAATGTTTTGAATGGTCTACCGAGGCGGAACAAGCTTTCCAGGATTTGAAGACTAAATTTATCTCTGCACCAATCTTAAAACACCCTCGCCCGAACTCCCCTACATCGTGGAAACTGATGCTTCAAGCCTTGCCATGGGGGCAGTTCTATCACAAAAGGACCCGGTAACCAATCAGTTGCATCCCGTGGCATTTTGGTCCCGCAAATTCTCGCCTCCTGAAATCAATTACACGATTACTGACAAGGAACTTCTGGCTATCAAGTCTGCCTTTAAGGCTTGGCGGCATTATCTGCTGGGGGCCCGACACACCGTTACTGTGATTATGGATCACCGAAACCTGCAATATTTGAAAACCGCAAAAGCCCAATTCTCTAGACAACTCCGTTGGGCATTATTCTTTGCCGAGTTTGACTTCATAATTACCTATCGACCTGGTACAAAAAACGGTAAAGCTGATGCCCTTTCTCGGATGGGAGTGGAAGAACACTTGATCAACCCTAAACCTGTACCAATCATTCCCGAACAAAGAATTCTGGGTGTAATCGCCACAGAATCCATAGAGGAAGTTAAGGATAAAGCCAGGCAACTTGTAACTCCAGCAGACATACAGAATTGGCATCTGCAGGGAAAGGACTTTGCAGTAAAGGACAACTTATTGTATTTCCAAGAACGATTATACCTACCCAGCACAGATTTACAGAAAAAAGTAATCTCTTGTTATCACGATTCTTTAATGGAAGGGCATCCCGGTATGGCCAAGACTTCAGAAAAGATCAAGCGCTACTTCTGGTGGCCGTCTTGGAAAAAAGATATCAGAGACTTTATAATGTCCTGTGGAGTATGCGCCCAAAACAAGAGTCAAAAGGAAAGACCAGCAGGCCTCTTACGCCCTATTGACATCCCACCTCGCCCTTGGCATACGCTTTCTATGGACTTCATCACCGATCTACCTCCATGCTCCGGATACAATACGATTCTAGTAATCGTGGACTTATTCTCCAAGATGGCGCATTTCATTCCGCTCAAAGGCTTGCCAACAGCAGCAACTCTGGCCCGAGAATTTCTCGAAAACATCGTCCGACTGCACGGTTTTCCTTCGGTTCTAATTTCGGATCGAGGTAGTCAATTTATTTCTCATTTTTGGCGAAGTTGCTGTCGGTCGGCTCAAATTGATGTGAGACTATCGACCAGTCACCACCCTCAGACCGACGGACAAACCGAGAGGACCAATCAAACTCTGGAACAGTATTTACGCTGCATGCTGCAACAAACTGAAAAAACTTGGAAAGACATCCTTTGGATAGCCGAATATGCCTACAATAACTCTGTCCATTCGGGAACTGGGAAAACCCCGTTTTTTCTTTTGTACGGCAGTCACCCTCGAACCTCGGAGTTGGATCCCCTCCAAGATCTTGAAACACCAGCAGTAGACTACCTGCATTCTACAATCACCCAAGCCTTTAAGGAAGCTGTTTCTCACCTTCAAAGGGCTAAAGAACAATACAAGAAAGGAGCAGATCAACATCGGAAGGAAGCCCCTCAATATCAAGTAGGGGATCAAGTCTGGTTATCCACCAAATATCTACCTCTAAAAGGGCCACGCACATTCAACCCAAGATACCTTGGTCCCTATTCCATCACTACCATAGTAAACCCAGTAGCGGTCAAGTTGGACTTGCCCCCGCACATGAAGATACATCCGGTCTTCCACGTCTCTCTATTAAAACCCGTGCAACCTCAAACCCGACTAACTAAATCTCCAAAACCTATCCTAGTTGATGGAGAACTCGAGTTTGAAGTCAAAAGCATTCTGGACTCCAAGATCTCCAAATCTAAACTATTTTACCTAATTGACTGGAAAGGCTACGGCCCCCAAGAGAGATCCTGGGAACCTGCTGAATATGTCCACGCTCCTCGCCTAATCAAAAGATTTCACCGAACATTTCCTGACAAGCCGAAACCCCCGGAGAAGCCCGGTTTGGGAGGGGCCTTGAGGGGGGGTACTGTCATGATCTCTGCTTCCAAAAGGTCAGGGTTTTCCCAACTCCCTTGGAAGCAGATCCATAACCCAGGTTCCGAGTGCCAACCAGTCCCAATTGGGACCTTTTGGACCCAGTCCTGGCGCCAGTGGCACCAGGCTCATAAATATGCCCAGTCCCAGCGCTGGAAGCGCCGGGCTCATAATGCTTGGGTGGACTTACCTGCAGCAGACCATGCTGCTTACTTGCCTGCCAGTTGAGCCTCTGATCCTCTTCTGTTTGGAACTACTTTTCCTGTTGGGTGGGGCAGGAGCCACTCCCTAGATTCAGAACACTGGAACTCTTCTGGAAAGCAGGAACTCTTTTCTTACCTAGGCGTGGCTGTGGAAGGAGACACCTAAGCACTACAGGAGGCTATTTAAACCACACCCGATGGATGAATCTTGCTTTGCGTTATTCTGCATCCTCTGCAGCAGAACACTCATCGTGTCTTCTGCATCTGATCCTGGGCCTAAGGAAAAAGGGTTACCATCCTGAATCCAGTCTTCAGCAACACCTATAAAGACAAGAAAGAACAGGTTAGCATTACGGTCTTTAGTGACAGCTCTTCACTTACCTGGTCCATCGGCTGTCACCAAAGCCTCGCGCTGCATTCCGGCATCTGAAAGACAAAGGCTTACCTACTCCTCGTGCGCTCCGGAGGTCTCCACACTGCATTCCGGCATCTGAAAGACAAAAGCTTACCAACTCTTCGCACGCTCCGGAGGCCTTCGGCGCTGCCTCCCGCATCTGAAAGACAAAACAAGGTGCGTTTAAAGACATTGGGGAACTTTAATGCGCACATGCCATTACTCCTTTCCACATCTAACCCAGTGGGTATTCCGGCACCCTGCAGCCGCTCCGAACTTGTACCTGCAAAATAAAAAGACAGTTAGAGCGCATCGTGAAGCAGGCAACAAGCGCTTACTTACGTGCTTCCAGGCGCTTCTATTCATCACACGGGCTCCATCTTCAACTCACTTCAGCCCGTCATCCGCCATCGCCGGAACCCTGCAAAACAAGAAACATCATTACTAAAGACTTTAAAGACATTAGAATTACTCGAAACTTACCGTTCGTGCAGTAAACGACGGACAGCAGTCCTCTGAAGTCAAGAGGCCTGCTCCCCTTATCCAGTGAAGAAACTGGTTACAGCACCCTGCCCCGAGGCAGATGGAGAGCACGGCGTTCACTTACCTAAGGTGAGAGCGTTAACCTTTGGGGTTCTACAGGAGAAGAGAAAGGGAAGAAGAGAGAGACATTCAATAACCCAGTTCCTTAATCCCATATTTTCTATCTGCAGAGATCTTACCCTTCGAGTCAGACATACAGTGCACAGAGGTCCAGCCCAAAGAGCCAGCCGTGTGTTACACATCACCTTTGAAGATACGGTTTACGCCCAGTCAAGACCGGCGCCTCTACGGGAATCAGGTGAGCGTTACAGTAATTGATGACCCGAAAGAGATAGCCCTGGTAAAGTGTCAGGCACACACCAACGGGGATGACCCCATCTGAAAAGGTAACGGAACAGCAGACACACATGCTAAGCATGCTGCGTATTTTGGAGAAATGTGGACACCCCCCGAAAAAGGAAAAGATGGGGGGAGGGTAGGAGTGAGACAAATGTTGATGAAGGATGGGTACACACACATCCCTGAAATGTAGATACTGGAATTACAGGCAGCAGCACCTATGGCAGAAAAGGAGCTATGGGTAAAAAGAGGATGCACAATGTCTCCCACTGATGCATTGTGGTTTCAGAGTAATACAGGAAAGGTAGTGATGCCGCTAGCACTATTGAAAACTGCCCTAGCTCAGCTACACCATCCAGCACACACAGGGAAGGAAGTGATTGCAGCACGAATTAAGGAGGCCTGGTCCTGTCCCAAGCTAAATTCACATGTTACAACATTTATCAGCAATTGCCTAATGTGCCAACAGTTTACAGCCGGTCACACGCTGCAAGTGATAAAAGGTGCTATACCCCAGCCAGAAGGACCCTTCCTGCACTTAAACATTGACTACGTTGACATGATCAACGTATGTCAAGGACAAAGATACATGATCGTAGTGGTGTGCCCATTTTCAAGGTGGATTGAGGCTGGACCCTGCTCTCATGCGGATGCATTCAGAGCAGCTAGATTTTTGGTGAGAGAGATCTTCCCATGGTGGGGAGTTTGCAAAGTGTTGCGGTCAGACAACGGCCCACACTTTGCTAATGAAATCTTCGAGCACATAACTGCAATGCTTGGCATTAAACAAAAGTTTGCATGTGCATACCACCCGCAGGCCAACGGTGTCTGTGAACGCCTGAATGGCCTGCTAAAAGAAGAGATTGCCAAAATACAGCAGACAACTAAGAAAAGCAGGTTGTACTGCGTCTCCTTAGCTCTGTTTGAGCGAAGAAATAGGCCAGGATCTGATCGCCACCTCACTCCCCACGAGGTGGTGAGTGAACGTCAGATGCGCCTTCCATTAACGCCAGCATCAAGGGCCTTCACCGATAATGAAAGTTCTGCAAATATTTTTGGTAATAAACTGTATGACTACGTATCTTCCTTGATTACTAGTGTTGCCTATATCTCTCAACAGCTCAAGCGCATACGGGGTGGGTCGAAGATCACCCAACCATAAGAAACAAATGAGGAACAAGAGCAGCAAAAACAGTGGACTATTGCGGAAGGAGACAACGTTCTCCTCCGCAATTTCAACAGGAAGTGGAACAGCCCCAGGTTCACAGGGCCCCACTTGGTGGAAGCAGTGGCTCCCAGAGCTATCAAACTAGCCGACAAGAGAGCCTGGAACCACCTCCACGACGTCAAGCCCTATAAAGGCCAGACCCAGCCTCGCGTTGACGACAGGGCCACCACAACAACAACAGCATCAGCAATACCAACAGCAGACAAAGACACAGCAACAGCTACAAAGATCAATTGTGACACTGCCCCTGAACCCTCCGCAGCCACAGACACAGCCATATACTTTGGACAATCGCCCATTGCCCACCCCACGGTCATGAGATCTCAAAGCAAACACACTTCTGCCCCGCCCAGCCGCATCCATGCCATCACCAAATAAAGGACATTGTCTAACTTGAATGCTGCACACACATATAAACACATGTATGCTCTCTTTTTGTCTCGCACATGCAGGTACCGCATCTTACTGTGTTATAGGAAAGTGAAGTAACTAAAGTTGTGTTGTGCCCAAGAGTAAATGCTACCCACAGATGATAACACCCCTGAGGCCCTTTCACACCAATTTGTATACCATATAAAGAGACCAAAGTATCTAAAAAAGGGAAGGGTATGTGCGTACTACAACATGTTCATTTTGGCCATAGAACAATCATTCCCACATCTCCACGAGCACTTACCTGCTCTGAGATATAGGTCACTTAGGTTAGCGTGGGAGCAGCTTTTCGCCTGGGCACTGAATGACTATCTGATAGGCAGAGCTTGACTAACAGACAACTAACCAAATAACGCATATTTTCAGAATTTTCAGGCGGGCATCCTTAACATCACAAGAATAAGCTGCAGGACAGCCGCAAAGGTAAGAGCAAAAATGCCAGTGAGATTAGCTATTGTAATAAAGTTCATAGGTGTGTTGGTTGTCACTGGTCTATTGGCTGCCTCTGTCTGGCAGAAACACTATGCTTATGTTATGATGGCTGTACCCAAAACTAACTTAGCCCTTCCCACGGCTGAAACAGGTACAGTGTCAAGTGGTACAAGCAACCCCAGAAGTAAAGCACATCGGGTTAAACACAGCACATATGGAGATGATAAGGGAATTGACACATACCTCACAGATTCAGCACACGTCTCGAACAACATGTGGTATCAGCACATGACCAAAATTGGTAAGCAGACAACTGAGGACAACTGCTATGTGTGCTCGTTGATCCCATACACTATGAGCGCTTCAAGAACATTTGTAGCTACTGAAGTACCAGCAAAAACAGTGGAATGCCTGATATATGTGGCACTATTCCAAACAAAAGGAAGATTTCAAGGGACAGTAGTGACACTTCAATGGAAAACGAGGGACACATATCCATACGAAAATAATTTCCTCAAAACATATGTGATGTACCATAAAAGGAGCCTACATACTGAAGGTTTCAGATATATGACGGATGGTCCCGAAAAAGGAGAAATGAAAAAAGTAACGTTACAATACCTGCCGTGTGTTTGGTATGCCAGCGAAATTGCTGGTGAATAAGGGTGTTGGGAAAGACCTCTAATAACAATAACTGAGAAAATATATACGAATGACGGATGGTAAATAGGAGTGGCTGGGAGCAATATGATAACACGAGAAAATACTACATCTATAAAGGAACACAACGACAGATGTTGGACGATGTGGGTCAAAGATGTACCAATGCTGACGTGGCAGGAGAAGGACGAAGATCCAATAAGCATACTACCACTAACCGCACCCACACTGTGCTATCAACACAACGGCAATGTGGATGTGGGATATAACACCAACTGTGAGAGAACGATAGAGATACCAGAGGGGGGTGCCGGCACAGCAGTTCTAATGGACCACTATTGCCTGCAGCAATAAGGCATACCACGCCTTGCCTCCATTATGGAATGGAATATACACTATGGTGCACATCAATGTGCCGTTCCTGGTTGTGCCTCAGAAAAATGTCGACATGGCCAACTTCTCCCAGATGGACGAAGGGAACAAAAGGAGGAAAAGATCTGCACAATCAGAAGAAGGCGAAGAGAACAACAACAATAACGCTTTGCCAAGAGTGAAAAGACAAGGTGAACCACTGACGGGAAACTACCTGTGGGGAAGATCGGAAACAGCTCTCACCTCCGTCCCACCAGAACACAGGCTATTTAGCAGAGCAGCAATGTTCTTTTCATCCATAATACACCCAGGACTGCAGGCATATGCGAATGCAAAATGGTTACAGATCACCAGATGGGAACTGATGATGACAATAAATTCGACTGTCAATGGATTCAACGTCATAAAAGAAGAACTGAGAGCAGTTAGAATGGTAGCACTACAAAACAGATATGTGCTAGACCTTCTCACGGCAATGGAAGGAGGAGTTTGTGCAAAAATAGGACAATCATGTTGCACATTCAACCCTGCTAATGACGCAGACAATGGAACACTTACTGAAGCAGTATCACAACTCGCCCTGATGCACTCCAAAATGGTGGAAGAAAGTAAAGGAGTGGAGAAAGATGGCAGCTGGTTTTCATTCCTATGGTCATGGATGCCTTCTTGGTTGGCAGACGAGCTGAAGCTAATAGTAGGATGTATAATACTGGTGACAGCTGTGTTGATCATAATAAAGTTCTGGAAGGCTAGAAAAGCACGTACAATGAACAAAATGATGGAGATGGTCGGCATACAAGCCCTACTACCAGCTGAAGATGACAAGCACACAGACATAATCATACAGGAACGTGAGAGACTACGCAAACAAATATTCTCACATAGACCCACCATCTGTGAAGGTGGAGAACCCAATGAACCCGAGGAGCTATGTTGGAAGATGGGTATATTGCAAACCAGGCGGTGGCTGTGTTTAAATGTATTGGTCGTTTGAAGATCATGTCAACCACTATGGACATCTGGCTGGAATAACAAAAGTATGGAGAGTGAAAGGAGATAAAGATAAGGATGATTTTGTGGTCGACAAGTCGACCAGTGGGGGGACTGAAGTAGGAGAATAGGATAACACCCTTCCCCCAATCTCATCCAGACCATGGCCTAGGGCATCACGACCCAGACACCCCCCGCGAGAGGAGTTCATTTACCTACCAGATGACAAAATACCCTGGTTCAGAAACCTAAACATAAGAGGAGTGTGCCCACCAGCGAGACATGCTCAAGCCGACGCCTGCAACATGGACCAGCTCGACTAGAGCAACAGCCATAAGTATTAAAATAATTAGAGATGCCATGACGACATAGCCAACAGACAAGAACACATGTGCCACCATGCACACTGGTCACTTACACACCAACATACACAAACAACATACTCAGTGCTATGACGTAGGGGACTGACACACCCACTGACGTGCATTGTTGTTATTTTTACATAGGCCTTCTACAGCTCCGCAGAAATGCAAGATGAATGAAGAGCTCATGTACATGCTTGCTGATGCTTTTCCCCACCACCCACCCCCAGGACGACACCACCATGTATATCTAGAGCTGTCTGTGACAATCTGTCGCCCTGCAACCTCCATACTATGGATTATGCACCGCCACCCTTGAACTAGGCCCGAGTAGGCCACAAGCAAGAGTCCCAGACAGGAGCCTCGTCATGAAAATCCTCTCAGTGACAAGAGTACAAGTGCTGACCATGCAGAAAGAGCCTCCAACGAGAGCTCACATCCAAGGCCACAATGTTGCAACTCGCATGCCGCAAGCCCAGCGCCAAGGTTACACCTGTGAGTACCAAGCATTCAGAGGCGAAATACAAAACTAATGCTCATACTTCTGCTCCAGCTACGGTCTCTCCACATGTGACCAGGCCGAACTGACAAGGTGCCAAGCTCACGAGACATACAGTCGCCAGCGTCCCACGTTTGGGACACAGGTTACAACAACGAAGCGGCGAGATGGACACCTACAGCGATGGGAAAGACCCGCCCACAAGCCCATAAGCAGACCTGTCCGTTGTCCGCACAAACACATAGTTGCACAATTGTTGCTAATGACAGGTACACCGCGATCTGGGAACGACGATGGTCCCAGGCTTGGGGGCTCACGAGAGAACGAATCAGAACACAGGGGGGCTTACTTCTGATGCCAGTACTCTTAGCCAATTACCAAGGGTCCTGTAACAATTCTTAAGTAACAACTGTTAGGGACAGCCCAAGTGTACCACCTGATCCGTCCTTATCCACTAACATTTCTTCTCATAGGGGACATATACTAACCCTACCACTCGGGGACCCAATCCAGAGTGGTGATAGGTTTTGTGATGATTTTCTCCCAGGTGACGGGAGTAGTGCATCATACTGCTGTAAAAAGGGCCTGCGAGCCCAACTAACAATGAGAGTCTCATCGGATGCATACGAGCTGAGACCCATCCCTGTCGTTATTACAATAAACAGCAGTACTCACCTTGCTTCTTGTGTGTGCCTCATACTCCTTTTGGGGACCCGGGAGGAGTTGGGGCCTCCCCAGCCGGAGGTCTGCGGACGGCTCTGCCGGACCCAGGAGAATCACCCCGACAAAGCTGAGAAATGCGGCAGCCACGTTGATAAGGTGAGGGAATCCTGTTTGTATCTAAGCAGCCCTTTAAAGATTTTTCGTTTTTAGATTGATTGCTCTTGCCATTGGGCTGTATCTGTTGCGTTCACAAACTTTATAAATTTGCATAACATAACAATGCTCATATGCTCAATGCTCATATGCATTCTAAACTCCTCTCACAAATCTCCCATACAACGGAATTCAGTCTCCTGAGGATGTTCACCCACAGCACTTTGAGGCCATACCAATGGGAATAGGTGCTATACAAATGCCATATTACATTACACGGCCAGCCGTAGCGGCTGTGTAGTTATGATTATGTTGCTCAACCCATAGGAAGGGAACTTTTTGGGTGGCTTATAACTTTGCCGCCCCCCGGACGAGTCCTCACCAAACTTTGCAAAACACTTACAGGGCCCCCTCAAATAGATTCTGCAAAGTTTGGTAATGTTTGGTCCAGGGGGGCAAAGTTATAGAGGGGTGCCAAAGTGTGTAGTTTTCATCATAGATGCAATGGAAACAAAATTTGGGTCATGCCTGCAGCCCAAGCCACTGGACAGATTTTCATCAAATCAGCAGCAGGAGCAGTGGTTTGGTCCCGACTAAAGCGTGCTTTTGTATACTTGGTGTAAACCCATTCAGCTGTTGTTTTTTAAAATGGCCAAAAAGTAGGTAAAAATCAATTAGTGATATCTGGGTTCGGTATGGGGAATCACCTCCCTATTCGGTCCGCGGACACACCTTCTGGACAAATCAGGGGATGCGAACATCGGAGGCTCCTGCCAATTGGATGGTGAAAAATGTGAGCTGCGTCAGATATTTTTTAACGACTACCCTATTGGATTAGCGAACAGCACTCATAGTCTGCGGACATCGCAGCAAAACGTATTAAAAAACACAACATTGTACTTGTGAAACAAATGAAACAATCTCTGGGCAGGTGAGGGGTGATGATGGGATGGGTTATGGCAATAAAAAGCTAAAAAATTGGTGTTTTTCCACATTTGAAGTCCGCAAATAGTTTGGGACAGCCCTGTAATGTTCACGATTTCTCATTTGTGTGCCAAACGATTTAAGATCCTGATTTGGATGTTTTTGAAAAGTTTGGTGGGATTTTGTGAAGAAGGGGCAAAATTAGAGGGAGGGGTTTGAACAATTTTAGGCAGTTTATAACTTTGTTGCCGTTTGACAAATGTGTACAAAAGATTTTAGAAAGATTATAGACCCAACCTTGAATGTTTGTTACAAGTTTGAATGGATTTTGTCAAATGGGAGCTAAGTTATATAACTATTTTGTGCAGGTGCATTTGTACACTTTTCAAAAAATAAAACATGGACGGATTTCCAGCAAAGTCATGAAAGGAGCATTAGCAAGGACCTGAAAGCATGGTTTTGCAAATGTGTTATAAAGTAGATACAAACTTTTGTGATACACTTTTGGTGACTGAGGTATAGCCTGTGTTCATGGGCAGTGGCCAGATTGCATGAGTCATGGTTAAGGGACATGACTCGGACAATCTGGCTACTGGCCATGACCATGAGGGACTGGCAATGGGGTTAAAGTGGGCATGACTACCAGGGAATGGCTATGTGGTAACGTTTTTCAAAATTGGGACAGGTTTCAATGGGAACAATTGTGTGGCTAAAATTGTGTCCTCGTGGCTACAGCACAAAGTGCTGCACAGGATTTCATCACCAGATCACTCTGACTACCGCTGCATACACTCTGAAACAATGCTAATCAGCAGATAATTAGTGAGGATGCCGAATAAGGTGCCCACGTGGTCACCAGGTCACCCCTTCAAATCATTAACCACCTTTATTTGCGACCATGCCGGCACAAGATATTGGGATTGCATGCCGGACTCATTTCCACAACCGTGCAGTGATGAATGGCCCACAATCCACATGCATTGAGAAAGACTGTAGAGAGTCAAACCATGTATCGGCTCACTTCTAACCATAAATATAGCACCAACAAGGGTTTATAAGACTGCTTTATTACAACAACAGCTACTTATTGAATAACCCAGCGCTAAGGTGAACAGGGTTCTTTCTCCTATTTGAAACGTAAGACTTGATGAAGGATGGGCTCCTTCACAAAAGAAACCTATCACTAGCAGCAGGGTAATCCATTTAAATTACTAGATGAAGCGCAGTGATCTACTCATTCTACCGCCCTGCAATTACTTGATAATCGTGTACTCTGATTTGATTATTGGGGCATGCAGCCCTAGATTTGAATGGGAACAAATATTTAGCTTGTGGCTATAGTCTGAAGACCTGTACTGAATTACAACAAACCTGCGCGAACAGCACCAGTAAAGACCTGAAAGCATACTTTTTCAAATATTTTTTGTGTTTTATTTTCCAAAGTGTCGAAATGTAAGCAAAAAAAATAGTGATATAAGTTTGGTGCATGGACAATGGTCCTAACCCTTGGCAAGGACAAATGCCTTCTCTAATTTACTTATTGGGGCATGCAGCATTGCCGAAGCTCTATGAGTGCTGGATGGAATTGCAGTAAACTTGCGCATGGAGCATCAACAAGGACCTGAAAGGATGCTTTTGCAAATCTGTACTGTGTTTTATTTTTTTGAAAGTGTCGAAATGTAAGTACAAAAAATAGTGATATCACTTTTCTGCTGTGGGCAAGGGGCCTGACCCTCAGCAAGGACAAATGTCTACTCTGATTTGCCTATTTGGGTACACGGCATGACCGATGCCCTTGCCCATGGATTGTGGAGACTGGCCATGCAAGCCATAAGCACTGGCCATTGGTTACAGTATAAGGGTATTGTGGACAATGAACTAGGATGCTGGGTAGTGGCAGTGGATAACAGGGTCGGTTTGGTGGGGCTGGGGTCATGGTCGGGTCTCGTGATTTACATACTCAGCATGTGCTGCTGATAACGATACACATGAGTATGCGTTGCAAAAAATAAGTTTATTAAAGGAGCTTTATAGTTTAATATATATTAAAAGAGGAATTATTAATAACTCATATATACTGTTGTAACATGAAACATTTTCACTTATAAAAACCTATTTAATTGACAGAAAAAAGTTTGTTAAAGGGATGTTATGGTTAACATGTACCACACCTTTGGGTCTCCAGTGCCCCAGCATTTAGCTAGTGGCCTCCCCACTTGGCATCCATTGGCACTTTCCTCCAGGGCTCCCATGAGCACTTTTCCATCCGTATTGCCCCTTTTATTTATGGAATTCTCTCACTGCACAATGCATATGTGCATTTATAGGCGCACTATGTATAATTTATTGGTATGAGCATCGGAAATGCAGATGCAATAGATATGTAGAACATTGTTAAGTGGCAGCTGGTGGGCGGATGTTTAATATGATTTAGAGCTTTTTTAAGTGGTTGATGGATATATGTGTGAATGGTTTAAAGCAGGCAATGAGAGAGTGTTACAAACATAACAGTAACAAGATTAGAAGGACTGTCTTGTGTGATGGTGTGCATGTGCAATCCAAGTTTTCCAATAAGGAATGGGCTAGACAGGGGAATGCAGAGAATGTGTATAGTCATAAAGGGCAATGTATTATGGTGTTTATTGTTTACTAGACAGAAGAATTTAAGACAGATAATTGTTTCTGTCCTTTTTTCATTTTCTCTACTATACAATTCCCATTAGCATAGTTGTTTCTTTTTCTTTTTGCACAAGAGGCCAGAAAGTAAGGTGGCAGTGGGGAAATGAATAAAGGGACACCAGCCATGAAAATGGAGGGGTAGGTGGACAGGGGAATATGTTGCGCATGTGTTACATCTAAGGTAGGGGGCAGTATTTCACAT
Source organism: Ambystoma mexicanum (assembly GCF_040938575.1). Lineage (NCBI taxonomy): Eukaryota > Metazoa > Chordata > Amphibia > Caudata > Ambystomatidae > Ambystoma > Ambystoma mexicanum. The sequence goes on from NC_090922.1 coordinate 1,167,363,163, forward strand.
GTTCCTTGATTACAGCTTCAAAAGCATTTCAAAATTGCTCCCCCCTGAAGAGTGGTGTGTTGCATTATATACACAGTACTGTTGTCTTCGAAAGATAGGGATCAACAGCTTGCAAGGTAGCTGGTGGGATTTTGCATCCCAGAGAAGTAGGCTGTGTGGTTTCAGTGTTGGTTGTGGAAGATGAGGTAGATAAAGACATTGTACTACTTCTGAAGAATGCAACGTCCTTTCTGAGAGCATTGCAGTGGTTGAATATGGTGTTGCGGCGCATGTAGGTGGTGCTGTAGGAGTAATGCCCAGGTAATCCACAACGGAGTACAATGTTGCACTCAGTGAATTTCGCTTTGGTAGCCTTAGCCTTTGGTACATTCCGAACAGTGGTAAAGAACTGCCACACCCATGATACTCTGTGGATGCTAGAGGTAGGCACTTCCTCTACCTCATCTTCCTGGTCCTCTTTAATGTCTTTTGAAGTATTGTGCTTATTTCATTGTGTAGGTCCTCCAGCTGGTGGTGGTGGTGGCTCTTGGGGAGGAGGGATGGCAATTCTGATGTAGTTTTTAAGATAAATATCAGTTTTGCTAATATTGTTCCAAGTATGTGCTCTCTGATAGATTGTTAATGGTTAATGAGTAGACATATGTGTAGGAGCTGTGCAAGGGTAAATTATGAGCCTCAAAGTTCCCAGATGAGCTGAAAAATGCAGTTCCGAATTGTTCGTGAAGCAGAGACCCATTAGCGAAGTGTGGACATGTCACAAACACATCATCATGCCGCACGTGCATGTGCGGTCACGTGACATGATCTGGAAAATCTGAGATTACATTAGATGTCTGCGAACATCGATGAATACAAAAACAGTGCAAAAAAATACAAAAAGTTTATAGAAATGTTAAAAATGATGCTAGAAGGTGGGGAATGGCAGAGTTTTAAGGTGAAACATTCTAAATTGGACATAAATGTTGCTGTTTTGGGTAAATATGACATTAGTAAGTTGTAGGAAATTTGAGTGCACTGATAAAAACCCATGAGATGTACTGAAAAAACTTTGATAAAGGGACATTATGGTTGCGCTAATCAAAACCTATGATATTCAGTGAAACAACTTTGTGGTGCAATCTTTCATGGCCTGGGTGTTAGTCTTAGGAGTGCACAGTGGTGGCGCGAGTTATGGTTGCTTAGCTTACAATAACCGGCACATTTCTGGGTTTTTTTTCCCAGTGTTACTAGTAACCAGAACGTCCCCTTAACAACGTTTTTTCATTGAATTTCATAGCTTTTTATTAGTGCAATTTAACCATAACGTCCCTTTAACTAAGTTTTTTCACTGAATTACAATTTTTTTTGTTTTATTGTTTGGCTGATAAATCAACCTTTCAATACATTTCATCACAAAAATTATTTGGAAACATATACAATCAAGGTAAAAAAGCAACAGTTTTCTTCTTCAGAAATACTTAAAATTTGTCACAATGCAAAACACAAATTAGTTGAAATGAAAGGGTGAACAGTATTTTAACACTTAGCAAGTTCAATGATTCATAAAATTTAAAACTCTCAACTACGATATATCAATAAAAAAATCTAATACTGTGGAAATCAAAAAAATAAGATTAAAAGAAAAACAAAAAAGTAAAGAGGAAGTAAAAACAGCAACGTGAAAGGAAACAGAAATGTAATTTACTAAAACCAAATCTAAGTGATTAGTTAAGTTTTTAGAAAGCTTTAACAACTAATCATGATCACTTACTCTCTAGCAAACAGTTACATAAACTGCTCATTTGACAAATGTATGTCTGCCATGAAATTCACAGTCGCATATCAAACTGATTTGTGTCTCATAAGAAATATCACTTGCTCGGCTTCTTCATGTCGATATCAACACAACTATCAAAACATTTTCAAAAGTGCCTAATCCTTTGCTTAAGTAATTCCTTACATTCAACAAGAATGTGTCTAAGTGTTTCATCAGATTTTTTGAGGGATACCATCTTGCTAAAACCTCTTTGGTATGGGATGAATTAAGTCTAAAACGCATCATTTCTCCCCAATGCATTGCATCTGGTGATTTTGTTAAGCATGCCTCGGGAACACCATACCGTTTAGCCAAAAGGGATTAGTGCTGAAGTCCTTATACTTCATATACCTTTCTCTGGTCATAATCCAATCAGTTTCCCAGAGTTTGGTTTTGGCTCTCATGGGATTAGATATTAAAAAATCAATGGTGATGTTTGCCTCGTGGAGATATTTATGGACTTTCAGTTTCCATGAGCGTATGAATTTATCATTTGACTTTTGAACATAATCCGCTAAGGCTAGTAACAGTTCATTGGCATTGTCCCCTGAAACACATTTACGTAAAAGAGTACACATCTTCCACTTGTAATTAGCATTCAAAGTGGTGCGCCCTAGATCATATCTAATGAGGGCAATGGGAGTGCCAGGGGGAAGATTTAGAAGAGTTTTCCAAAATCTGCCCTCTTTCACATCACAAAAGGAATCAGGTTTCCACTTCTTAGACTCAGCGCCATACAATAAGATGGGGACAGTTTTCTGTTTATAGTAAATCAAAAGAGGGTTGATCGGAAATGTAAAATATCTAGCTCTTATAATAAGTGCTTGAGATATGGCCATACTCAGTTTTTGCTTAAAAGATATTTCATGCGGCAAATCTAAATAAGATTTGTTTATACTTACCCCTAGGTACGTGTACGCTGACAAGACTTCCAAATTTGACCCATTTATTTGCCATTTTACCTTTTTGTGATGCTGCTTTAATGACCCAAATTGGATTCTCTGAGTTTTCTTTTCATTTATGGTGAGTTTATTAATCATGGTAGTTGCTGTTAACATTCTTCGTGCGGAGGCCTGCCGGGGTCTTTCAGATAAGGACAAGGTTGTCCGCTTACAAGAGCCATTTGATCATGTGATTTCCAAGTTTAGGAGAGTCTCTGGCTACATGCATGAAACTCAAGCCCAAGTCATGGATAAAGAGGTTAAACAGGGCTGCAGCGAGTAAGCACCCTTGCTTCAGCCCACAGAATGTTTTTATGGGAGGCAATAAATCGCCATCCAGATTCAACCTGCTCTGGATCGTGATCTGCTTGTGGAATTGGATTAACCATTTCAATATCTTCCAAGGGCAACTATTCATCATTAATTTCTTAAAAAGTATTTCTATAGGAACCGAGTCATACGCCTGTCCTGAAATCTACAAAGGCCATGTAGATTGATTGATTTTTTTGCTGATTTGCAGCTATTATTGAATGTATAGCAAGGAGATTAACACTAGTTCTTAAGATAGGGATGAAACCCGTTTGGTGAGGGTCCCTTGAGCTGTTAGTTGTTAACCATTGATTAAAATCCTGTAAGATCAGTCTAGCGAAGATATTGCCGGGATAGTCCAGTAAGGCTATTGGCTGATAAGATTCGGGTGCCATTCGGTCACCCTTCTTATACAAAGGTAAAATTACAGATTTTTTCCATGAAACAGGAATATATCCTTTCAACAGGACTTGGTGAAAGATCTTCCCAATAATTGATGCCCATAATTCAGGATGATTCTTGAGCATATTATTGTCCATGCCATTGGGTCGTGGAGCCTATGATCGACTTAGTTTAGCTATAAAGTAAAGCACATCTCCTTTGTCAAAATCTACCACATGGGACTATTCGATAGAGTCATAATTACTCTGCAATAATTTAAAAGGTGATTGATACATCTGTTGAAAATAGTCATCCCATGAATGCTCTGCAATTGGATTAATTTGAATCAAGGCCTGATTGCACAAGGTGGATACATTCATCAATGCCCAAATTGCCACAGTGGATTTGGAGGCTATTTGATTTAACATGGACTTGCTATCTTGTGGGTACTGGATCGATCTACTACCTCATATCCAGTTCTTATATGAAAGCTTTAATGATTTCGTTCTGGATAATTTTTCTAGCAAGGGCAAGTCTTCAAGTTGGCGTATATTATATCTTAGTGTGATTTTAACATGTTTTATGAGTGGATCGAAAGCATGTAGATGTTTATTCTTATAAAGAGTTCTGCCTAATGTGACATGTGCAAACTTTTGCATTGCTGTTACATAGCAGTGCCCATGCTGAGTCAACATGAGGTCAAAGATTTCTAATGTTTTTTGGGACCATATTATGTTTTAATGGGTAGAAGTTGTAGGGGTGGGAAAAGTCGGGAGCAGGTGTGGGAGGTTTAAAGGGGTAGTACGGTAGAATCCCACTTTAAAAAAAGAAGAAAAGCTAAAAGAAAACACAACGTTATTTTATCAAAGTGAACCATAACAAAATAATGTACTTCTGTAAAAGAATGTAGAACCAGTAGTAATACATGTTTTGGAGTTTTGGTAAAACATGTTACTTTAATAGTGAGTAAAGTAAATAGGAACATTCAGTTTGTGCATTACTTTGTGGGTTTAGGTTATATTTAACTAACAAGGTTTTCTTCATAGGTTACGCATTTTTATTGCAACTTTGTTCAACTGGAGGGGGTTATACATCCGTATCCATTAGGTGTCATGTAAAACCTAAAGGGTTGCTCTGTAAGAAAGTGAAAACATTTTCTTTGGTTATACCTTTCGCTTCAATGAGTTAAATATGATGTTGTGGCCAAATAAAGGTCCTCCCAGAGAGGAAGTGTCTTGATGAAGGAAATTTTGCCAGGAATTCAGATTGTTGTTTCCACGTCTACATGTGAAGTCACAATGTCCGGAATTCAGTCAATATCAATAGCTATTGAGTGGACTCTGTACGATCTGATTGGCAACGAGGTGTCCAATAACAATGCCCATGAGCTAATACTGTCTAGATTTAAGGCAGTGAAATATCTGTTGTTGCTTTACATCTACTACATGACCATCAGTGACTTCAGTTCCATCCCTGTCCCTGCAACAGAACTGGAATATATCACTTTTTAACCCACAGATGAAGAATCTGGTTGGATAATGATCATCAATTGCCTATGGGCACTCAACCTCAGATCTATATTACGGTCCAGCTTCTTTAAATCTATTGATATCCCATGAACATCGCTACCCTCTTCAGTAAATGTAGTGCAATAAATATTCAGCAAATTGTACATAAAAAGTACAATAAGACAATGGAAATTAAATATTATGGAGCATTGTCAAGCCATTTATAACTGGGATCTGAAGCATGCTGTAGCAAGACACTTAGCATGATTAGCACCATTATAACAACTTGAAAGATTTGCAATTTGTGGGTATAGTGATATCACCGCACACCAGTTTGAAAAAGAACATGATTATGACCAAATGCACATTATAAATAACAAACCAACGCAACGTTTACATGACTTTTTGAGGACAATGAAATGTTTGTCCCTATCTGACAAAGGATTTGCATCAGGATGTAACTTTGTATCTGTGGTGGTGTTAAAATGTGCATGCTATTTCTACCCATCTATCTTTTGCTCTCTTCTCTTTCTCCCTGAATGATTACTACAACAAAAAGGGAGGACCCCCATATTGGACAGAGTCTGATATAACCAAAATGTTCCTTCATTTTTATGAAATAATGTTTTGATCAGGCCATACCATCCATAACAGTTTGTTTCATACATGTTGTCTACTATCAACATTTTGTACAAATAGAACACATAACTTTGACACAAAAAGTATTTTACACAAAGTATTTAATTACTTTCTGCAAACCAGTGCATCTCAACAAGATGCATACATTAATCACAGCTGACAAGTGAAGAAAGACTGTTGTGATTAATTCCATACAATGTGTATTCTTATCACCACTATAACATGTTTTTTAGTTGTAGAATTAATCTTATTTCAATCTTCACAACCTAGAGACACTTGTGTTGTAATTATGATGTGAGCATGTGAGTAAATATAAGATTCTGAATTAGAATTCACAAAGTAAGCATACCATTATGACTCTGAACGTTAATTATTTGCAGGTTGCAATGATATTAATAATTGACTTACAATATGATGTTGTACTTCATAATGTGGTAGCACAGGAAAATCTTGTGTTTTACAGACAGAGGAGCTGAAGCCATTCTAGCTCACATGTTTAACTCTATGTTCATCAAAAGAGTCAAGTGGACTTGCCGCTGAACAACCAGTAAACAGGGGATAAAACGCAAATAATGTACCACTCGATTGTCTTGATGCTTTTCCATCCTCCAGGTGTATACGAGAGTTTATGCACACTAATCATCTGTTCCATGTCAAAGTGTTTCTCTCACAGCGAGTATCAAAAAACGGAACTGGGGTGCTCATGGCTAGATATTTATAGGGTGAACTATCCATTTGTTTTTTGGCAAACTATATGAATGATCAAGGTACAGGGAACTTTTTGGTAAAATCAGTCTTTTACCTCCGCGACTTGAAATTCATAAGCAAATCATGGCAGTGTTGCAATGGTGCGTGCAGGAAAACGGAGACAATGAGTTCCCCCACTCCGTCAGTAAAAAGTGAAAAGGAAACTGCACACATCCATGTTACTGCGCCACAGTTTGATTTCAATGACTAGAGTTTGTTCACATGTAAAAATCATCAATTTATTGATAGCCCTTTGCGATAACACGTGTTTCGGCACAAACCATGTGCCTTCCTCAGATCAGGGCAATGTCTCTTTATCCATCGGCTGACTTCTCAAAGCTTTGTTAATCCGATGCCTGAGGCGAATCTTAGAACTTTCAGAAGAGTCTGATGGGACTTAATCTTCAACCACATTAATGTTTAGCTGAGAAGTCAGCCGATGGATAAAGAGACATTGCCCTGATCTGAGGAAGGCACATGGTTTGTGCCGAAACACGTGTTATCGCAAAGGGCTATCAATAAATTGATGATTTTTACATGTGAACAAACTCTAGTCATTGAAATCAAACTGTGGCGCAGTAACATGGATGTGTGCAGTTTCCTTTTCACTATATGAATAATCGTTAATCTTTCTGTCAAGTAACATTCGAAGACATGAAAAGAATTTAAGGTTTGTCATACTGTTACTTTATTGATAATTTTTGTTTTCATTGATCAAGTCGTTTTTTTATGCCTTAATATATGCACAATATATTTTGTGTAGTCCTGGTGATCTCTTGCAAGTGCAGGGATGAAACAAGCATTGACTAGCATTGGCTCATTGTTGTAATGGGTTTGTCTAAAACGTGCAAATCACTCAGTTATGATGAAATAATGCAACAAAACACAACTGTTCACTTCTGGAGAATATACTGCACAGGGCACCATTTCCCAGTGGAGTATAATCAGCATTATGTCATAGAGTGGCTTTTTCCTCTGTAAGGTGTACAGCGAAAGCTTGCAGAGGAAGACCTTGGCAGACCTTTGGTCACACATGGGTTAAAAAAGGAGATTTGAGGACATAATAGTCAGTTCGGAGTCCCCAGAGCTGACTCTGTTATTAATCATTATGAAACTAATAAACACACACATTATGTCTCTCCGTCCTTTCATCTTGATGACAAATTTGTTGAGGTGAACCGTTTGTCAAATGATAGTGATCTATAATGAAAAGACTCATAAATCATTTTCCCTGACAAACCCGTCACCAACAATACAAGATTGCTGATGCTCTCATCAAAAACTGAAAGTTCAAAGTCATCCAAATGTACTACTTTGATACTATTCAGGAACACAACCTTGGATCTGATCACTTAAGTATACATTTTTCAAATGCAATATGTGGGATGAAAATAGGATAGGTTTGTGGCTGGCACAACATAAGCAACCATCCGCAAACTAGTAGAAGTGGCTAAATGAGGTGCGATTTGACCCATCCAAGACCTACTGATTGGCTCGAGCTCAACTCGAGTTTCAAGCTGACCCCCGCTTGCTTGCAATACAAAAACAAAAACGTTTGCCTGGAAAACAATGTTCCTGGAAACCTTAATGGAATGTTCCATTGCTGCCTCTGGGAGTTATGCTGGTAGGGTTCATACCGAGAAGAGCTGGTTCCTAAGTCTTTATGACAGGAGTCATGTAGAAGGGGGCTTACACATTATTTTCAGAGGTCTTGTTAGCAGAAGCACTTTTCAATTGAAAGCGATATGTGAGCACATATCAGGTGACAAGCGAGAAGGGATACATCTATGACCATGGGCAGAGTGGGAGCTTGATGGGCACATTTGTGTCGGCATGTGCCCCTATTTCACCAATGCACTAACCCTGTATCATTTTAAGAAGGCAATGATAATGAGTGAACAAATAACCGCATTCTTACACTTTTTACATCATCAAGTCTGTTTCAATAACTACCTGTTTGCCAAGAACAACAACAAAAACACTTTTTTGTGGAGTATTATATTTTCTTTCAATCATGCACAATAATAAGCTGCAGTCGTGTGTCCAACAATTACTAGGAGCACGTATCTCTTGTCAGACTTTGGCTTTTTGTTGTCATTTGTCTTCAGATTTTGAAAGTGCAGTTGGAAAAGCTAGATGAGATTGTTTTGGATGACAATACTTTGCATTCTGGTATTTGTATTTCTCCATTTAAGATGTTGAAAATAAAGCTACAGTCATGCCCATTTTGCTTTACATAAGGACTTAATATATTTGTTGGGATATCGAGTCATCTGTATAAAGAACATGTTTGTATCAGATAGAGGTACACAGATATATGAGCAAGTGCTTAAAGTGTAGACTGGGTTCAACTCCTTTGTCTGTATTAGAAATGCGCGCATGCTCCCGGACAAAAGATTTAATCAGATCTGTATGTGGCAAACGTGAGATACCAGGTACTGGTTTTATGTTGCGGGGATCATAGGAGCCGAACTTAAGGTATGCAAAAATGCCAAAATTCACCATTCCATTTGATAGACGATGTGCCAGTCCTTGTATTTCACTCTTCCTTTTGAGGCTTGTAGTCCGTGATTCATGAAGGAGAATATGTGGCTACAAGTCCCAGAATGCAAAGATAACGATCAGGGCTGGACTACTATCTCCCTAATGAGATAGGGTTGCTGCCGGGATTATTAGTATTAGTAGGTGTTGGTGGGCGTGAGGAGACAGGATGCCATTTATGGGTTTCGTGATTTGGATAGTGGTGAAGCAGGAGGCCAGGTACAGGTTTGGCTTGACTTTGGCTCTTATAGCCAAGTTATGTTATGTTATATTACGTTAGAGGTTTTTCTATAGCACGCTATCACTCAGGTGTATCTTGATGCTCAAGGGGAACTCCTTCAACTGGGGGACCGATGGCAAAACCAGATCATTTCGGAAATAGGAAGGTTTTGTGAAATGTCCTGCAATGATAGAAATCCTTGGTTCACCTGAGAGACGGAGGGAGCGAATTCCAGAGGTGGGGGGCAGCCACCAAAAAGGCCTGGCTACGAAAAGTGACCTTCCTAAACAGTGGAACCACCAAGAGACCCAGTTTCTCCAAGCGAAGAGCCCTAGTGGGCAGAGATTTTTTTCCTGAAGGAAAACCGCTCCTTGCCTGTGGAGTGCACAGTGTGTCAGGCAAAGAGTTGTAAACTTAATGCGACATTCGACGGGCAACCAGTGGAGCTGGGCCAAGATAGGCGAAGCATGTGAACTTTTACGCAGGCCCACCACCAGATGTCCAGCTGAATTCTACAAGATCTGAAGCCTGCGGATGTGGTATTTGGGCTAGGCAAGAAGAACAGCATTACAGTAATCGATGATGCCTAAAATTGCTGTGGCTATCACAAGGCCCTGAAAGTGCTGAGGCAGAAAAGGGACTACCTTTCTGAGCATTTTGAGCTTTAAAAAAAAACGATTTATAGATGGCGTCAATCTGTAGCTCAGTTAGACCCTGTAGCTCGGATCTGGCTGGGCAATACCTATGAATAGTCTATTGTCAGGCTTCCCCACCTCTGGTGGCCAGGCATGTGCTATTGACGGGGCTGTGGCCAGCAGTTTTCAATGTGACAGACACAAATTAGCATAAAGCTACGTATGGTGTTCCCCTTCGGTGTGTATTAGCTTCTGCTTACAACATTCTACTTGTAAAATAGTCACTTGCCAAATAAATGTTTCTGAGTAACATACAACATAAGTTCACACATTTAGAAACTAAACTCCCATAATAAAAAAATCAAAATAATTTCCTAGATCACTTATAAATGCCATATCATATCAGTCATAACTGCCGTGTGTTACTAGGCTGAAATGAATGTTGAAAAACATTAAACGTTTTTACATTTTAATACTTCCTTTACCTTTCAGGTACACTGGAAAAATAGCACTTGATGAAACATTGTTCTTGTTTAGAAAAATTACACATTTTCCTTCTGTTGTCCAGAACGATGGCGTAGCAGATTGGAAATATCGTACGGCTTAATTGCAATGTGCTGCTGGCTCTCATGGGGGCCCAGTACGGGACTAAAACATTTACTTTTACATTATATCGCTGGAACATGCATACCGCTGCACGCTCCGTGCTGCTTTCAGAGGGATTCTGATCTCTGCATTCATGTGTTTGACTCCCATGCACGGGCCAGCTTAATCTTACAGCAAACTGCTGGTGGAAAAATGTGATTAGCTCTTCCTGTATAAATCTCAGCGGGACATTGCCAATAAAAAGAATACCCTGCAATAAGCAATGTCCAGGTTATCCACAGAAACATTTGCTGGGAAAGACATTTCACAAGGTTTTAGTTGGAACTTTAACGTCAATATTTCGTTTTCATCTCGCATGCGTGGGTATTCATTGTTATTCTTTAATTTAAAACACATAGTCCAACCTGTCACTGAGGACATCCACTACACACCAATCTCTTTTTGTAGCGATCATTTTTAATATGCAGCTCTCCCCAAAAACGATAGATTTATGTGGTTGTGTAAATGTTGTGAACTCTGGATGTTGTGGGATGAGCAAGCGAAACCCTATTTACATGAAATAATGAGTCAGTTCTTGCTGGGTTAGGGGAAACCATTTCCCCAAAACCCGCGGTCCTTGTCTGGAAAAACAGTTAGTGAAGAGGCTTGCAGGCAGCAACTCCAGAACCATTGATGCCAAAAGCCAATCTTTGACTAAATGACTGAAGAGCTCATCTTTCCCTCCTCCAAAAGTGGGCTTAACGGTTAACTGACACATTGCATAGCAGCATCATTTGAGCCCATATCATTCACCCGGAGGAGTGATTAACCACTATTTCCCGGACTGAATGGTGTTTCATCCTACTTTGACATTATTGTAGAGGATTATGGAATTCATAATCAACTGCTAGGACATGACAGCAGTGGAGTATGGTGTTTTCTCTGCCAGGTATTTCTTGGTGTTGCTGTGGGTTGTGTGGGAACACAGTGGGCCTCATTAAAACCCCAGCGGTAACCGTGCCAGTAGTACCGGCACGGCTGCCGCCGGAGTTGCATCCGGGACCGGCACCCACAAATTGGCAATTACCGGTCCATTCCGAGTTCGGCAGACCAGTAATTGCCCATTCGAGGGTACCTGTGTGAACACACTCCCCATACCCATTCCGCCTCATAAGGCTGAATGGGAATGGTGAGCATGGAGGCACCGGCATCGTTCATAACAGTGCTGGTGCATCCACAAGTAGTGCTCGCGGGTGCCTTCCATACCGCTGGGGCTCGCCTGGCAGTATTGAAGGCACCCGCGAGCACAACTCGGAGTTTGGCGGTGCGGTAGCAACAGTGCTGGTGCTCTACCTGCACTGTTGTTACCGTACCGCCATGCTCATAATGAGGCCCAGTATGCATGTAGCTGCTTCCCGCACCACCCACTTCAATGCTGGTGAATGGGGGAGAGTACAGGGCTTGAAAGAAACTCGCAGAGGCCAAACACAGCATACAATTTTAGATGGGTAGCTTTCAACTCTGTTGTGCATTACACCTTAGAATTGCGAGAGACATCACCGAAAGCTCAACTTTACTGTCGTTGTCTATCAGAGGTCGCTCTGAACTGTGGGGAAATCTATACAAAAGGAAAAGATGCAAACGAAATCTGTACATTTAGAAATAAATGTATGGACTGCATCCTGCACAAAGCATTTGAAAAAAACACATGCAAGGAAATATTGTGATGTCAGCAGTTTTCATCTACAACAAGAGGTCATTTGTCCACAGTAAATAACAAGAGCAAAGATAAATTCTTTCATTTATATGAAAGTAATGAAAGTATCCAGACACTTTGTTTTTTAAAGTTGTAATGTGCTGTGGTTTATATAAACCTTTCACACTACATAATGTTAAGAACAGCTTACACAAAGAGAAAAAAGAAAAAGAAAAAATACACAATCATCTACAAATACATTTTATGTACACCTTCATAACATATTATAACGGTATCAAAATTAATTTTCTAGTTCACATCTAAAATATCTGCTAATTAATATCAGCAATACATAAGGAGATATGATTACCACTTACAATGTTACTCCAAATATCATAGGTTGATATCCTTCCAAAGGTAGCAACAAAATGGGAAAAATGGGAAATACTCTTGCAGTGTAAGTGGGGGAAGACCATAAACAAATGTTCTATTGTTTTCTCTTTTGTTACATTCTTACAAAATCTAGACACTCTTAATCTTCTTGTTCTGTTTGCACACATGCCAATTATTTCTCGTGTCAGATATAGATTTAATTTAAATCACAAGAAGGTAATTTTCAGCTTTCTAGTGGGTGATTTTGTTAGGTACAATATAATATTACCTAACTCTTTCTTTAAGAGAAACTCTGAATAGAGAATCTCTGAATAATTAACATCTCTTTATTTGGTTCTAGAATGCAACTAATCCATCCTCTGTAATTTATTTTTGATTCACAATGGAAATTCAATTAGATCTTGTCCACCACATTTATTAAAATATTATTTATCATTTTCAACTGCTTATTTAGCAACAGACATGATTATTCACTAATAATTCATGAAGCATAGGGAACAGGGAGTGAGGAGGGGGCTTAATTACTTTTATGAATAGTAATAACGGCTTCCATTCAATATAAGCTTGAAGAGATTTAAGTCCCAGCTCGTAGTGCATTTTTGCAGTAGGGACTTCCCAAGGTAAATTTAAGGTAAGAGTCCATATTCTGCCTTCCAATTTCTCCCACTCTATCTTAGCTGTGTTCACTTCAGCTCCATATGTTATACATGGCATGATGTTACCGTTAAATAATTTCTTCTAAGGAAGAATCAACATTTTCCAAATTATATGTCAATTTTCCCATTTCGGTGACAAAAATTTGAGTCTTATCATATAGATGCTTAAAACCCCCAATTGTAGAGATATTTTGAGTAGTGGGGTAGGCTAAGTATTTCCAGATTCCTACCAGGTCTAGCAGGCCTATCAGGTCAAAGAAATTAGGTAGGTTGACCAGGAAAAGAGAGTGGGGTACATGGTGAGTGTCAGTGAGGATGCGAAAGACTTTTCAACTTTCAAGCATTTTTCAGCACATCAGTGGAATACGGCAGGATGACTGCAGCAAGCTCGTGTTTTGCCAAAGTTCATGACTTTGGTGCAACATTTACAGTGGACATGGATGAAGGCCATGGCTTGTGGGCTCCAAAGAAACCTATTGTTTCAACATGTACAGTGGCCACAGCCAAAGGCTATGGCTAGTGGTCCCAAGGAAACCTAATGGTGCAATATTTACAATGGTTACTGGCGAAGGCCATGGATAGTGGACACTAAAGAAACCTATTGCTGCAACATGTACAAGGTGAATGGCCTTATGCCATGGCTACTGGCCCCAAATAAACCTATTGGTGCAAAATATCATCATCCTCACATGTGTTTATTTCAAACAATATGCTTATTAAACAATGCAAACACATTCTTTCATTTATAAAAAAAAAAGTAAAATACACAAATAAATTAGCAATATCACATTATTCTATGTAGCTTAAACAGTTATCAAAATGAACTAAAACCAGCCATATTAGATTCCAAAGTGTGTAGTACTCATATAGTGTGTAGCAATCTTGTTTTACCTATACAATGTTACTCAAATTATTTCATTTATAAAAAGCTGTATCATTGTTACTGTTCAGGTCTCTCAGAGTTGATACCATTTCACTAGTTTCATCATGGTACCTATAATTAGTTATTAAGTCAAAAAACGCATATCCACTAATGTATCAATGTCCCAGTATGCATAATAATTAAAACAATTATTATAAAAAACAAATGTTTCTCATGCTAATTCCCAAAATGCATATTTCTAATCTCATTTGCGAAAATCTTCCTTCATCAACAATATTCCTTACATTCTTCTATTATAAATATCTATATTAATGTTATTCTTCAGATCTATCTAATCTCTACAATCATTCCTTCATAAACAATATAATTAGAATTGTTATTAAAATAAGTTAACATTCAACCATGATAAGTCCCTAAGGTATAGTGCTTATCTAATTTAAACGCAAATTAAACGTTTCAGCTGAACGACATTCCTCAGTTTCTTCAATTATAAATGACCATGGCCTTGGTGCCTCTCAAATCTCTTTGATCTATTACTACAGTAATAATGTTTTGTCTATACCTATATTTCGTTCTCAAATCAATAGACACCTGCTTATTAACACTCACATTTCATTACATCTAGATTGGTATTGTTGGGAATATGCACTATATAGTCTCAGATGAAGGCTAATGACTTGTGTTCCCTCAACGTATTTCCATCTTTAGAGTCATTCTGTGCTCAAATCATTCACAATAGGAATTTGCCCATAGCTTTTATCAGTGCTGCCCTTTTATACCATGCACTGGTTAAGTATTTGGCTACTGAGTATGTGGTGACATCACCATCCTCGCATTTGCATAAGAGCATTGCTTTGGTGCTACATCTACTATTTTACCTGAGGAACGTTGGTTTCAAATACCTCTTTCTTTGTGTCATTCATGTGCTCTGGAAAAGTAGGAAAAGCCCCTCATTTTCACTGCACATACAGCCGTGGGGGCATTTATCTGACTGCTTATTATCTCAACTGTTTAGGCGATGTTATAGAGGCGATGAGATAGAGGCAATAGTCCCAATTTGAATTTGCACAATCTGAGTGAGGACATAGACTTAGGTTGCATGCTGTCCTCATAACCTTCACTCAATTTAATGTTGCAATGTTTTAATAACATGCTTGATGTAGACACTTTATCAGGCAAGATTATCCTCGTCTTTTCTTTAAAGGCACTTATGATGCATGACCTAGATGGCTCTCTAATGTCTCCTGGGTTTTTGTAAATTCCCATTTGGCCAATGTCCTAACACATGCACACCAAGGTGTTCTGGTTCCCCCATCTTAGCTCACAAGATCTAATAATGCCTCATGTTGTTTTTACAGTGTAGCAGAGGACCACAGTATAACCCAACATAAGAGTGGTCTCAATGCCACCAACTCATTGGATGTTGGCCTCTATATTCAGTAGACTCAACAACCTTTTCAGAAACCGGTTCTCAGTGATGTCCAGCCTCTTGAAATCCACATGGCCCCACATCTCGGCCATGTAGGTTGCAGCAACCATGGCTGGTTTTAATGTGTCATTCCCATGACTCTTAGCGATGACCCCACTATATCTTATCAGTGCCTCATTTGCCTTTGCGAACTGTAGCTCCAATTTGCCTACTTCTGCAAATCTTAATCCTAGGTAGTTGTATTTCTCGACCTGTACCAGATGTAATTTTGGGACCTTTCTTCTCTTTCTAGTAAATACCATATTTTTAGTTTTACTGTAATTTATGGCTAAAACATTGTTTGAACAGAAGTTAATACATATTGTAAACTGCTTCTTCAGGCTGACCAGTGCTAAAAATATTAAGATTGCATTGTCGGCAAACATTAGGATTGCATATTTTTCTCAAACTAGCATTGGGGCATCCATTGGGGTTACTAAGATATCATCAATTACATTGTTGATGAACAGACAGAAGAGTGTTGGTGCCAATATGCACCGCTACCTGACCTCTTTCTGAAACTCAAAGTCTGCTGTTGTTTGCCCCCTACCCCCTTTTTACTGATGACTTCTTGTCTTGGTATAAGGAGTGTACTGCAGTGAGGAATGAGTGAGGGATGACAAAAATGTGTAACCTTTTTCACAATACCACCTTTGAAATGTAGCAAATGCTGTCTTGAGGTCGATGTATTTGACATATACGTTAATCTTCCTTTCTGCCACACACTTCTCAATCAGCATAACAATCTAAACCACTGGTCTATTGTGCTCATACATGATTGAAAGTCCCCTTGTAAATGGCTTATAACATTATTTTCATCCATGCATGTCTCTACATGGTCCAATATCACTCATGCAGAGATTTTCCCAGATGAATCCAAGAGTTGAACTGACCTGTAATTAGATGGGCACTGGCGTCATCCTTTCTTAGACAGTGGAACTATTTCAATGGATCTCTATGATTCGGGAACCGTGTTGGTTGCTACCACTAATATGGGTGCAAGAAATATGGGGCCCAGATCACATCCTCATGTATATATATGTCTGTTGGTACTTTGTCCGGACCGGGGGCTTTGTTGCGACACTGAGCTAAAATAGCCATTCTTATTTCGCTTAATGTGAAAATTAATGGAATACTTAGTGCTTTTGCCGAACTAAGCGAGGCAGCCTGCACCGCTCTGCAATCTTGGTCTTCTCTATATAAATCCTCAAAATGGTTGAGCCAAGTGCTCCCTGTAATACATCCCTGTATAGTCCTGCTCTATCCATTATAAGATGCAGCCATTAACTTCCAAAATGTCACCACATCTATATTATTTGTCACTGACAGGATAGATTCCCATTTCCCATCAGCATATTTAATTTTTTTTCGTGCATCAGCTTCTTCTTTTTTAAACCTTGCCTTGTTTATCTTCTCACCATCTAGAGTTATTGTGTTTTTGAGGCAGCAAAGAAAGTGCTTCTTGGCATGTCTACACTCCGTATCATACCATGCGGTGCATTTTAAGCCATCTTTCAATTTGATTTTTTACACACTCAATTGTTGATAGCCTATTCCCCATGTTCGGTCTATTATATAGATTAGAAAGCAAGAACTCAAGCCCTCCTGAACCACTATATGACGTGTCAGTGTCATTGAAGTCTATGACCTCTAAAGTCAAAATTA
This sequence comes from Ambystoma mexicanum, assembly GCF_040938575.1. Classification (NCBI taxonomy): domain Eukaryota; kingdom Metazoa; phylum Chordata; class Amphibia; order Caudata; family Ambystomatidae; genus Ambystoma; species Ambystoma mexicanum. The sequence goes on from NC_090922.1 coordinate 1,167,380,225, forward strand.
GTTCAGGGTCTATCCAGGTTATTAAGCCCTTGCCTACCCCCCTTTCCTTGTATAGCTGGAATATTATAGTAGACATATCCTTGGTATGATATTGGTGTTGTCTCCCAGGTGTCATGGACAAATCATATGAATGTATTCCAAGTGTCATCTATTAAATGTCTTGTCAAACCTGCTATGCTCCATATTAGGATTCACACCCCAACAATGGTAGAGATCTCCTGCAGCATTGGCCCCTGACATTGATGATGTTCATGGAGTGCTCCTCTGGTCAATCAACACCATCAAGCCCTGCATCTGAAACATTGGTTAGATCAGTAGTTCACAACCCTACTCTCTCTTGCCCACCTTCCTGTCTTATCTCCTTGGGGGTTCTTTGTATCTGAGACCGCAGGACATTGGGTCCATTGTGCGACAATCCACTACTGATATTCATACCTTATCTGGCACTAACTTCTATGTTGACAATATCTGGGGATATGATCTATACTCCAATTATAGTAACTCTTCTGCCAGGTAATTACTAGTTAGTTTAGTGTTATTCAATGCTGATGGCTGCACAATATACGCTATATCCTCTGGGATTACAGATCAACATCCCCTCACTTGTCTAATCTAATGCATGATCTTATTCAATAGTGTTTTCTTGTGTCCTCTAAAGTTACCCTTTAACTTGGGAACATTTACTATAAACACATAATATGCTGTTATATGATTAGCTTCCTTGTCCCTCCTCCCCATACCTTCATCCTACTCCACTCTTCACACATGGGGTCTATTGGGTCACTGTCCAGGAACTAGTGGTCTGTTGGTTATGTGCTTTACTTCTGCCTTACTCAGAAATTGTGATTCATTTGGTGGGTGTTCCGTGCTATGTGATTTTCAATTGCCTGATTTATTTTTACTACTAAATTATTCTTGGTGCTGTGGTGTGAAATTCCAGTTTTCCTCTGGTCTATTCTTCTACTGGAATTGTGGTCATGAGTATTATCTTTTGTATTCACGTGGTTGTCTAGTTTAGCAGTCGTGCAGGTATCCCTGACAGTTTTCCCTTGATTGTACATATGTCTGACGGTATATTTTGAATGGCCTTCATCATGTCATTAAATGCCAATGTAATGAATCTAGAAAATGTGAAGCCCTCAGGGATATTAATCATTATATCATTTCTGTTTGGATAAGTGCTATGTGTACCGATATAAGACCTAGTCACTGATCTTATAGTTCTATCAATCGTGGGTCCTTTATCTAATACATGCAAATCAGTCCTATTGGGATTCCTGGATGCTAAGGTTCGATCCCCAGTCCAGTCTCTATCTGATGATGTAATCCATTCATGTGTCTTTTCAACCGTTTCCTATGCTGCCCTGTTTCCATCACCATGTTCAGTGGGCTCCAATACTTGGAATCTATTATCAGTTATAACTGCTGGGTGATAGGTCAACCTTCCCTCAAATACCTGTTTCAGTTCCTTGCCTCCATTTTGATGTGGCTGAATAATATTTCTATGCATTTCAACAGGGATGCTATGGTCTCCTAGGTTCACAAATAATGGGTGAAGCAGTTGGTGTTCATCCTTAACTAATTGTTTTCTCTGCTTCTCAGAGTTTAAGAATTCATCATGGCTTTTCAACAGAAATAAAATCAATTATCTACACAATTGTACACTTGTTCTATTGCCCACCCCAACAGTGGTTTGGCTGTTGCTGGCTATTCAGCTCTTGAACCCTTCAATTCAAGAATCCTTAGATCACCCCTATTTTTAATCTTAGAGTTTGGCTATTTTATTGACTAAGTTCCTTCTGCAACTCTTGGCTTGAATGCTCAACTCTCTCCCCTAGTCAGACTCTCCCCTCACACCTAGCTCACCCTTTTAGGTGGCAACCTTGAGATTATGGCTAAATGTTTTCGTTGTCGAGGTCAAGGAGGGAAGGTGGGGACAGATTATAGTATTTCCAATATTTTCAACAATTTGTCCCTTATGGTAAATTGTTGCTCTCATATGACTATCTAGCCTCAATTTGTGGTGACTAGCTGGTTCATTTTCTGCCCTCAAGCCTCCAGACGCATTCTGATGTACACCACAAAGGCTGTTGGAGCGGAAATCCACATGTCTATGGCTAGTGTTGGGAACACACGACTGCTCAGGGGCACCCTCAGTCTGACTCCGCCCCCAACAACCAACCGGAACCAAGCTCTTGTTAACTTTGGTTTTCTAAAGGTCACAGATTGCACAGGCTCTGCACTTACAAAAAAGTAGGTGGCTATAGGCAACTAATTATTGGTGATAGTAATAGTCAGTTCAGCATTTTACACAATATTTGCACTTTTTTGTGTAAAATGGGTCGTACTCCTGGCCCGTTAGCCTTCCTGAACTTGTCAGCTTCTCAGTATGCAAAGCCTCTGGTATAGGGCCTCCTCCTGCTCTGTTTCTCTTACCTGGTCCCGTCCAAATGCAGACTGAACGTTGTTACACCCTCTCCCTCCAGCCCCAACAGCCCAATAGTGCCGCAATTTGTATGGCAGGTTTTGCTGCAAGTGCCTCCAGGTCTGGGTTTTGTTAGCATATTGTGCGCAGTGTCCACAGGGGGTGCGGCTTCACACAAGCTTCTCAGGAGTCGGCCAAGAAAGTGATGCAGCAGCCCGTCAGTGAAACATTTGAGCAACATATGCAGTGGCCATGGCCAAAGGCTACTGCTAGTGGGCCCCAAAGAAACCTATTGGCTGAAGTGCATGGCTACTGTGCCCCAAAGAAATGTATTAGAGCAACATGTACAGTGGCCATGGCAGAAAGCCTAAGGCCATGGCTAGTGGTCCCTGTATAAACTATAGTATAACAAAAGCATTAACATTCAGTGAAAAAACATTAGATAAGAGAGAGTTAAGGTGATCAGATTTAATGCAACAAAACCACTGAAATCCAGCACTGCCATTTCAAGCAAATCCACGTTAACGATGTGCCACATGCTGCACAGTGTATGCCCAGAATGATCACATAACAGATGAGATCACAGATTACATCGCTGGTGACATACCTAATTACATCATACATGGAATCACGTGTGGCAACACTGATGGTGTCACTAATGATCCCCCTGTTAGGCTTGTAAAATCAAAATTCGAGTGCAATATTTATTTACTTTATAATACCTGGTATAAACATGTGATCTTATTAAGAATGATTTGTTGAGATGTGCAAGGATATTGTACATCTGGAACCATTCTTATATTCAAATACTGTGTACATAACAGGCTTATTAAAAAATGTATATTTATTAATAAGTCATACATTTTGATGCATCCTTTTTATATGCATTTGATCCATAGTTTTCTTGGAATCTAAATCAGTATCCAGTTTGAAATGAAGAAAGGGTTTTGTCCTCTTATTGTCCTCTTAAAATTGTCCTTTTTAAATGCATTATTCGGGGCACATTTTCATAGTGCTATTTAGCTTCAAATTGAGTAGTGCTTGGGTCCTGTTATCAAAAGAAACACCTGCTGCATCAAACAAAAGGCCCTTTTTATAGGCCTCTTTTAAAGGAGCATACAAATCCCGCATGCAGCCTAATTGCTCTGCCAAGCAGGAGGTCAGGTAGCATCTGTACACATCTTCATCTGTGAAGTTGCCATTAATGGCTGACCATACATTCATCCATTTCTTACTATGGTGGCCTTCCAGAAAAACATACAACTATGGTAGGCTTTAGTTGAAAATGAGTCACTTTTAGATTCCATGCAGTCTGGGTTCCGTCCAAAATTTGGTACAGAGACAGGTTTGCTGGCGGTTTATGATGAACTGTTGAGGGTGGCTGATCAGGGCAAGCTTTCACTTTTGGTGATGCTTGACCTGTCAGCCGCCTTCGATACAGTTAATCATGCTATCCTTCTAGACCGATTGAGGTCGGTCGGTAGAGTATCGGAGCATGCCATCCAATGGTTTAGCTCCTTTTTGGAGAGTCGCCAACAATGTATTTGTATTTTGTATTTGTATTTTATTTATTTGTATTGCGCTCCTTGCCCAAAGGCTTGCGGGCGCATGTTTGGTAGGCAGTAGCAAGTTACAGAGAGGACGTTTCAGGTTACAGACAGGGTGATACAGTATACCATTACAGATGCAATTAACATAGATAGTAACAACAAAGTAGCAGTATCCGGAGGTTACAGAATAGGGGTACAAGCTGTGTGCAGTTAAAAGTTACAAGCTGTCTTGTTCCCGTAACCAAAGTTTAGCTTTGGCTTTGAATGCGTGGCATTGCGGAATATTCCTTAGGGCATTGGGAAGTGAGTTCCAAAGCTTGGCAGCAAGGACCGGAAAACTCGACCCTCCTGCCGAACGTAGTTTGAATCTGGGGATATCCAGTGTGTGCGCCTGGGCGGCTCTCAAGGGTCTAGTGGTTGTGTGTTGCGAGAAGCGTGATACTAAGTAGGCAGGAGCTGCATTGTTCTGTGCCTTGTGTGTGAGCACAAGTGATTTGAGTGATATGCGGTGCGGGATAGGTAACCACTGGATGTTGCGTCTAATATTGGAGATGTGATTCCGTCTAGGTATGTTGAGTGCTGCCCTTATGGCGTTGTTTTGTGTGACCTGGAGTTTGTCCAGATTTCTTTGGCTAGTCCCAAGGTAGAGGGCGTTACAGTAGTCGATTTTGGATAAGATGAGGGTTCTCGCGAGGGTCAAGCAATTATCTGGAGTCAGGAATGGCCTGCAGGCTGTGATCAATTTGCAGGTGTAGGAAGATGCAGAGACAACTGCATTGGTTTGTCGCGTGAGAGACAGTGTGGAGTCGAGGTAGATTCCTAGGGTTTTGGTGACATTGGCCACTTTGATGTCAATACCATCAATAGTGAAGGATTTGTAGTTTGCGTCGAGTTTCGAGAGTTTAGATTGGGAGCCCAGGATGATTAACTCCGTTTTTTCATCATTAAGGCAGAGCCCATGATTAGCCATCCAAGCCTGGATGACGGTGTAGACCATGTTGAGGGATTTAGAGTCGGTTACAAAATCACCAGTGATAGGGATGAGTATCTGGGTGTCATCCGCATAATTAGTGTAGGAGACACCCAGATAGTCAAGGATATCGAAGAGTGGTTTAGTGAACACATTGTAAAGTGTGGGCGATACACAAGATCCTTGTGGGACACCACAAGGGATGTGGGAAGGGTCGGCCGCTGCCAGTGGAGAGAAAACCCTCATGGTTCTGTTGGCAAGGAATGAGCTGATCCAGGAAGTAGCTGCGTCTGAGAAGTGGGCGGCAATTTTGAGGCGGTGACAGAGGATTTGGTGGTCGACCAAGTCGAAGGCTGCTGAAAGATCAAGGAGGAGCAGGAGTGCCATTTTGCCCTTGTCTTTCAAGTCCTCGATTTGGGTTTTTAGGTCTAGTAATGCAGTCTCAGTGCCATGCCTGGGACGGAAACCAGATTGTCTAAGCCCTAGTAGATTATTGCTTTCGATATACTCCTGAATTTGGAGATAGGCTGCGTGATCGAGGATTTTAAGCAGGTAAGGCACAGTGGTGATGGGCCTGTAGTTTGAAGGGTTGTTAGGGTCCAGATTGGCTTTTTTTAATTAAAGGTATGACCCAGGCATCTTTGAGGTTGTTAGGCACGGTGCTTGATTCAAAGGAGGCATTTATGAAGGAGGTAATAAAAGGGGCGAGCTTGGGAGCGGCTTCCTTAATGATGACGGCAGGGCATGCATCACCTTGGCAATTGGATGGTTTTAGTTTAGTTATAATGTTTTCTACTTCCTTGATGGAGAGGGGGGAGAAGCTGAATGGTTTGAGATCGTGTTTAGGAGCTTGTATTTTATAATTTATTGCGGCGCTCGTTGAGCTTGAAAGGTGGTTTTTTTTAGCATTGATTTTAGTTTGGAGACGGTAATTTTGTCTAGTAAAGCTTTTTGGATATTTGAGCACCATTCAGTGTCCGGAGTACACTTCTCGAGAGGAGCAATAGGGGATTCCAGTTCCTTCAGTATCTTAAAGAGTTCCTTAGTGTTAGAACGGGCTTGGGTGATTCTTATATTGTAAGCTTCCTTTTTGGCCGCTAGGATGGCTTCTTTGTAGGCAAGGGTGTCTGACGTGAGGTTATTTTTGTTGGCTAGGGAAGGGACACTTTTCCATAAGGCATCGGCTTTTCTTTTTTCTTTGCGTAGGTCGCGTAGTTGCGATGTGAACCAGGAGTTCAAGTGGGTCCGCGGTTTTTGTTTACGCAATTTGATGGGGGCAATAGTGTTGAGGGCTTTTAGCATGACACGGTTATAAGTGTCTACTAATGCTGTAGGGTCAGTGCAAGACTCCGCAGCTGCGTTCAACAATGGGAGGATGAGAGGTAGAAGTTTCTCAACAGTGATGTCTTTTTTATTCCGTGTGAGCGTGGGTGGTGCGAGGTTTTGAGGGTCCTCGGGAGGGCTGGTGCAAATGGAGAAAGAAATAAGAAGGTGGTCGGACCATGCGCAAGGGGAAACAGAGATATCCTTGATGGCACAGTTCATATTGGCGATCCAGTCAAGAATGCGACCCTTAATGTGGGTGGGCTCTGTGATATGTTGTGTGAAACCGAAGTCAGTCAGGACATTTGCAAGATCTGAAGCTTTGGTGTCATTCTTGTCCAGGTATCCCAAGTTGAAGTCGCCCAAGATAATAATTTGGGAGCTAGGCTTAGCACTGGATGCTAGGATAGAGGAGATGTCTTCAACAAAGGAAGATGTAGGACCAGGGGGCCTGTAAATGTGGTGAACAGTGGCTGTGCGCTTGGGCGAGATAGGTAGTTTGAGAGAAAGCGATTCAGCTGAGTGTAACTGAAGGCTGTTCGCCATTCTGATGTTGAGCGTATTCCTAAATATGACGGCTAAGCCACCGCCTTTAGTTTGGTTGGTATCTCTGTCACACCTGATTATGGTATAGTTGTCAGGGATGGCAAGTGTCAGAGAGGGACCAGAGGCCACATGCAGCCAAGTTTCCGTGACTGCAAGTAAGTCCACGTTTTCTGAGACAATGAGATCAGCAATATCAAGGGCATGAGCTTGGATAGATCGTGCATTTATGAGAGCAGCTTTGAGCTTAGGGGCCGTAGTAGCGTTGTCTTGTGTATTGGAGGTAGGAGTCAAGAAAGGTTGTGGTATGTGAGGGCTGGAGTTGCAGGTGTTGCCTGATACAGTGCTGTTAGTGTGGTAAGACCAGTGTGTGCATCTAGATGCTAATTTTTGGTTCCTGATCGATAAGGCACAGGGTAGGCTCGGTTGTGTAGCTACAGATGATGTAGCATGGTGAGACTGTATGATGTCGTCGGCGGGATTGTAGGCCAGAGATGCGGTGGGACGCATAGCGTAGTAGCTAGTGCAAGTGGCTGTGTTAATAGTTGCAGCGGGTATGCGCTGGGATACAAGGCGCAGGCGAGAACCAAGCCTCGAGTTTCTGCTGAGTGTCGTGCAAGGGTCAGTGTTGATAGTATCATGACAGGTATGACTGACGGGCTGGCAAGAGTCAAGAGAGAGAGAGGAAGGTGGGTTAGTTCTCGAATTCAATCTGGTGTTTCTCATAACGGTAGTACAAGGTTGGTTAGGTGTTGGTCTGGTAGTAAAGTGGCGTATCCAGAGTGCTGGATCATCCAAGTACGGATTTTCAGGTGTCATGGTGCTGGGCCACGAGGAGCGGGTGGTAATTCCCATACAGGAGCTGGTGAATGAGTCTTGATTAGAACGAGGGTTGGGTTGGCTAGTCCAGTGTTTACTGTATGTAAACAGTAGGTGGATGAGGGTTGATAAGCAACAATACATGATGTGGGTGACGTCGCTAGTACACAGGGTAGCAGGTGTGGTCTGATAATGACCAGAAGCACAACACAGGTTGAATCAATGTGGTCAGGGGATAGACTTAGGGATCAACACAGCGATTAAAAATGGTCTGTATACGAATATAGGGCGTGACACAGCAATCAGTGAAGGTCAACTAGGAGGCACAGCAATAGTCAATGTGGTCAGTAGGCGACCCTAAGGCACATCACAATAATCAATGTGGTCAGTAGGCGACCATAAGGCACATCACAATAATCAGTGTGGTCAGTAAGCGACCATAAGGCACAACACAATAGTCACTGTGGTCAGTAGGCCATATTGAAGCGAGAGCCAGCCTCAGTGCAGATATACATGCTTCTTGCCTCGTTTTGGTGCCGCACAGCGCCGGCCATATTGGGTCAGGCGCTGGTGCTCGTAGCGTGGCATAACAAAGAAGCGTGGCATCAAACAGCATTAGACAAACAATATGCCAATCTACATGCAGCGGTATGATGATAATGGTGCCTGCATAGGCTCAGCCGACTTACTTTTCTAGTGTCTTGTGATGAATGCAGCGCATTGTTATTGGAGTAGAGGCGGTAGAGTTTAGCAAATGTACGGCTCCACGCGGTCGACCGCGGACAGCCGCAGACAGGCCCTTACTATCACAGCCCTTGATCGTCACGGCCGGCTTCCGCCTCCGGTCGGGGGCTCTGTTGTAAATACTGGAGCGCAGCAATCAGCTGATCGGGGACATCGGGACGGCGGCCATCTTAGAAGGTATGCAGGTAGCGTTCCTCAGAATGCTACGAATATATTAAAAGCAGTGAAACTCGCATCAGGGCATGAGTGCCTGATGCCTATAGTTTCAATAATGGTGCAAATTAGAGCGTTGAGACCCCAGGGGATGACTGAAAAGATCAATTCACATTAGCTTCGGTTTCGAACATCCGTTTGCTAGCAGGGAGCTAGTCCTGCTGACGATGGAGGGCTCCTGCCCTGTCCGTGGGATCTGCGGCGAATGATGTTAGACAGCCGCAGACAGGCCCTTACTATCACGGCCCTTGATCGTCACGGCCGGCTTCCGCCTCCGGTCGGGGGCTCTGTTGTAAATACTGGAGCGCAGCAATCAGCTGATCGGGGACATCGGGACGGCGGCCATCTTAGAAGGTATGCAGGTAGCGTTCCTCAGAATGCTACGAATATATTAAAAGCAGTGAAACTCGCATCAGGGCATGAGTGCCTGATACCTATAGTTTCAATAATGGTGCAAATTAGAGCATTGAGACCCCAGGGGATGACTGAAAAGATCAATTTGCATTAGCTTCGGTTTCGAACATCCGTTTGCTAGCAGGGAGCTAGTCCTGCTGACGATGGAGGGCTCCTACCTTGTCCGCGGGATCTGCGGCGAATGTGTTGGACTGGGAGGCTTTACTCCACACCCCAGCAATACAGGATGTGGCGTTCCTCAGGGGTCATGGGTATCGCCCCTTCTCTTTAACTTGTATCTGTGACTTTTGATGGAAATTCTGAGACGTCATGGAATGAGTTTCCAATCCAATGCAGATGACATTCAGATTTTCATTACAATTGATCATGTCAAAGAAACCTTTGCCAGGATCAATGAATGCCTTTAGGAGATTAGTGAGTGGATAACTTTAATTGAATGCCGCAAATAAAGTTTATCTTGTTTGGTCCTGAACATCTTCTTACTACCATGAAAAACAGCCAATTCTCAATATATCGGGAGATGAACCTAAATTCTTTGCTAAAGTAAAAATATATCGGGAGATGAACCTTAATTCTCTGCTAAAGTAAAAAAGGTGAAAGCAATCTTCTACTCCCTGAGACTTCTTCAGCAGACTCTTTCATTTATTCTGGAAGAGGAACATGCATTGGTGGTGAGAGCACTAAAAAATGCCCATTTGGATTACTGCAATAGCCAATTGATGGGCATTCCAAAAAAAAACTACTTTATAGGCTTTCTTAAAAGGCCGAGAATACAGCAGTCAGGCTGATCTGTGGACTGAACAAAACTTCTCATGTCTCTCCCTCAATTCGATTACTCCACTGGTTAGTGGTTGAGGATCGCATTAAGTTTAAGGTGGCATGTCTAGTATTTAAGTGTTTGAACAACCTACCACCAGACTACTTGAAGGATAAGTTCAAGCAATATCAGTCTTCCAGATGTTTACATTCAAGGGACCAAGCTTTGCTGGTTATTCCTCCATACACATTCATATCAAGAGGGGACAGAAGATTTGCAATGTCTGGCCCCAGACTCTGCAATACTATACCTAGGGAAATTAGGAGCCCCTGACTTACTCTTCATGTTTCGTAAGGCCCTAAAAACATTCTTGTTTAAATAAAGACTCAGCCATCTTTGGCTCCCAGGATGGGATGAAGGGTATCTGTACAATTCTGGTAACTAATCTTTTTGGATGTCATCTGCACCATTATACGGTTCAGTCCGTTTTGAGCGTGTTATAAATTCTTCAAAATATTTTCTTTTTAAAAAATCCTGAGTTTGTAGGGAATTTTGACGTATTTCTTTTTATGACACAGAGACCTTTGTCCTTAATACACATGGCTAGTCCACTAGCCTTTTTAATGTTTTGGCCACAGTGATAGAAAATGTGACTTGTTTTCCAGAAAGCAGAGCTCTGCACAAACATACAGCTTAGGTATACCAAAGTTCACAGCTTACTGTGATGAATGAGTCGTCACTAAACCCCAGACTAAAATCTCCTCCCATGTGGCCAGGGAAAGGCAGCCGCTACCTGAACCTAACCCTGGGGTTGGTAACATGAGGGAGGATCACATGGGAGGAGATGGCAAGGGAAAGTGGTGACTCCTTTAGGAGAGACACAGTATTTATCTATTTCTGAGGATGAGATGCCCATAATACCCAAATACCTACTTATTATTAATATTTATTCATGATTACAAAGCATCTTTACAAAGTAACATATTAAACAGTTTCCATTTCAATTTGCATGACATACAGCTCAACTCAATTTGATGTTTAAATCTAAAATTCAAAATTTAAAATCACATATTCATTCATTATTCAGGCAGATCTTACAATTCATAGAATAAAATTCATAAGATAAAATGATATTCACAGAATCCATAGTTCTTCTATCAACTTCATCAAGCAATGGGTTTCATAAGATCACAAGTGTCTATGGTTACCTAAAGTTCCTAACACTTTCTAAAAATGTCATAAAATCAAATTCTGTAGTTTCATAATTTCATAATTTACATAGTTTACTTCGACTTACACCAAAAATCACATGTAGTTTGCATTCTTTATAGGGCACGAGCGCCCAACCAACCCACTAATCGAGGATAATAGCCCTATTTTCATGCAGAGAGTTTTAGCGACACAGGGTAACAAAATTATTCATTGAAGCTTATCAATTAGAGTGGTTTAATTCAGGGCTTTGTTACTTGGAGAGGTTTTTCAATGCTATGCCAAAGCCAATATAATGAGTTATGGAGGGCTTCCAAGTCCAAGTTTAGGCAATAGGTCCAAGATGCTTCACTTTTGATTGATTCATAGCTGAAGACATAGCAACCAAGAATAGTCATATAGGTATTTCCCAGGAGGCTGCATTCTGTAAACAGATGCTTGGGTGTCTCAATACAGCCTGTCAATTTACACATACAGCAAAATAGTTGATCCAATGCTATTTTTAACCTAGCGCCCTGGAAGACCTTTAGGGGAAGTTGGTTGGTACGCAGTCTGAGCATCAGCGTGCGGAGCACCGGGCTGGGGCATTGTCGGAGGTAGCGTTGCAGGCATGAGTATCTATGGGACACGTTGGTCAAGTATGTTATGATCTCAGTGTTGATAATCGAGTATAATTGTTACACCAGTCCCAACGTTCCAGCTTTCCTTTAACTAATGCTTTTGCAATGACATAATCAGTACCCCAGTCGGGGATCCAATCAAGGTTCTCATAGCGCTGGTAAATCAGACGGGTATATTCCCAGTCTCCACGTTTCCTTTCAAACACCTTGTCTGATCCCACAAGTGCCAGTAATTTACATTTAGGGTGTGAATTAGCCTTCAAATGGAAACCTCCTTGACTAAGTAATAGTTGGCCCCTCAAGGAGAACAACCCCAGGTCCAGACGCAGTAATTCTACTGGTACTGTGTTTGTGAGGTTTAGGAACTGCCTCCAAAGTTAACCTCAACTCTCTCTAACCAGCTGAGGTTGGTCACTTGGAGGGCCTCCAAGCCATATAATATCATTGGACAAAATCTTTGATGATATAGGGTCATTATGTCCTCTATGGAGTAGCCTGCCATTTTCCTGGCAAACTTGTCTATCAGACTAGTCAGCCCTTGACCTTTTGCTGTCTTAGACTCTGTAATGTGTATAAGACTGACTTGGGCTCATGTCTAGACCCAAATATGGGTAATTGTTAATGTATGGCAAGATGCCAAAGCTGGTATCTAGTAGAGCAGGGTTTACCTTGGAGGCTGAGACCAGCATAATATTCATCTCAGTCATACTAACAAGAAATGTGTTTTCAGTGGAATACGCAATCAAAGTTTCAAACATGTCTTTTATGCCGCTGAAGGTATGTTTACAAATGGTCAAGTCGTCAGCATACAGAAGGCCAGGAATTGGGACCCCTATAATTCTTGGGCAGCACCCCACAACATTGTTAAATCATGTGGGTAGGTCCGCCAAGTATAGATTGTACAGCAGTGGGGCCAGAGTACACCCCTGCTTAACACCCCTATTAACGGGAATTATGGGATATAGTGCCCTTGTTATCCATTCTTACCGGGCCCGTCGTATTTTTGTGCAGATTTCTCAAAATATCAAGTAACCACCATGGGCAGCCCCACCGTCCCAGTTTATCCCACAGCTTAGGCTGACTAACACCATCAAAGGCAGCGCAGAAATCATCAAAGATAACATACAGGGGTAAGGCACCTTTAGTTGCGGTGTCTAGGGCTAGTATATCCAAGGTTTGCAAATTGTGTGTAGTTGAACTACCTGGCCGAAAACCAGTTTGTGTAATTTGAAGGAGATCATTTTTGTCTGCCCAAGAATGTAGTTCCCTTAAAACAAACGTAGAAAAAATCTTACCGCTAGCGTCCAAAAGGGACAAAAATCTATAATGACATGGCGATAGTCTATCTCCTCCCTTTTAGATTGGCAAGAGTATAGACTGGCGCCATGCGTCCAGAACATTCTGGTCGATGCATAGCCTGGTCAATAGGATTTTTAGTAATCTAGCCCAACCGACTGGGTCTTGCTTTAGGACAATATTAGCCAGCCTATTAGGGCCCAGGGCTCTTGAGCTCTATAGGCTCGTTATAATCCCCTCAACAGTCTCTGTAGTTATTATCAGAGGCCATCCGCATTTCCTAGATTCAACATACTCAATTTTGGGACTACCCCCTGCTCTGTGTTTAAGGTGCTGCAACCACTCTTTTTCCTGTATAGGGTTCATGGTCATTTTCATTCTTTCACCCTTGCCAGAAGACAGAATGCAAAATTTTAGCAGCATTTCCATTTCGCAGGGCCCCAATGATATGCTGCCAGTGAGTATTCTTATTAGAAAATCGCCACCACTTAAGCCATTGCTTATACTCCAACTTTATTGACCTAGTCAGCCTACTCTTAACAACCGCCTGACCCCTTAATTTTCCAGACCCCCTAAATTTGCCATAATTTTCCTCATAGTTCTTTTTGCATCACAAATCGCTAAGTCCAATTGTGTGTGTGTGTGTGTGTGTATCAAACACAGCCAAGTCTCCACCTTGTACCACCCCAGTAATTGGTGTTAGTGATCTTAGCCAGTCTTCTATTTCGTTTCCTTTCCACTGAACAAGATCACTGTAGTCTTTGTAGTCTCTGGAAAGGATACGTGTAAATAGTTGGTTGGCATTGTGAACATTCATTGTCGTCCAATAAATATGGTTTCCCTCAGTGTTTGGGATAGCCCCCCTAAGGACTTGGGCAGGGGCATCACACTTATGACATTCCAAGCTTAGGGCTTTTTTTTTTTTAGCAGAGTAGCATTATAGCTCTGCTCTTATCCGTGGCCCAGGTGTATTGGCCTGGTTCATCACCCCTTGCTCTACCATTCAACAGAGTTAACCCCCAGTTACCCAAAAACTGCACCCATTGGTCACCTTTGTTGTTACCCTTACTTTGCAGCATTAGGCTTTCTTTGGCAAAATTATTATGGGGGGCACTCTTGCGCATCTATGCAACTAGCATTGAGATCCCCTGTTATTAAAATCAACTCATTATCACTAGTTCCAGCCCAATCAGCCGGAATCTCACCCAGTAGGTCAAAGGTTTACTGGCACTATTAGGGGAATGTACATGTTAACTATTAGCATTTTTACTTGCAAACCTCCACTCACCCAGCTAACCTAACCTCTACCACATTACTAACAGGTGTAAGGACTATTTGTCGCAATGTAAGGGCTTGGGTAACACCTATTACCATCCCCCCAAATTGTCTTCCCTTAGAGCCCTGATTGGCCTTAGTTTGAAAGACACAAACCCCTCAAAATACATGGAAGCTTCTAACCAAGTTTCCTTTAATAGGAAGATATCATATTCTCCAACTGTTAGGTGCCTGTGCCCCCTAGTATTCCAACTTGCCACAGCGCACCTTCAGGGGTCAGGTGACCAGTAGGTTTCTGGGAGGCCGGCTCATCATACAATAACAACCAGCCCGTTCCTCTCTCCCTTAGGATCCTCTGTTCAACCTTGTCTACTTGGTGGGGGTGCCAACCAGGCTGCTTATTTCCCAATCATTGGTCATTAGGTGGTGGACCACCCGCTAGGGACCCCCAAGCCTTGGGCCCCAGGAGAGCTCCATAGTGTCTAGCCAAGCCCTCCACTCTCTTTGGCGTAATAACTGAGGGTTTTTAATCATATGTGTATGCCGACCATGACATACTGTCACATTGTATCCCATACCTCGAAGGGAATCACAGCCCATACATAATAAAGAGACCGTCACAGGGGATACAAAGTTAACCAAAGCCCAATTTGTCTGACTGTCCCACATCGGGAATTCGATTTGGGAAATGTTTCTGCTGGTAATCATTGAAAGGGAGGGACACGCAGCATGGTGGATCAATAGAAAATATGGGCTGACGGTGGCTGGGTACAGTTCCTGCAGTTTTACCATAGTTCCCAGAATGGATCTCTCAGCCAGGGAGTAGTCAACACAATGGGAGTCCGGGGGAACATATTTATCTGGGGAATTGTAGGGCCCCTCCACTCCTTCATATGTTCAGGGGACTCTTTTTCCAACCCTCCGCGCCCCCCCTTGCGCACTTGTTTGAGCCGTACGCACCACGCCTGAAGATCATATGTCTGTTCTCCCTTGTCTTCACCCCTTAATTGCACTGTTAAAACTGCAGAATCGCTGCCAGTCCTGCTTGTTATCTCCAAAACTGGTACATGTATTTTTTACACACTTACTCTGCCTGTGCAGACTATTATCGCCTCTGAATTTCAAGGGCTCTGAGCGACTGTTTCTTTTTTCCCCTTGTTCCTACCCTCCATGAGTGTTAACACTTGCCTGTGTATAGGCGCTTTATAAATAAACAATACCATACCATACCATGCCTTGCTTACTGTTGGCTGACGGCGTTTCATGTTTTTAGGCAATCATTTTCTGCATCGTAATTAGTCCTCCGCGGCAGATGATGTAAAGTCATACGATCATCTACCTCCCTTCTCCTTTGATCGGCTAGACCGTCATTTGGAACCAAGTTAATTTGCTCACTTCCACAGGCTCAGGGGTGTTGGGGGACAGGTTTTGGGTAGGCCCATTTTTCCAATGGGCCACATAGTATTACTTGGCGAAGGTAACCATCGTCTTGGATCTTACTGACCAGATTTTGCCCCTGTAGAACACTCGATGGAGCGCTTTATCGGGCTTGTGTAAATCTAATAGTATTCTTATTGGAAAAGAATACCTGTTCACTAGGAGCCTGTCTAGGTTTCTTACAGACCACCCGAGGGAGTGTACCAGTGCTAATAGGAGATTTGCTTGCTGGCATGAATATTTAGTTACATAGAGCTTCTAGCGCATCATCTTGATCACGAGCCACGATGTTGAGGGAATCCTGACAGGTTAAATGGGTGTCTGTGCAATTGGCATTAATATCAATAGGCAACAGTCTACCCCCTAAGCCAAATTCCCTGAGTGCCAATCGCAAGGTAGATTTGGGTTTGGAAGTCTGGTCGGCCCTTGAGTCGGGTACGTCCCTTGGATCAGGTACAGTACTGCTATCCATAGTTTCTTCATTCGCTGAACAGAAAAGCACAGGGTGGGAATCAAGGATAATGTCAGCAATGTTAGCTGTTATAGACTTCAGTTGTAATTGATCAGCAGCCATGTCTGAGCACAAAGTTTGTAAATTGACAATTTGTGTTGTTATCATGTCAAATGTCTGGATAACTGCTTTCATGCCAGCTTGCAATTCTTCTCTCAGGGGGAATGGCACACAAGCCTCAGGTGAGCATTTTTCCTCCTCAGAATTTGAATGGCATGCCAAAGCAGTTAGGTTAGGGCTATGGGACACGTTTGCCATAGGAGCATTAAGGCCCAAAGAGTTGCGTTTCAGCGTTTGACACAGCTGTAGGAGTGAGCCATTAGTATCAATGGAAGATATGGGGCTCAAGACATGTTTGTCGAACTCTTCCATCAGTCGGGACACAGATCCACCTATTGGTATGCTGGAGCCCGGACCCTCTTCACTCTGTGCCTGTGTATTCTGTGCTGCACTGTTGGAATTTGCCCCGTGTACATCCAACGCAAGGCTGGTGGATGAGAGGGAAATCCTGTGTTTACTGACAATGTCGAAAAAGCCCATTAAAGTAGGTTGATTAGCCACCTGGAGGGATCGAGGGGGCTTCTCCTGCAAGGGCAGTGCATCCCTTAATGGCATTCTGTCAGTGTACATGTACTTCCCATATTATGCCCAAAGTACAGACTATGACACATCTGCTTAACAGAATAACGCTGGTAACTTGGGAGTTCAGGAAGCAAAGGTGACAACCTCTAATTTTTATGATTCTGTCGTAGATATAGGTCCTAATATCCTAAGAGTAATTCACAAACCCTTTTACAACCTCCCCTAACTTTGACACATCTCAGTTCACAAAGCAGTTAAATCTAATTAAATATAAAAGAACCAAAGCCACTATGGACTTCAGAATACATAATGCCTGTGGTACTGGGATAAAGAAATGGACTCAGAGTCAATGAGGATTAAAGGTGCCATTAAACATAATTAATGGTTTAGTTGTTGTAATGAGAGGCACCTGAGTGGGACATTTAAACTCAGGAATTAGTTGCAGCTGGTGAGAGGAGACGCTGAAGGAGTAGAGACTGCAGCAGATCTGAATGCAGGACTTGCTGTGGAAGCAGAAGGAGCACCATCTGAGGCCAAAGCAGGAGACGGCATGTGACAGTGCAGAGAGAGTGCAGCAGGAAGTGGCACAGGGATGGCTATGCCATATGGGAGAGGAGCTTCCAACATGCCGTGAACCGCTCCGGTGAGAAAGTGGAAGCGCAGATCCAATGGAACTGTCAGAGCTCCCCCGAAGGACTGTGCTCACTGTGATAGTCATGCAGAAGCTGGCAGCAGAGCGGACAGACCACAGAGATCCTCTGCAGTGCCAGCAAGTGAAAAGGAGACACAAGAGAAGACTGGTGAGATGGCCTGAAATGCAAGGTGATCCCCGGTGCTATGAATAAGGCAATTAGCAGAAACTCATGTTTTTGAATACCAAACAAGTAAAGTAAAACAAAGGGCACAATTCCCCTATATGGGACACCAATTGGAGGAACCTGTAACCTGCATTGACAGCAGCCAAAAGGTTTCAAAGAAGAAATACAAAGGCAACATGGGTGCAACTCTCCTTATATGGGACACCATTTGGGGAACCTGTAACCTGCATTGCCAGCAGCCAAGAGGCCACAGAGGAGCAAGACAAAGGCAAGAAAAGATGCAATCCCTCTTATATGGGGCACAGATTGGGGAGAAACCTGTAACAAATTGTGCCAGGAGCCAAGAGGTGCAGAGGAGTAATACAAAGGCAGCAGGGGATCAACTCTCCTTATATGGGACACGAATTGTGAGAAACCTGTAACCAGCATTGCCAACAGCAAAAAGGCTACAGAGAAGTAATACAGAGGCAACAAGAGCGCAACTCCCTTTTTTCTGGGATACCACCTTGGGGAAATCTGTAGCCCATATTGTCAAGAGTCAAGCAACTATGGAAAGAAGCAGTCATTGTTCAAACCTCCTCACATAAGATACTGGTGTGGAGAATCTTATAACAAGCATTGCCACTAAACAAATTTGTAGTTGTAGGAGTTTTCATCCTGGCAGGCGAGTAAACCAGGAACGGGACCTATAGTTGTTAGTCCTGGCAGGCGAGTATACCAGGAAAGATGAAGATTATTTGAAGACGGTTGTTTGTAGTAAAAAGGTGTGGTGTAAAGAACTTGTTAACATGATCACTTCTTTGACAAACTGTTGCATTACCAAAAGTAGTTGCTGTGCTTCCATGGCAAAGGTGTTTCCTTTTGAAGAATATGTGTGGTATGCTAATAATTACTTGGCATTTTGAAGAGAACAATTGCATTTGTTTATGAACTTTGTTTTGAGAGAGGGAGACATTTACTTTCCAAGGAGACTGTGGAGAACAACAGTAATTTTGATTTATGACCAAGCATCTATGAGAGAGACATGTACTTTTCTAAGTGGAAGTAGCAGTGAAGGAAAATACTTTTTGTATTGCATTGAACCGAACTTTGTTGAATCAACATTTTGCTCAAGATATTCCTGAATTTATCCAGGGGTAGGGAGCCCAGCCCTGGTCACAAGGAGTATTTTCTAAAATATTTAAGTTTGAATTGGTATATTGTTTTGTTGAACTGAAGACAGCCAAACATTTGTATAATGTTACAGTCTGTGTTATTGTGAGGGTCAGAGACCTTTTGGACATTGAGTAATTTCTTTTTTAGTTTTAGTTTGACAGGCAGCGACATGCTTGTTATGTTAGGGAATGAGAGGCATTTATCTCACACATTTAATAAAATGGCAAATCTTGAGAAAACTGTACCTTTATGTATGTTTCACATTTCTGAACCCCTCACATAACATTCACAGTACATCAAAGCTACATGAGACATTCTGTCCCATGGAACAGAAATAGAAGTTGCACAGATTATGATATTCCCTTTTTACATTGCAGCATGAATATAGCTGCATTTCTTTTTCAATACAAATTTTGTTTAATTATGTTAACATTATGTCATGATATGTCAAGGTAGAGCTGTTGTGAATTGACATTGTTTCATGGACAGCATTTCATTTAATCTGATACTTTCAAAACTTAATTTGCACATCTGCAGGATTTACTTTCATGCATTGGACTGGCACGTGGATGCAGCAGGACCCCGTGAATGAGAAGCAATAATAAGAGCACAGTTTGGATATCGTCTCTACCCAGTGCCATTTGTGCTATTTGTCTAATTGGCTTTAAAATATTTATTACTACTGATCTAAAATAAACAGACTACTGTCAATGGCAATTCAGAAGGAAGTTAATCTCGCAACTTGGATGGCAGAGGTAAAACTTAAGAGAGACTTTTTGCTAAATTATTTTGTTAATAACCTTTGATTTGCTGGACAGATTTGGATGACATTTTACCCAAACTGTTTTATCACGGGTTCCCCGAAACTAGAAATGTTGGGAAATATTTGTTAAAAATCGAAAAGGTTTTAAGAAAACAATAAAACATCCATAGTGTGAATTCTGCTGGACAGATTTGGACTAAATAAGAAAGAACTTGGGCACAGAGTGTTGACTTAATGTCTTTGACTGGTTTGGATTAATTACATCAAGTAATTTTTAAAATATTTGATGGAGAAGGGGCCTCCGCTGTTCCCAACATGTTTTGTATATCTCCCATGGTGCTTTGCAGCAGGGAGGATTTTTAGAAATGAAAAGTCGCCATTTTGCTCAATGCTATACCGGGGGAAGCTGAAAACTAAAAGCGCTTACAAAGTTATTTGGAGGAGGAAAATGTATGCACTCACATCGGGCTAGACAGGGGGAGGGGAAAAAAGAGGGCACCATGTGAAGGTTAAAACAGACACTGTCAAGAGATATATCTTCTTTGAATTTTGCAGTACTGTGAGCATAGGGATGTTTTACTCTCAGAAGGGGTGTGAATGTGATCCAGTAGCAACACAAACAGCAAAGTACAATAGTTCAAAATAAAAGGGAGCGAAAACGGTTCTAAAAAGTCTTTACTTTAATTAACAATATAAAAACATATCCATGTATTGAGAACACAGGATATGCAGAAAATAGAAAGATGAAAGCTGCAGCTCTCTTGGTCTAATCAACCATAAGGGCAGTAATGAACCATAATTAATATAAAAGGATATGTCTACCAGTGTAAAACTGTGCAAAAGTGTTCATACCATTCTCTAGGCCCCAAAAATGGACCGGGGTCACAGGTATGAGTTAATAGTACCTTTTGATTGTTCTTGGGTAGCCCGAAAGTGTTGAACCAGGCTTTGAGCTACACTGCGTTGTAGTTTGAACCAGGTTTGGTTGCAATGAGTCATGCCGGTGAGCTGGCATCTAGTCGGTTTGAACCAGGAGATCAGTTTGGCTTGAGTGCAGGGTTCTGGTCATGTGGTTTTGATGGAGAGTGAGTCAGGTTAAGATATTGGTGACCGCTGGTTTGGGTCAGCATGTGACATGAAGCTTAGCAAGTCGAGGTCCATCGGTTTGATGCAGTGACCTTGGTGATCAGATGCAGGGTTTAAAGAGGCAGCAGTTTGAGTTTGATCTGCATCAGCGAGCAGGTTGTTTGAGATGAACAGGTTAAGTGTTCCACTTTGTACGGAGCTGCAGTGAGATGGTTTGACAGGTGTGACACAGCAGTAGTTCTATCAAGGGCCAAAAGCAACATTGCCAAGTCCCTCTTGTATAATTGAATTTGATTTGAATATTTTTTGACTGATGTAACGTGGTAGAACAATTGCCTGATGTGGTCCTCCAGAGGTGAGATGCACGACAGGGGATCTAGGCCAGGGTGAGTTCTTTCAGATTTCCACTCTCTCAGCCTATGGAGGTTTGGTGCAGAGTGACAGGTCCTGGTCCTCAGCAAATGTCATATCCAATGTGCCCTCGAAATTGGTAGGAAGATGAGCTTGTCTCTTCTTTTGGATTTTCCTTCTTCACCTCAATGACTGAGGGCTTTGAGAAGGTCAACTCTCCCTAAAGAGATCTAAATTAAATTTATTTTAAGTCTTGAAGGCCACAGATGAATCAAAGAAGGAGTGAGGGACACCTTTTATAGGCAAATGTCCACATGTGATTGGACAAAAGTAAGCCTCCTTCAAGGGGTCAAATCCGTGTTCTTGTAAACAAGTGTGCTGTGCCTGCTTGTATCATATACAAAGTGCTCTTTGCTAAAGGAAGTGGCAGGGACAGGAAAGGGAGGTGCAGAGAGAATCAAGATGATGGAAAAATTACCCACTTTTGCTGAGCACCCTCTCTTTACACTAACACTGTTCCTTTCAAAGACTCATCGAATCAAAAGCCCTTTGGTATAAAACAAACTGCTGTGAGGCTATTCCTTTTATGTGGGTTTATTTGTTGATTCTTGTTAACCGGGAACAACCCCTGCTGAGGGGCCATCACCATGAAGAGAGGCGTAACCTGACCTCGCAAAGGATCAAAAGAAGGCAGTCCCCACTGGCTATTTTCCTGCTGGGAGCAGCAGAGCCAGTCAGTATGTAGTGAATACACACAACCCGTCCATGGCTGGGCTGGCTCGCAGTGTTGACTCACGTATGATACAGATTCAGGTGGGCCTTTAAAAATTATGAGAAATACTAGCCACCATTCCCTAAACACAGGTATGGCTAATCATTACAGTTTACAACTGTCGCTAGGAGATCAAGGGCCTAATTCATAGAAGCATTTTATCATGGCAAAACCCCATTGGAAAATGTTCTGTGAATTAGTCTTTAACTCTCAAAGTGATGTAGTTTGGGAACAGAGGTGCACATCTTAAATGCAGCTGTGCATCTTCAGTGTTGAAGTGACTTGGTCATCATTGCAGCCATAAAGAGAGCAACTGTGACCCCAAAACTGCTCTGTTCCACTTAAAAGCAGGCACTGCAGACTGATGAAGCAGGACACAGGTGTAATATGCATTTGGCATGGAGTTTTCTGAAAGGGGGTCTGGCTAGTATTGTGTTCAACCCAGTGGTCAAAGAGGGCGGGAGCGGTCGGGAGCGGTGCTCCTGTACTTCTTTAATTAAGTTTTGCCATTCCTATATTTTTATTTTAAAAATCAACCCTTCCGGAACGGTTTCGTTTTAAAATAAAAGTGTAGGAATAAGTTGGAACTTGCACTTTCAGTGCACTGCATTGGACGTTCCCTTAAACAGCAGGCACATGTGTTATGGCGATGGGCTTTGTGGGGAGCGGTGCAGACCAGTAGGGAACATAGTTCCACTACTTCTTTTCGTACACTTTACCAACCGTTACCATGGACCAAGGCATGGTGAATATCTATGCGAACTGATCCTAGGACTGATCCTAGGCGGATATGCACCACACCAGTGTGGCGACGGGTATATGCACAGAGAGCAATGCAGACATTTACAGCAGCCACAAACATCAAGTAGATGCTGTATATGATAAATATATGGGATGACAGTTTGTGCTTATTCGGGCGGGGGGCTTATGGGTTAGTTCGAAATCACTGTAATGGGATCTTTTAAATGTTTCACTAAATAACTAGATATCATTAGCAGGTGATAGTTGAAGGAATTGACGACTTAGACCGATCATTTAATCCCCATTTCTGCATTTTGAAGGTGCCTAAATTGAAAACGAGTGACCTACGTTGTAGTGTCCATTCATTCTTCAAAAGGAGATATGAAGGAAGCTATTTTTTTAAAGTATGTGGTGCTCTATTTTTGTTGGTGATTGTGCATTAATAAGCAGTGCCTTTAAATAGCTGTTTGTTTTAGATTAAAGTTCTATGAACCTAAATAATTTGAAAAAAAAATAAAAACATCAAGGCCTGAATTCTGAGCTATATCGATAATAATAATTAAAGGTACCTTAGTGAGACCTTCATTTTCTCCATGTAACTAAGTCGTCTCCCCATGTAACAGCGCCTCGAATCCCTCGGGCTGTTTCTGCTCTTTATAAATGCAAAATAAATAAATAAATAAATAAATAAATAAAGCACAGAGAATGAAACATACCAAGATATAGGGGCCAAAATGTAAAGATAATTTGCAAAATAACCCATGCATTTATAACAATAAACAGCTTCTATAAAACATATCTGTTAATCAAAGCTCAGAGGCGAACGATCTCTGTAGCAGTGATTTCGGAATCATACCTTGCTATTTTCCTACTGTCCAATACCCTGTTGCAGAATAATACAAACACCAAAACATTTTTTTTAAATAGTTATTTATAGTAAGTGACTCCGAAATGTGTACAATATGGATGACTAATCTGTTATGATCAATAACTTGAACCCATCCTAATTTAAGGTTACTTTCGGTAATTGAAATGGCTTTATTGTTTTCCTCCTATAGCTATCAATACATGCTTTTCGTCATTTAAATATACAATAATAACACAATTCTCAGTTTGTGTACGCTTTTTATGTTCGGCCGTTAGTTGAACGTAATGCTCGTAATAGAAAATCAAGGAAAATAATTAAAGTTGCCGTTTAAACGAGGAAGAGTGATGCAGTTTAATGATTAGGCCAGGCTGAATTATCGAAGGTCCTCATCACAAGAAAATGTATTATTCAATGTCCTTCCCGATTTGTTTGCAATGTGAATATTAGGAATAAAAGGTTCATCAACCTGAGGACAACATGCAAAATGAGAGATTTAATTATAGACTTTAGAAGTCACCAGTGACTAACATGTCTCATTCGTGTCAGGCTTTTCAATGTCTCACCATGTAGATGAGCGCAAATTAAATCATCATCTAAAGGGACTTTGCGTCTACCTCTGCCCACAGAGGTGAAAGCTATTAGCAGAATTCTGACGTTATGTTTAGGTATGGAGATTACAAGCACGTACACATCTTTGCTCAATTATACTCGGATCCTTAATTGAAATAAGCAGAAAAGCAAAATGTTTAGCGATGAGTGGCCTGAGAAATTCAGATGTACTTGGAGTCTAGCGCACCATATGTTTGCTGAATTCATCCGACACCCAATGTAGTTACTTTCAAACAACATCAGGCCTAAGCCACCCTTGAATTACTTGTGGATCTCCTTTGTATTGCTCAAAATAAAACTAATTAGCATTTCCACCAGAGATAGTGGAAAATGCAGAAATCAAAGAATCACAATGGATCAACAACTATCTTTTCAAGCTTGACTTGTAACTGATCTCCCGCTTCTTCCCTTCTGTTCTTGATTTCCGTTGTTAGTTTAGTGGATTTATGTGCGCCCTGAGACCTATGGGTGAGTGGCGCGTTGTAAAAATAAAAATAAATAAATAAATACAAATGCAGTAACAATTTAAACAAAATAAGTTCCAAATAAAGGGATTTATGAAAAGAGTCAACTAGATTACAATAAAAAGGTTAGGCGTGCATAGGGGTTATTGTTAGGGAGAATTGTTAGGGAGAACTCTCAAGTATGGCTAATTTCCCTTACCTAGTGAGTCCCCCAGCAGCTTTGCTGGATTTCTAGGATTTCTTTTTTTCACCTGGTAAGAGTGTGAGCCTTTTTTCCCACTCTTACATGTGTTTTGCTGTGTGTGTTTAACATTTTTGTGTTCATAGACTGTGGAGCCTAACCTACTCCATAGGCATCATCTTTTTACTGTGTGTTACACAGCACCTTCAGTGCAGTGACACAGGGTTGTCTTTTAGACTTCCCAACTCAGACTCAATTTTCTGTGGCTGACTAAGGTCCCCCAGAACATGTAAATTTGCCATTAACTTTACTAGTCTCTTTTAAATCCACATACCCAGTACAAACTATCTTACATGGAGTACTGGGAAGGGTTAATACTTATCCCTTTTCGTCTGTTTCTCTTGGAGCATTGTTTTGCTCGCTTTCCATTAAGAGTGCCATTTTGCTCTCACTTCATTTTGTGAGCTTAACATGTCTGGAAACTATTGGGAGTGGTGTGGTGTATTAAGAGTGTGAATTTTGAACTGCTTTACTTTACTTTGGAAACCTTGAGTCAGTGTTGGCTTGAATCATAGTAACTGCTGTCCTTTGTGTAACTATTTGATACTGCTCACTTGCTCTTGAGATAAGTCTGGCTGCTCAGCCATTGCTACCACTTTACTGTGTAGTACAGACTTGTACCAAAGGTGAATTTGTGCTGCAACTTGTCGTCCTAATTGTGTGTACTGTTCCCAAAGCGTACTGCATATAATTCTGCCTAACAGTTATCTCTGTGGTAGCTTGTAAATGTCTCTTCTGGCAAGTATGTTCTCCTGGTAGTGATTCTCCTTGTGGTCTGCTCACTGGCTTGAAGTGGGCATACAAGTTTATCAGGCCTAATAGAATATTTTCACAACACTTATTCATTTCCGGCAAGATGACCCTCTATCCATTTATGTAGCATATGGCTTGGTGTCGATCAGAGAACCCATCAAGTAAGAATACTTACATATTCTAGAAAAGCTGGAGAGAAGATTGCAGCTGCAAGCGCTGCTATGTACATTACCTTGGGGGATATACTCAGGCTCTCTATAATAACAATTCTGTACCCTCATTTTGTAGTTAATGTTGAAGAGAAAATTACATTCAGGTTTTAGTTGACGTTTTCTGGTGCTGAACTTAATTGCACTTCCTGTTTTCCTCTCTAAGCATACAACACAGGTTGATGGACCACATTTGGAACTGTGTTGTGTCTGTTTTATAGTATGTTTATTTCATCTTAACTCAACAAAGATATACATGACATTACAAAGTGAATGCAATAACTCAAAGCACATGATAAGGAACACCCAACATCATCTAGTACATAAAAGGCTTCTAAAAAGCAATCACAACCAAATTGCATGGATGATCATTTAAGGCAGCCTTAAAATTCAGCTAGAAACATAACTAATAACAAATAAGCTTTTTTGTACCAACCTTCCATAGGCCCATTTCTTGGGAGCACCTAAAATAACCTATTGTAGTGTGATGTATACCGCTGAATGCCCGTTCTGATAGTACTGAACAACATAATGGGCCTCATTAGGAGGATGGCGGTAGCCGTGCCTGTAGTACAGGCACGGCAGCCGCCAGTATCCATTTTTTTCCGGCACCCGTGAAAGGGCAATTACCGGGTCATGCCGAGTTTGGTGGACCCGGTAATTGCTCATTCGCGGGTGCCGGTAATAAGGAACTCCCCATCCCCATTTGGCCTCATAGGGCTCATTGGGAATGGGGAGGGTTGTAGCACCGGTACCGTTAATAACGGTATCGGTGCTACCATCATGTTCTGCTCATGGGTGCCAGTACGGCTACCAGGTCAGACCTGGTGGCTGCAAGAGCACCCGCGAGCAGAACCCCTTGTATGGTGGTACGGTAGCAACGGTGCCAGTAGCGATACCGGCGCCGTTGTTGCCTTACTGCCATACTTGTAATGAGGCCCAATGTATGCTTGTATGTATGATGGTGATTGATATAGCATAAACACAGGTTTCATACTACTTTCGGGCGACCTGAATGCGGATTGTTCTCTCACAAGGGACGAGCTGTATCTGGTGCCTGCACTTCCGCCTAATGTTGATAATAAAAAATCTAGAGGTTGCCAATGGTTGGTGTATGGAGCGGATTTGCAACATTTTACCTACATGGGCTGCGCGTGGATCGTGTTCTATAATAGATTATATATTTGTAAGTACTCATGAGAAATCTTATTGTAAAAAATTCGAAGTCTTAGATGATTGCAATAGTGATCATGCAATGCTAAGTTTAGAACTCCCATGGTGCAAGGCTCATAAGGAAGGCTTTTCGTTTCCAATACAGATTGAAGCACATAATGATGGGAAATGTGTAAAATGGAATTGTGGTAAAATGGAACAAGCTAATTACATAATTGCAGAGGATTTTGCACACTCAAATTGTGAGAAAAAGCTGGTTTGGTATTCTGTGGATGTTTTTGGGGACTACATTGAAAATATGTTAGATCGTAGCAAAGTACTTATTAGTGGTAGTACAGTAATGAACCAAGTGCACACACACACATTTGCCCTGGCTATTAAAAAAAGCAAAGAACAATATGAGAAAGACCATATTACAATAAGACAATATTGCGAATTGTGTGGGGACTGCCTACTGAGCCTCGTACACTTATCTGATGTGCCCGACACTGCGAGCATAATCACGCTCTTGTCGGGGCTGCCGCCGCGCTTCCTGGAGGAGGCGGAGACTGGACCACGTGACTCATCACGTGACCGCAACTGGCCATAAAAGACCAAGGCTGCCGCCCGTGCGCAGTTTTCTATTGCGAATTGTGTGGGGACTGCCTACTGAGCCTCGTACACTTATCTGATGTGCCCGACACTGCGAGCATAATCACGCTCTTGTCGGGGCTGCCGCCGCGCTTCCTGGAGGAGGCGGAGACTGGACCACGTGACTCATCACGTGACCGCAACTGGCCATAAAAGACCAAGGCTGCCGCCCGTGCGCGGTTTTCTATTGCGAATTGTGTGGGGACTGCCTACTGAGCCTCGTACACTTATCTGATGTGCCCGACACTGCGAGCTTAATCACGCTCTTGTCGGGGCTGCCGCCGCGCTTCCTGGAGGAGGCGGAGACTGGACCACGTGACTCATCACGTGACCGCAACTGGCCATAAAAGACCAAGGCTGCCGCCCGTGCGCGGTTTTCTATTGCGAATTGTGTGGAGACTGCCTACTGAGCCTCATACACTTATCTGATGTGCCCAACACTGCGAGCATAATCACGCTCTTGTCGGGGCTGCCGCCGCGCTTCTTGGAGGAGGCGGAGACTGGACCACGTGACTCATCACATGACCACAACTGGCCATAAAAGACCAAGGCTGCCGCCCGTGCGCGGTTTTCTATTGCGAATTGTGTGGGGACTGCCTACTGAGCCTCGTACACTTATCTGATGTGCCCGACACTGCGAGCATAATCACGCTCTTGTCGGGGCTGCCGCCGCGCTTCCTGGAGGAGGCAGAGACTGGACCACGTGACTCATCACGTGACCGCAACTGGCCATAAAAGACCAAGGCTACCACCCTTGCGGCGTGAAGCCCGGTGGAGTAAAGCCTACTGGCTGTTGTGCGGCTGTTTGGCGAGCTGCGCACAGGAACATCTATACGTGCAGGTACTTTTCAAAAATAGGACACCTACATTAATAACGTAACGTACATTTGCCACTTGATAAAGCAATCATCATATCATAAAATGAAAAGGGGCATTACTTCTCTAAAATCAGGTATGCCTGCAATTACTAAAAATCATGTCACCAACGTGGAGCGATCTTATCTCAATTCTTCGTCTTCTTTAACCAAGAAATGTCGTTTGAGCTCTACCCTCTCTGCAACTACAAATAAGCGTTCCGTAAAATCCAAAACTGACTCTTCATTGCAAGTGGATATCCGCCCTTTTTTTTGTGATATGGATAACTTACACTCTAAAGCAAAGGGTCAGATGACCACATCTGATGAACTGATTGGTTCAGTTATAAAACCTGCCACAACGTACATCCATGGCACGAACACTTTTGTCTCTGAGACGTGTGGGTTGCAAACTTCTCCAGGAACACCAAGAGTTCAAACATATGGCGAAACTGGAGGCACCCCCACTGTCACATTTGCTAAGGAAAACGTTTCTTTAACAGACAGTATACTTTTAAACAATGTACTTACTGCAAAGACAATAGTGTCTGCAAACAATTCTGCTCTACCCTTACCTGTTGTAAATGGTGCCAAAAGTCCACTTTCTACCGATTTGGCAGTAATAGATTTGGACATAAACGCTTCTTGTTTTACTGTGCACACTCTTTCGGACAACCTCTCTAAATCACCAATTATGTTCACAAACATTAGTGATTCTTACTCTGCTGAGAAAATATCATTTATTGCTCCCACTCCGCGTAAAATTGCCCCTGATCATCATTCTATAACGGAAGTAGCAAATCCACAAACTAACATGGTCACTATTGCCTTGTCATCTATGAACACAGCTATTCTGTCTCTTGCAAAGCTATTTGAAGCTTTGGCTTCCAAGGCTGATGTACATTCA
The DNA here is from genome assembly GCF_040938575.1 of Ambystoma mexicanum. NCBI lineage: Eukaryota > Metazoa > Chordata > Amphibia > Caudata > Ambystomatidae > Ambystoma > Ambystoma mexicanum. The sequence goes on from NC_090922.1 coordinate 1,167,409,307, forward strand.
GAGCAACTAAATCAGTTGCTATCTGGTCATCTTGACATAATAAACAATCTAAACGATCTACACTTTCCATCTTGTCCACTTCCGCAGAAAAAATCTGTCAGCTCTCAAACTACTGCATGGTCTGACGAGCTTCGTCAAACATATTCTATTTTACCCTACATCAGTAAGCCCATCGTGGATTTAACGGCTAGCTCTAAAGAGCATTTGCCTGACTCTACCATTCAGAAGAAAAAAACAAACTATGCTTTGTTTGGCAATAGGGGGACAGAGACCGTATCCTTAAAGCAAGGGAAATCTAAGGATGATCTACAAAAGAAATCAAAAAATATCAAATCTGTCCCTAAACGACCGTCACAAATTAAAGCATTTAGTAAAAATATTACATTGCCTGCATCAAATTCTCAAATGGCTTCTAAAGCAATAACAAAGAAATATTTAACAATGTCTCAGACAAAGTCAATTAGAGAAGCTTTGGTGAAAAATAAAATTGTTCAGTCGTACAGTCCTCTGAATGCTTTGGTTGATGTGGCGCTGGAAGTAGAACCAGATCTACCTGTAAATAATTTGAAAAAAAAACGTCATTTTTACAACCCAAACAATCTACACATGAACCGAATTTAAAGGCTCAGCGACGAGAAACATGAACCAACCGGTCTTAAAGAAGTTGGTATTACCGAACTGTGAACCTATTGTTCCCGATGTCAAAACATTGAGTCCAAATGCTAATTCCAGCTCTGGAAACGCTCGATCTCTGAATTTTTGCAAAATTCAAGAGCCAGGACAGCAAGTGATTGATGACACTAGGACAGCGCCTCATAAGAATAAAACACAAGAAGAAAATGTGTCTTGTCTGAACATTGAATCTTTGATTAAAACTACATTAGTCAAAATTCTTAATACTAATTCCTCTATAGTTGGAAAAGACCCTAACAGGGTAATTCATAGAATTTCGCAGAAAAGTGTCGCAAGCGGCTGGCGCAGAGTGTCCGCGTGCGATTGTCTGCGCCAGGCACGTGCGCTAAAACCGATTTCCGTGCACAGCGTATTCATGGATTTTAGGCTCCCAAACCAGCCGTGGCGCAGAGTATCGCAGCGACCCTGCAGCAGCGCCAGTAACGCCCCCAAGAACGCCCTCGCGCAAGGAAAAGCCATCAAAATCGCTAAATCATCGCAAAGGGCTGCGCTAACCCTGGACCAGTTTACAGGGCTGCCAAACAAGGAACGCAAAGCGGGTAACGTGCATATCAGGGGTACGCGTGAAGTTATACACGCGATTAGCCAGGGTGCCAGGGTACGTGTATTTCAGGGGTGCGCGGGAAGTTCAACACGCGATAGTCCAGGGAACGTGTATTACAGGGGTACGCGGGAAGTTCAACACGTGATAGTCCAGGGAACATGAATTACAGGGGTACGCGGGAAGTTCAACACGCGATTGTCCAGGGAACATGTATTACAGGAGTACGCGGGAAGTTCAACACACGATTGTCCAGGGAACGTGTATTACAGGGGTACGCGGGAAGTCTTACATGCGATTAGCCAGGGCACGTGTAATACACGGGTACGCGGGAATTATCACACGCGATTTGGCAGGGTACGTGAATTACAGGGGTGCGTGGGAATTATCACACGCCATTTTGCTGGGTACATGTATTACAGGGGTGCGTGGGAATTATCACACGCGATTAGTCTGGGTGGGTCCTCACAGGTGTTCCCTGTACACCCTCCACGGCCCCTGCAGGCAGCCCACAAAACAGGGGACTACCCTGCAAACCTGCTCATGTCCCCCTGCACCCCCACCCCCCAGCCACCAGGGGCACCCACCACCAGGCCCCCACCCATGTCTCCTACCACCCCCACCCCCCAGCAGTGCAGGGGCAGCCTCCACCAGGCCCCCACTCATGCCCGACTCATGTCTCCCACCACCCCCACCCCCCAGCACTGTGGGGCACCTGCCAGCAGGCCCCAACCCATGTCACCCACCACCCCCACCCCCCAGCAGTGCAGGGGCATCCTCCACCAGGCCCACACTCATGTCCCCTATCACCCCCCCGCCACCAGGGGCACCCTCCACCAGGCCCCCACTCATCTCTCCCAGCGTGCTACGTGTATTTCAGGGGTGCGCGGGAAGTTCCACTCGCGAATAGCCTGGGCGCGTGTATTTCAGGGGTGCGCGGGAAGTTCCACATGCGAATAGCCTGGGGGCATGCATTTCAGGGGTGCGCGGGAAGTTTTACACGCGACTTCAGCAGGGTACGTGTATTTCAGGGGTGCGCGGGAATTCTCACACGCGATTTGGCTTGGTACGTGTATTACAGGGGTGCGTTGGAAGTTACACACGCGATTAGGCTGGGTGGGTCCTCACAGGTGTTCCCTGTACACCCTCCACGGCCCCTGCAGGCAGCCCACAAAACAGGGGACTACCCTGCACACCTGCTCATGTCACCCACCACCCCCACCCCCCACCATCCAGGGGCACCCTCCACCAGGCCCCCATTCATGTCTCCCACAACCCCCACCCCCCCAGTCACCAGGGGCAGCCTCCACCAGGCCCCCACTCATGTCTCCCACCACCCCCACCCCCCAGCAGTGCAGGGGCAGCCTCCACCAGGCACCCACCCATGTCTCCCACCACCCCCACCCCCCAGCAGTGCAGGGGCACCCTCCACCAGGCCCCCACCCATGTCTCCCACCACCCCCACCCCCCAGCAGTGCAGGGGCAGCCTCCACCAGGCACCCACCCATGTCTCCCACCACCCCCACCCCCCTGCCACCATGGGCAGCCCCCACCAGGCCCCCACTCATGTCTCCCACCACCCCCACCCCCCAGCAGTGCAGGGGCAGCCTCCACCAGGCCCCCACTCATGTCTCCCACCACCCCCACCCCCCTGCCACCATGGGCAGCCCCCACCAGGCCCCCACTCATGTCTCCCACCACCCCCACCCCCCAGCAGTGCAGGGGCACCCTCCACCAGGCCCCCACTCATGTCCCCTATCACCCCCACCCCCCGCCACCAGGGGCACCCTCCACCAGGCCCCCATCCATGTCTCCCACCACCCCACCCCCCAGCAGTGCAGGGGCAGCCTCCACCAGGCCCCCACTCATGTCTCCCACCACCCCCACCCCCCAGCCACCAGGGTCACCCTCCACCAGGCCCCCACTCATGTCTCCCACCACCCCCACACCCCAGCAGTGCAGGGGCAGCCTCCACCAGGCCCCCACTCATGTCTCCCACCACCCCCACCCCCCAGCAGTGCAGGGGCAGCCTCCACCAGGCCCCCACTCATGCCCGACTCATGTCTCCCACCACCCCCACCCCCCAGCACTGTGGGGCACCTGCCAGCAGGCCCCAACCCATGTCACCCACCACCCCCACCCCCCAGCAGTGCAGGGGCATCCTCCACCAGGCCCACACTCATGTCCCCTATCACCCCCCCACCCCCTGCCACCAGGGGCACCCTCCACCAGGCCCCCACTCATGTCTCCCAGCGTGCTACGTGTATTTCAGGGGTGCGCGGGAAGTTCCACTCGCGAATAGCCTGGGCGCGTGTATTTCAGGGGTGCGCGGGAAGTTCCACATGCGAATAGCCTGGGGGCATGCATTTCAGGGGTGCGCGGGAAGTTTTACACGCAACTTCAGCAGGGTACGTGTATTTCAGGGGTGCGCGGGAATTCTCACACGCGATTTGGCTTGGTACGTGTATTACAGGGGTGCGTGGAAAGTTACACACGCGATTAGGCTGGGTGGGTCCTCACAGGTGTTCCCTGTACACCCTCCACGGCCCCTGCAGGCAGCCCACAAAACAGGGGACTACCCTGCACACCTGCTCATGTCACCCACCACCCCCACCCCCCACCATCCAGGGGCACCCTCCACCAGGCCCCCACCCATGTCTCCCACCACCCCCACCCCCCAGCAGTGCAGGGGCAGCCTCCATCAGGCACCCACCCATGTCTCCCACCACCCCCCAGCAGTGCAGGGGCACCCTCCACCAGGCCCCCACCCATGTCTCCCACCACCCCCACCCCCCAGCAGTGCAGGGGCAGCCTCCACCAGGCACCCACCCATGTCTCCCACCACCCCCACCCCCCTGCCACCATGGGCACCCCCCACCAGGCCCCCACTCATGTCTCCCACCACCCCCACCCCCCAGCAGTGCAGGGGCAGCCTCCACCAGGCCCCCACTCATGTCTCCCACCACCCCCACCCCCCTGCCACCATGGGCAGCCCCCACCAGGCCCCCACTCATGTCTACCACCACCCCCACCCCCCAGCAGTGCAAGGGCACCCTCCACCAGGCCCCCACTCATGTCCCCTATCACCCCCACCCACCCGCCACTAGGGGCACCCTCCACCAGGCCCCCATCCATGTCTCCCACCACCCCACCCCCCAGCAGTGCAGGGGCAGCCTCCACCAAGCCCCCACTCATGTCTCCCACCACCCCCACACCCCAGCAGTGCAGGGGCACCCTCCACCAGGCACCCACTCATGTCTCCCACCACCCCCACACCCCAGCAGTGCAGGGGCAGCCTCCACCAGGCCCCCACTCATGTCTCCCACCACCCCCACCCCCCTGCCACCATGGGCAGCCCCCACCAGGCCCCCACTCATGTCTCCCACCACCCCCACCCCCCAGCAGTGCAGGGGCAGCCTCCACCAGGCCCCCACTCATGTCTCCCACCACCCCCACCCCCCTGCCACCATGGGCAGCCCCCACCAGGCCCCCACTCATGTCTCCCACCACCCCCACCCCCCAGCAGTGCAGGGGCACCCTCCACCAGGCCCCCACTCATGTCCCCTATCACCCCCACCCCCCCCGCCACCAGGGGCACCCTCCACCAGGCCCCCATCCATGTCTCCCACCACCCCCACCCCCCAGCAGTGCAGGGGCAGCCTCCACCAGGCCCCCACTCATGTCTCCCACCACCCCCACCCCCCAGCCACCAGGGTCACCCTCCACCAGGCCCCCACTCATGTCTCCCACCACCCCCACCCCCCAGCAGTGCAGGGGCAGCCTCCACCAGGCCCCCACTCATGTCTCCCACCACCCCCACACCCCAGCAGTGCAGGGGCACCCTCCACCAGGCACCCACTCATGTCTCCCACCACCCCCACACCCCAGCAGTGCAGGGGCACCCTCCACCAGGCACCCACTCATGTCTCCCACCACCCCCACACCCCAGCAGTGCAGGGGCAGCCTCCACCAGGCCCCCACTCATGTCTCCCACCACCCCCACCCCCCAGCAGTGCAGGGGCAGCCTCCACCAGGCCCCCACTCATGTCTCCCACCACCCCCACCCCCCAGCCACCAGGGTCACCCTCCACCAGGCCCCCACTCATGTCTCCCACCACCCCCACATCCCAGCAGTGCAGGGGCACCCTCCACCAGGCATCCACCCATGTCTCCCAACACCCCCACCCCCCTGCCACCATGGGCAGCCCCCACCAGGCCCCCACTCATGTCTCCCACCACCCCCACCCCCCTGCCACCATGGGCAGCCCCCAACAGGCCCCCACTCATGTCTCCCACCACCCCCACTCCCATGCCACCATGGGCAGCCCCCACCAGGCCCCCACTCATGTCTCCCACCACCCCCACCCCCCAGCAGTGCAGGGGCAGCCTCCACCAGGCCCCCACTCATGTCTCCCACCACCCCCACCCCCCAGCAGTGCAGGGGCAGCCTCCACCACGACACCAACTTCCCTGGCACTGAAGCTGGTGCCCCTCTGCCTCCTTGGCCGGGGGTTGGCACTGGTGCCACCTGTTGTAGTGGCCGACATGGCAACCCCAGAGGCAGGAGTGGGTGGGCAAGTGGGTCCTGGGGCAGGGCTGTGGGGCGACGGAAAATCAGTCGGGAGCCTTTGGTTCCAGCAGGGGTGGTCACAGCAACAGCACCCCTGGCTGATGTGCAGGCAGCAAATGGCAGGGCACGTGGCCAGTCAGGCAGCAGCAGATGGCAGGTGGGAGCGTGCTCAGGGCTCTGGGGGGCAGTAATTTGGCCCCCTGGGCAGGAGCGTGGTCTTCCGTGTGTGAACGCGTGGCCAGCTTGATACGAGTGATTTTGCACGCGAAAATCAAACACGTCTGCATGTAAATCGACGTGCACGCGTAGGAAAATGTTGCGTGACACGTCCCAGTGTCAAAGCGTGTAATAGTTGAAAATGGACCTACACGCAGAAGTGACAAAGCGTGTGATTGGTGAAAAAGGACCTACACGCAGAAGTGACAAAGCGTGTGATTGGTGAAAAAGGACCTACACGCAGAAGTGACAAAACGTGTGATTGGTGGCAATGGCCCTAGCACGTACACGCCGCGTAAGTGACGCTGTACGTGTGGGCCTGTATATAAGGTACGTGTAGAACACCATTTCCTTGTACGTGCTTTTCGTGGAGAGCGAGTGGGTGAATTCTGTACTTCTTGTCGTTTCACACGCGATTTACTTCACAGCGTTTCCAGTTCGTACTCCCTGTTACCTCTGACAGCTTTTTCACTTTTTTCTCTTGTACTGGTTTACCTGGGCCTGTTCCCTCAAACAGTGTCCCCTTCTACTGTTGTCCTGTCTCCTCAGACAGCGTACAAATCTTCTTTTGGCGGGGGTGTTGCCAACCAAACGCGCTCATTTTTCACGCTCTTTTACCTGGCAGACGGTGAGTCACGCACGTATCTAACTTCTGTGCTTGCCCTGTGTGTAGCCTACCCCTTCAGAGGTCATTCTAGGCTGCGTGTGACACGCATACGTTCATTCTTGTGTTACTGGGTGCCACAGCATAGTGCAGGTTTTTCTTTCTGCACACGTGGTCTAGGAGGGGTTGCGTGCACGTCATCTCCCTTTTTTGGGCCTCCTGTGCGTTGCGTGACCCGTCATCTTTCCCCAGGGGTTACATTCAGCCTTGCTAGAGCACTAGGGTGCAATTACCATCTGGTACCCAACCCCTTTGACCCCCAATTGCCCAGGACAATAGTCTACATCCACTCCCATACGCACATTAATATCAGTGCCATGGCTGGGAGGCGAGGATTCCGTAAGGGTGGCAAAGGTGGAAGAGCCACAAGTGGTGGCCGTGGTGGATCCGGTAGGGGACGTGGTCGTAACTTGCAGGGTGAGCCTGTCCCCCCATGTGTGGAGGACCAGTCAAGGGCACCCATAATCCCCCCCCCCTTCCCCCCTCCCCCCCTCCCGTTGAGGCTGATGTGGCTGACACCATCCATGCTCAGCCCTTGTTGGACCAGCCCATTGTGGCACCAGACCTGGCTGACTCCATGGCTGACTTCCAGGTCAGCAGGGCTACGACATGTGCGCTGGTGCACGTTGATGCCATCATGCCACGTGGATCTGGGGCAGCAAGGTCATCTGCTGCCCCAAGTAGGCAGGGCGGAGAGGCTGCAGGGGCAGCTGCGGCTCCATCCACCCCAGCTCTCACACACCCAGCCAGGACAGTGTCGCTCCTAGTCCATCCTGCTGACATTCCCCCTGACACCATTACACTAGAGCCAATGCCTGCACCAACTCCCATGCTGAGTGTGCAATCCCACACACCTGATACAGAGCCCACCAGGGCTCCTGCCCCTAGTGTCCAGAGCGGTGCAGGACACTCAGGATCACCACCACCTTCCAAGCGGAAGAGGAAGAGTGCTCGTCCGGCACAGGCTGATGCCCCAGACACGGCTACACAGTCTGGCCCGTCCAGGAAGCCCAGCTTCATGGATGACGAACTGAATGCACTTGTCCAGTATGTGTCCGGACATGATAACGAGATGGTCATTGTTGCAGGAACCAAGACCACACCCGCACAACGCCAGGCACACTGGCAGACCGTTGCGGACATCGTAAGTGCCCTTGGAATCGTGAGGCGCACAGCCAATGATTGCTATAAGCTCTGGAATGACCTAAAGCGCAGGGCAAAGAAGAAGCTGGCCTCAAGTCATGCCGCAACTCTAGTGACTGGAGGTGGGTCTCCAGTATTAGACATGGAACTCACTCCACATGAGTCAGTCGCTGGGACCTACGTCACGGAGGAACAGATCCAAGGCGTGGGAGATCTGGCTGATTACGAGGCATTGTCCGGTGAGTGCACATGCATGTGTGTGTCATCCATGTGCATGGTGTGTGTGTGAGGGCATCTGTTTGTGTGCCAGGTGAGAGTGTGTGCGCCTGAGTCGTATGGGTCAGCCATGTGCTTCATGCAATACATCCTGCGCAGCTGCATTTGCCCATTGCAGTATCCCTTCTGCCAACAGTAGACATCTAGCCCAACAGCACCCCAGTTTCCCTTGTAGTGTCACCTTGCCACAACATTGTTGCTTATTTTTCTATGTTCAATCAGACAGATTGTTTGCATTCCACCACTTATACTAGGCATTCCTCAGTCCTCTGGTCACATGTCTGGCATGGCTATGGTAAAGTGGAGTGACTTTGTTACCTGGATATCATATGTTCACACATGTCCCTGTGCAATTGGACCATATTGGACTGGCAGCTCCAGGTGAAAAATCAGACCTGTTTGAATTAGAAAAGCTATTGCATGCGGGAACTGGACTGAATGAATAAGTGCTGCCCTCCTCTCCATCTACACTCAATAGCAATGGTACATGGCAGCTGTGTGATGGCATGTGTGTGTCACCTGGCAATCACAGGCCAATGTGTGATGCCACTGCCAGGCAGCATGCAGAAAATGTGTTCATCTTCCATATTTGTGTCATGAGTGTGTGCCATTTGCCTGCCCTTCATACGCAGTGAGGGTGCATGCATGGGAGGGTCTTAGTCATGTGGGACATGTGTCAATCAAGTACTGGTTCTCTTGCTTCTCAGCCCTCATTGTGTGCCATGGTGCTAATGCGTGTTTCCATTTCTTTGTCATTATGTCATTGCAGGGGAAGACGCACCTGATACTGCTGGGGTTGTGGAGATGGTGCAGAGCCAGGAGGGGTCCGAGGGCCGACCAACCACCAGTGAGGGACGTGGTGTGCTGGTGGGTGAGAACCCACAAGTGCTGCAGGTCGTGCTCTCAAGGGGTGTCTCTGGCTGCACCTCCCCCGAGCTGTACTCAGCTGTTGACTCGGATGATGAGACCTACGTGCCGTCGCAGGTGAGTGTTCCAGGGAGGGATTCTGTTCTGTCCCACCCACCAGGCTCAGAACCCTCAATGGGGATGTCAGTGTTGGCAGCTAGGCCTTTGGTGGTTACGGATGCAGGGTCACACTCCGCGACATCTGATCCTGTTCCTGGGCCAGCAGATCAGAGGGGGAATGCAGTCCTGCAGCCTCAGGCAGTGCCGGCACAGCAAGGCGCAGTCCGCCTTGCCCCAGAGAGGTGTGGTGCCCGCCGACGTGGTGGCCGTACGCCACCTGGCAATACCGCATGGGAGCAATCCATTTACGGTATGGCTACCCAACAGGCAGCATCATCCGAGATGATGGCTCAGGCCATGGATAGGGTGGCCACTTCCATTGTCCCCCCTGAAAGGCTGATGGAGCGACTAGAGCAGGCAACCAACTCCATCTGCCAGTCACACAGGGAGGACATGTTGGCGTCCAACAGGGACAGGCGGGCGGCACTGGTGACTCTGCAGGAGTCCATCTCCATAGAGTCCCAGGGCCACAGGGAAGCCCTGAGGCAGGAGCTACATCAACTCAGGACGACTCTTGTTGAGCTTGAGGCTTCAACACACCAAAGGACAGAACAGCAGCTGGAGCGTCTCACCCGTACGCTCTCAGCTGAGATGCAAGCAACGAGGGCGGAGGTCCGGGCATCCCGTGAGTTGTTGCATGGGGACCTCCGCACCCTCATCCTCCAGAACGAGACCTACCACACCCGCATGCTTGCAGCCATGGAGGAACAGAGTAGGGCCTTGCGTGGGCTGCCTCCCATAGTGCAACCACCTCCGGATGCAGCTGCACAGGGTGATAATAGCGACAGCAGTGATACTCCCACAATAGGGTAGCCGTGTGGGCCATGAGCCCATGGAGGTGTTTTTTTTCCCCAGGATCCACACAGGTGGGTTTTGGTGTGCACCCTGACCGCGGACCTCCTGGGTGGCCTCCCCAACCCCACCGAGCCCTTTAATGGCCATTTTTGATTTATTTTTATTTTTATTTTTATTTTTATTTTTTATTTTATATTTTTCCCAATTTTTTGGGACAATTTGTCGGCTCCGTGGTTCCTGTGGGCATACGCTGCATTGTGGCTGGGCACATGCAGGCTTGTCATGTATTAGGTTCAGATGCCTGGGTTTGAGTCACACACACCCCTCCTGCTTCCCGTTTCCATGGGCTTGCAAAGGGTGTGCCCAAGTGACATTGAAGTACATGGTGACATTGGACTCCCACTACATGTGTGGGTAGTCTAGTCAATACTGTGTATACATTCCTAGTGCATATTGCTGTTGTGTTGTACACTGCATGTTGCATTGATGTGTAACTCATCATCTGTGTCTGCCTCCCAATTTGCAGGTCCCTACCCCATGTCTACACAAGGCCCTCTAGTCTGGAGATGGGGTCCTTGTTGGCAGCAGTGCACCTACAACTCTACATGGCGCCAACACTGTTCAGTTGGAAGTGGTGGGAGTGCAGGCATTTCCAGGTGGTGAGACTACTGATTTATCACATTAGTGAAGTCATGTCAATGGTAGTACCTGCTCAAGTTTGTTGTTGGTCCTGCATTACAGTGAGTATTTCAGGTGTAGCAAGTTTCAATTGGGGACACTGTACATCGCAACACTTGTCATGTTGTGGGGATTACTTTGTTTACCTGCACATAGCATGACATGGCACAGTGTGTTGTGTGGCGGTGCTGGGGATGGGTTGGGTGACATGGCACTGTCCTCTTGTTGCATTTAGCAAGTGGGTATTCATTTTAGCTGCTTGAATGTGTTTCTTCACAACACTGCATTGGTGGTGTGTGTGGGTAGGGATGCACACATTGTAACACTACCAGGTGAACAATCTCAGGCTGATATGCTTTTCACGGTTGAATCTCCAGACATTCAGGATCAGTGTCAGGTTGAGTCATCATTGACTGTCAGATGGAATGTGCCAGGCCAGTGTGCAGTCCACAGGGGTGTGATTACTATGTGAAGTAATTAGCCACTAGCTGTGTACGGGCTGCCTCCCCCCGTGCCCTTTCCCCTCCCATGCGCAGCGGCTGTGCATGTGGTTAGGGATGTGGGGCCACCACCATGTCCACGGCCAGGCCCCGGCGTGTTGCAACGTTGTGCAGGACACATGCTGCCACTATGATCCTGCACACTACTGGGGGAGCGTATAACAGCTGCCCGCCAGAACGGTCAAGGGAGCGAAAGCGTGACTTTAGCACTCCGAATGTGCGCTCCACTATGCCCCGGGTTGTAATGTGGGCTGTGTTATATCTTACCTCGGGTGGCGTGGTGGGGTTCCGAATTGGCGTCATCATGTGGGGGCTGAGAGGGTAGGCACTGTCCCATGTGGAGGTGGTGATTGGTATCATTGGTGGGGTTGTGACCTTGCTCAGTATCCAACATGCATGCATGTGCAGTGGCATACATACTCACCAAGCAGCCATGTATGGCCATGCCGCCCAGCATCTAGGTCCCGGCATAGGGTGGACATTCGGTAAATGAAGCTGTCGTGGGTGGAGCCGGGATAGTTTGCATATACTGAGGTGATGATTCCCTTGGCATTACATACTACCTGCACGTTGATGGAATGCCAGTGCTTGCGGTTCCTATAGATGTGCTCAGATGCCCTGGGGGGACGTAGAGCCACATGGGTGCAGTCGATGGCACCTAGCACTTTGGGGAATCGTGCCACACCGTAAAAATCCAGCGCTGCAGCATGCCTTTCTGCAGGTGTTCTGGGCAGGTATATGTGCCTGCGGACTGATGGGCGTGCAGTGATGATGTTCAAGACCTGGTGTAGGCAGCGTGACTGGGTGGCCTGTGACACCCCACCCACTATGGCACTTGTCCGCTGAAATGATCCAGTGGCTAAGAAGTGCAGTACATTGAGGACCTTCTCCAGGGGGCTGAGTGCTTGGGAGCACAGGGTGGGTGATGTGAGGTCATCCTCCCACTCACTCACCAGGTCCAGTATTATGTGTGGTGGAAACCTGTACCTTCCATACACCTGGTCATCAGGCATCCCGAAAAGGCTGGTTCTGGGTGTGAATATTCTGGCCCTGACTATCCTCCTCCTCCTCCTTTGGTAGCCCACTGCCACTGCTGCTAGGAACGGTATGTTCATCCTGGCGTCTGGCTTGTTATTGTTAAAGTGCGCAAATTTTTGCTTTGCGCGTGTTCTAGGCGAGCGTGTGACCCGCGCACCCCTGGAATCCAGTTCCCAGTCCAATAGCGTGTGGAAATTCACACGCACCATGGGATACAGCGTGTGACCCGCGCACCCCTGGAATCCAGTTCCCAGTCCAATAGCGTGTGGAAATTCACACGCACCACGGGATACAGCGTGTGACCCGCGCACCCCTGGAATCCAGTTCCCAGTCCAATAGCGTGTGGAAATTCACACGCACCACGGGATACAGCGTGTGACCCGCGCACCCCTGGAATCCAGTTCCCAGTCCAATAGCGTGTGGAAATTCACACGCACCACGGAATACAGGTTCGCTGACGTACTTGCGTGTGTAAGTGCCCACGCACCCATTAAATACATGTACATAGGCCAATCGCGTGTACGCGCACTTTTGTCCAATTACACGCGATGACACTCTGACGTGCAGTATTTCCACGTGTGCCCCGTCATCACGTGCTGAGTGGGGAACACCCGTGCGGGTCACGTCACAGACGCGCTTACGCGCTGAGGGACTCTGGTCCAATAGAATCGCGTATGCGTGCTGACGCGCTTACGCGCTAAGGGCCTTTCCTCGGATTTCACGCTGATGTGCAGGATTTTCACGTGCCAAATCACTCCGTATCAAGCTGGCCAAGCGAAAACACACGGAAGACCACGCTCCTGCCCAGAAGGCCGAGTTACTGCCCCCCAGTGCCCCGACCAGCCTCCCACGTGCCATCTGCTGCTGCCTGCCTGCCTGCCTGCTGCCACCGTGCCCTGCCATTTGGTGCCTGCACATCAGCCATCTGCAGGGGTCCAGTTGCTGTGTCCACCCCTGCTGGAACTGAAGACTCCCGACTGGGATTACATCGCTCCACAGCCCAGCCCCAGGACCCAGTTGCCCACCCACACCTGCCTCTGGGGTTGCCATGTCGGGCATTTCCACATCTGGCACCAATGGCAACCCCAGGCCAGAGGGGCAGAGGGGCACCAGCTTCACTGCCACCGAAGTTGGTGTCCTGGTGGAGCATGTCCTGGGGCAGTATGATGCCCTCTTTGGATCGTCCCGTGCCAGCAAGGAAGGACGGCAGAGGATCTGGGCCGACTGTGTGGTTGCCATCAACGCGGAGGGGGTGGCAACCCGCGACGTCCTGAAGATCAAGAAGCGCTGGGAGGACTTGAGGTCCAGGACCCTTGTGAAGGCCCGGCGCCTCGTGGAGGGGGGCCGGGGCCGCATGAGTTCCATCCAGATGAGGGTCCTGGAACGCGTACGCCCAGCGCTCCACGCCCAGATCCTTGAGAGGGAGGCCCGTCTGGAGTTGAGCGGTAAGTGTCCAAGCATTACTGTGTGAGACAGGGCATGTTGCGGTGTGCTGGTTCTATGATACTTGCCTGTATGTGTGCCATAGGCCATGTATGCATGTATGTGTGCAGGGACATCATGGTAATGCATGTGCGACCAGTGATGTGTGACCCACATGGTTGTTGCATGTGTTCAAATGCCGTATGGGGAGCCCTATGCAGATTTTGAACATGAGAGCATGCCAGTCTCTGTACCTGGACATGGGTGGGGGTGAGGGATGGGTGCTGATGCCAGGTACATATATGGTAGCCATGTCTGTGTGCCTGACCTGCGTGTCTGTGACTTGTGCATGCCATGGATGCATGACACATGTGTGTGACAATGCACAGATTCAGTGAAGCAGCCAAATTACCCTTGTATCCGCTGTGTTTGGTGTGTTTGGGGCCAGATGGATGTGACTGAGGTGAAGTGTGTGCATGTGATAGGCATGAGCCATGATGCATGTGAGTTACATATCATAGAATGTTTCAAGAGTCCATTGGACATGCATGGAAATGTCCATGGCATGCACCATGCCTGTTACTGTGTGTGTTTTGCCTGGACTGACCCATGTGTTGTGGAGGGACATGATGGAAGTGTACTTTGACAGTGGTGCTCATCTGCTATTGCTTCCTGTCTAGGGGACCATTGTACAGTGCCCTGATGCTTGTGTTCTTTGTCTCCCTCTACGCAGCGGCTAGTGAAGAAGAGGGCGGAGACGGCGCTGTGGAGCAAGGCGGCGGGGATGCCCCCACGGCTGCAGCGGAAGGGGTGGGTGAGCCCCCACAGGGGCCTGCTACGGTGGGAGACGGTGAGGAGCCATCCAGGTTGGTGGTTTGCACAGAGGAGGAGGAGGCCGCCACTGGGGCACACATGGGGCCTGGTGGGGGCATCCCTGCTGGTGCAAGTGGTGCAGTCCAGGGCCAGGGGCAGGAGGCAGCACAGGTCACCGTGGAGGGGCCTGTGCATGTCGCTGTCCCCCAACCCATGTTCGGGGGTTTCCTGCATGTGTTGGCCAATGTGGCGGCCCTCTCCTCCTCTGTGCAGGCTATCCACCAGTCGTTCTCCTTGCCGTCTTCCAGCCCAGATGCCATCAGGGCCCCCTGTGGACCTGCCCTGACCAATGCAGCCAGCTCGGTGGGGATCCCATCCCTGCCACAGTTGGGAGTCGGAGGTCCAGCAGGGGTGGACAACACAGCAACTGGACCCCAGCAGGTGGAAGATGTGACAGCATCATCAGGCAGGGCACGTGCACGACGGCGTCGGTGGTTTCCATCAGCCTGGATGCCGTTGTGCTGGCAGAGGCAGTGGCGTCGGAGGCAGCAGCGGGCTCGACGTGGGAGGCATCATGGCTCGGGGCCATCAAGATCAGAGGGGCAGGCATCGGCCGGAGGGCAGGGCAACCCTGGGATGGTGGTGTCTTCCGTGTGGGAGCAGTTGGTCCAGCGGATAGGTGCGGAGTGGCAGCGGGCGGAAGAGGAGCGGCTCGCCATGGTCAGGGCGGAGTTCTCCATGCGTCGGGCGTTGAGGCGGGCTGAGTGCCTCGAGGAAGCTCGCAGGGAATTTGAGCTGAACATGGGGTTATCCCTGCGAGACCTCGGGGCCAGGACAGAGTCCCGCCTCCAGGACATCGACATGGAGTTCGATGATGCCCTGGCCAGCAACATTAACAAGTGAGCCGCAGGACTTGCCCGCTGCCTTTGTATATAGTTAGTTAGTGTTAGGTTTCCTTTATTTGTTTTTATTATTTTGGACCGCTCGGACAATGGCCACTTTTTTGTATATATTTTTTTCATTAGGTAGTAGTAGGTTTCCTTTATGGTGTTGGGCTCATGGACCCTGGTACATTCCTGTATTTAGTTTGTTTTTTGAAGGAACATTTTCTTTTTTTCATTATTGTGTTCACCATGTGGAAATGGTTTTTCATTCTTTTGCTTCTACTTGATATTGCTTTGGTCAACATTTGTTTTTGTATTCCTTTTTCGTTTTTTTGATTTTTACTTTTGTTCTCCGACATGGACCATTTATTTTGTTATCCACATAGTTGTATGTTTGATTTGTTTACTTATTTTTAATGTTTAATACATTTTTTATTTTTACTTCCACTTGTGTTATTTTGTCTTTGGTTTCATACATGTCATGATATGGGTTTTGACATTCACTTGCAGCCATTGTGTATGTGTGTGTGACGGACATGTGTTCATTTACATACTTGCCATTGGGGTTGTGTCATGTAATTGCATTCACTATGTGGGTGGATGCAATCCTTGCCTGGGTGTTTGTGCTGGGTATGCTGCCCATTACTGCCATGATTGTGTATCGTCAGGACCTGGGGGCAGGGAGACATGGGTGGGGGCCTGGTGGAGGCTGCCCCTGGTGACTGGGGTGTGGGGGTGGTGTGAGACATGAGTGGGAGCCTGGTGGAGGGTGCCCCTGGTGGCTGGGGTGTGGGGGTGGTGGGAGATATGGGTGGGGGCCTGGTGGAGGCTGCCCCTGGTGGCTGGGGGGGTGGGGGTGGTGGTAGACATGAGTGGGGGCCTGGTGGAGGGTGCCCCTGCACTGCTGGGGTGTGGGGGTGGTGGGAGACATGAGTGGGGGCCTGGTGGAGGGTGCCCCTGCACTGCTGGGGTGTGGGGGTGGTGTGAGACATGAGTGGGGGCCTGGTGGAGGGTGCCCCTGGTGGCTGGGGTGTGGGGGTGGTGGGAGACATGGGTGGGGGCCTGGTGGAGGGTGCCCCTGGTGGCTGGGGGGGTGGGGGTGGTGGTAGACATGAGTGGGGGCCTGGTGGAGGGTGCCCCTGCACTGCTGGGGTGTGGCGGTGGTGGGAGACATGAGTGGGGGCCTGGTGGAGGGTGCCCCTGCACTGCTGGGGTGTGGGGGTGGTGGGAGACATGAGTGGGGGCCTGGTGGAGGGTGCCCCTGCACTGCTGGGGTGTGGGGGTGGTGTGAGACATGAGTGGGGGCCTGGTGGAGGGTGCCCCTGGTGGCTGGGGTGTGGGGGTGGTGGGAGACATGGGTGGGGGCCTGGTGGAGGCTGCCCCTGGTGGCTGGGGGGGTGGGGGTGGTGGGAGACATGAGTGGGGGCCTGGTGGAGGGTGCCCCTGCACTGCTGGGGTGTGGGGGTGGTGGGAGACATGAGTGGGGGCCTGGTGGAGGGTGACCCTGGTGGCTGGGGGTTGGGGGTGGTGGGAGACATGGGTGGGGGCCTGGTGGAGGGTGACCCTGGTGGCTGGGGGGTGGGGGTGGTGGGTGACATGAGTGGGGGCCTGGTGGAGGGTGACCTTGGTGGCTGGGGGGTGGGGGTGGTGGGAGACATGAGTGGGGGCCTGGTGGAGGGTGCCCCTGCACTGCTGGGGTGTGGGGGTGGTGGGAGACATGAGTGCGGGCCTGGTGGAGGGTGCCCCTGCACTGCTGGGGTGTGGGGGTGGTGGGAGACATGAGTGGGGGCCTGGTGGAGGGTGACCCTGGTGGCTGGGGGGTGGGGGTGGTGGGAGACATGGGTGGGGGCCTGGTGGAGGGTGACCATGGTGGCTGGGGGGTGGGGGTGGTGGGTGACATGAGTGGGGGCCTGGTGGAGGGTGACCCTGGTGGCTGGGGGGTGGGGGTGGTGGGAGACATGAGTTGGACATGGGTGGGGGCCTGCTGGAAGGTGCCCCACAGTGCTGGGGGTGGGGGTGGTGGGGGACATGAGTTGGACATGGGTGGGGGCCTGCTGGCAGGTGCCCCACAGTGCTGGGGGGTGGGGGTGCAAGGGGACATGAGTTGGTGTTGATTAGTTCAAGGAGACATGTGCCTTTGCTGGGGGGCATGCCCATGTTGGGTGGGCTGCCTGTGGGACATGACCAGGGATGCAGGGTAGTCCCCTGTGGTGTGGGCTGCCTGCAGGGGCCGTGGAGGGTGTACAGGGTACTCCTGGGAGGACCCACACTGTCAAATCACATGTGGGACTCCCCGGCACCCCTGAAATACACGTACCGTGCAGAAATCACGTGTAAAACTTCCCGCGCACCCCTGAAATACACGCGCCCAGGCTATTCGCGTGTGGAACTTCCCGCGCACCCCTGAAATACACGCGCCCAGGCTATTCGCGTGTAAAACTTCCCGCGCACCCCTGTAATACACGCGCCCAGGCTATTCGCGTGTGGAACTTCCCGCGCACCCCTGAAGTACACGCGCCCAGGCTATTCGCGTGTGGAACTTCCCGCGCACCCCTGAAATACACGTGCCCAGGCTATTCGCGTGTGGAACTTCCCGCGCACCCCTGAAATACACGCGCCCAGGCTATTCGCGTGTGGAACTCCCCGCGCACCCCTGAAATACACACGTCCAGGCTATTCGCGTGTGGAACTTCCCGCGCACCCCTGAAATACACGCACCCAGGCTATTCGCGTGTGGAACTCCCCGCGCACCCCTGATGTACCCCTGGTATACACGCACACGTATTTTTTGTCAGCGGGTGTCCGTGTTTGTGGGTACCCCTTTGCACGTCATTTTTCCTGGAGGGCCACCGCATGGGACATTCATCATGGCAGTATATAGGTGCTATTTGTTGGCGCACCTTTTGGCGCACATTTCTTACAGCCGCAGAGACGCTACCGCCTGCTTTCTTGTGGCGGTCGTGTTTGTGCCTGTGCGCTGGTTTGAGCGTGCGCTTTTTTCCCCTATTCTATTCCATGAATACGTGTTGTAGGCGAGCGTGTGGGCGTGCCGCGCACTTG
The DNA here is from genome assembly GCF_040938575.1 of Ambystoma mexicanum. Taxonomy (NCBI): domain Eukaryota; kingdom Metazoa; phylum Chordata; class Amphibia; order Caudata; family Ambystomatidae; genus Ambystoma; species Ambystoma mexicanum. The sequence goes on from NC_090922.1 coordinate 1,167,427,626, forward strand.
TGCCCTGTACTTCCCCCGTGACGCCCACGTTTTGGCAAGTTGTTCCCCATTCCGAGTGTTACCCCCGTGTTCCGCCTACTTTTGTTGCGTGCGCCGCGCTATGTGCGAATTTCGCTGTGGCCTGTGCGATTTTCGCTGTGACCTGGCGCACGCTGTTAGATGGCCTGTGCGCCAACGTGCGCCGCGCACTTTTTTATCGCACATCCGCTGGTTTTCTCGCGCACGCCCTTCCATGAATCGACGTGCGCTGCTTTTCGTGCGATTTTCGCACTTGCACTGCGATTTTCGCTATTCCACTGCGATTCGCACGCTTTTGCCCACTTGCGCCGCGCTAATTATTCCATGAATCGGCCTGATAATCTGTGACCTTAAGAAACAAAACATCTATGGAGGCTAACAATAATTCTGAACTGACACAAGGGAATTTGCGCCCTAAGAGACCTGCTGTCCATTCGCTATCTTTCAAATGTTGTCCCTTACCGGCCACTCAGTACCTCTTGAATCGCGCATCTATTTTAGCCATATTCAGTGAGCTCTCAGAGCTGGATGATATTGGCTCTATTGACATCGCACAAGTGGAATTCCCTGACCACTCTCAACGGTCTTCAGTAATATTGTGGATAAATTCTCGCATTGTAGTTAACACCATCTGGGCAGTTCGAGCAAAATTGCTTGAATTAGGCTTTATGGTTTCGGTACATTCTGGTTCATTAGAACATACTTCAGAACAAAACACTCAGCATCTTACACATCAATTTGCAAATCTGAGTTTCAGTCCTGCAAAGTGTGCCTGCAATCAAAAGCAAACTCAGCGTTAGCATCAGGCAAACAATGAGGTTACCTTTTCCTTGATCAGCTGGAATTCCAGGGGGCATCGACATCTGATGAATAACCAACTTTATGATCTGTCGAAGCATGATGTCATACTGCTACAAGAATCTTGGCTCATGCATCTGCCATCCTGGGATAACTATGACATCTTGCTTGTACCCGCTGAGAAGGGGAAATATGGAAGGCCTACCTCTGGTCTTCTAATGGCCGTTAAACAAAACTCCACTCTTAAAGTTGAACCATGGTTTTTCCCTAATGCGTCTATCCAAATGTCAAGGCTCATTGGTCCCGACATGCATTGTGCACTTATCAATGTATATTGGAATGCCTTGAGCATTACAGATGATACATTTTTGGCCAACATAACTAACGCACTTGACCTCACTATTGAAGATGACAAAGTAGATTCTATTGTCATTGCCGGAGACTTTAATCTCCATTGTCTTGGTACGCCCCGCAGTACAGAGTTAAGTAGGTTGAATAAATGGCTGAACTTAGTTGAGGACAGAGGATTGTTTATGTTAAATGGTTCAATTGCTCCTGATATACCTGCAAGAGCAACATGGCAACGTGCCTTTAGTAAAGGAACCATCGACTATATTCATGTAGATAGCCGTATGTTAGACAGGGTTAAATCATTTCAGGTTATAGACGCAGAAGCAAGTGACCATAATATTCTTAACATGTCTTGGACTTCTAAGACTTTCACGAGTCACAAAATGCCACAATACTTAAGAGGCTCCATAAATGTTAATACAGCTGGGAACAGATTACATTGGACTGAAACCTCTTTGGAAGCATTTAGACATTACTATGAGGCTCAACTTGAACATCAGTGTATGTTGGATCACAACCCCACAGTTATATATTATGAGCTAATGCAACTGTTTCAACCCGCTTCTATCACGCATACACAAAGACAATCACCTCATTTTCACACTTTCGATCATGAAATTAAAACTATGAAAGCTCTAGTTCGAGCAGAAAAAAGGGTGGCTTGTAAACTTAATGATGATAATCGAAAGAAAATGCTTATGTCAATTAAAACCAGGTATAGGAACTGGTTAAGAGGCAAGCGGGCTAAACTATATCAACAAGATGGCAGTAAGATGTTAAAAATACTGGCTAGCAAAAACTCAAAAGCATCATGGGAAATTATAAACCAGGCGACTGCAGGTCAGCAGGCTGCTATACAGACGAATGGGGTGAGTGAAGGATCCTGGGTACAATATTACTCTAATTTGTATGCTCCTCGTACCATCATAGCAGACAGCTTTAAGCTTCAACAGTCTGCGTTTGAGCTTAATTTTGATGAAGAAGACCTTTTATTCTTTATCAATAAAGCTAACTCTTCACGGGCCCCTGGGCCTGATGGGTTGTCAAACATGCACCTGAAGCAATTTCCTCTAATTTGGGCCAAAATACTGTACTCTATTTTTGTGCACATACACAAGACCAAATGCATCCCGGCATCGTGGAAAAAGTCTATTATTGTCCCTATTTATAAAGAGGGGGATCGATCTAACCCGGCAAGTTATTGTCACGAAGTCCAGAATCCAAGGCGCAGGAGCGACGCAGTACCAACCACCCCCACTTTGGTCGTGGAGCCCGCAAGTCAGAGCTTACACGGGTTTCCTGGACCAGAGCAGGGAAGGAGGGTTAGGGTCTCGATGATTGGATAGGTAGGGGGAGTTAGGTAAACCGGATTGAGGGTGAGGTAGAGGTTATGGGTGGGAATGGGGAGTTCTACTGGGAAAGTTTGGTTGCTGCTCACTTTTGTTCTGGTGTTCTCAGCCCTTACTAGTTACTTGTACATAAGCACCAATTTGCACATAAGAACAGTTTAACTCGGCCTAGCCCTAAGTCATCGGAACAGTACAAGAACTAGCATGCAACTTAGCTCTGGTCTTCTGTGTCCTGTCCATGAAGAGCAGTCACGTCCTTGGCACGTCTGAAGGGTTGTTTTCAAGGTCCAAGCTAAAAGAAATTAACAAGCATTAGAACATGCCCTCTATTACTCTCTGCATTCACCTCATGCAGACTCACTCACACAGACACACTCTCTAATGCCTCTCTCAAGGCCTGTATAGTGCTATTGCACTATGCTACGCAAGCGATCTCCTTGCAGATCCCTGCAAACTTGTTCGAATGCACAAGCAGTCTTCCTGCAGACCCTCGTGATCGATTTGTGCCCTAAAACTGTGGCAGGTGTCTCCGGTGCTGTGTTTTCGCCTCACGGATATGCTTTGGTCTCCAAGAGGCGGAAACACCCCGAATGGCTAAACGCCCGTGCACAGGTCAATGTATCCCAAAAGAATGCCGCCGGCACATTGAGCGCCGAAGTTCTAAAAACTTAGCTTTTCGTAGCTGTGCAGGGGCTCTGGGGTGGCAAGCATTCGCCCCCTGCACTTCCCCCTCGATCCCTTTGGGCCCTGAGCAAAGAGGAGTACTTATCTCGTGTGGGCGAGGGGCCGGGCTGCTGCTCGGGTGGGGCTGGGCCTCTCGCGTGTAGTTTTGCTGGAGCTCCGGTCCACACGTCTTGTCGGCATGGAGTCTCAAGCACAAGCCCCGTGCTCGGGGCTCTGCGCATGCGCGATGGGGCGGCCGCGCCCTTCCTGGTTCCTGATTGGCCCAAAACGTCCCTGGGCATGCTGGGGATTGTAGTCCTTTGGCGCCGGCTGCTGGGAAACGCAGTCTTTAGTCCCTTTCTCCTGCACATAGGGCAAAGCAGCCTTTTGTATGGTTGCATCTTAGTTTGTCTCTCCCCTCCAGTACCCAAAACAGTACCCACAACACCCCTACGCCTAGCCTGTCCTTGTCTCTGCCTACCTGAGTCCCTGACAGTTATCGCCCAATATCCTTGATAGATGTGCCGGGAAAAATTTTTTGTCGCCTAATTTTAAGAGATCTTCGTGCGTGGTCGACCAAAAATCGTGTGGCAGATCCTTTTCAATCTGGCTTTATCTCAGGAGTTGGTACTCTGCCTAACATCATGACCATCAACATGTTAAAATCCCAATATGCAGTACGGAAGCAGTTTTTATACTTTGCTTTCATAGATTTCAGGTCAGCTTTTGATTCTATAAATAGGAGCCTTATGTTTCAGAAATTGTATCTCTTAGGTTGCCCTCCCTCTTTGTTAACCCTTATTGTACAGCTACATTCTAACACCTCTATGCGTGTAATGTTAAACTTAGATGGGCTTTTGTCATCTTCCTTCTGCACATATACGGGCCTCAAACAAGGCTGTATACTGGCCTCTTTTCTGTTTAACTTATTTATCCTTGACTTGGGTAAGCAGTTTTCTGAGGTGCCTTCTGATGCCCCAGAGTTAGGGGGCCAGCGCATAGGATGGTTATTATACGCTGACGACTTGGTCCTAATATCGCAGACCCCAAAGGGATTACAAAATCTATTAACTGCACTGTCAACTTATGCTGAGGATAATCATTTAATTATAAACTATGACAAATCTCAAATTTTGATGTGTAACCCTCATGTCAACAGAAAATCCACTTACTTCTCTTGGTCTATTGGCAATGAACCCTTGAAATCTGTCTCAGAATACAAATATTTGGGCCTTATGGTGCAAAATACATTAAATGACAATCTTTACTTATCCAACTTACAGTCTAAACTAGCTAACTTGACCTCTCAAGCAAGAATCTTGAACTTTAAGTATGGCAAATTCACTTTAAAACATCTTTTGCTCTTTTATGAACAAAAAGTTATACCTATATTATTATATGCTGTAGAATCCAAGCTTTGTCTTAGTGATAGAATATGGAATAAGTTTGAAGCTATGTTTTGGAAGAGTGTCTTACGTCTACCAAATTGTGTTCCTATGCCCATACTAAGATTCGAACTTGGCTTGAATTCAATGGCTTCTAGAGTCAAATGGCGGATGTGTGCTTTTTTCCGCAAATGTTTATTGGGCCTAGGAATGAACAATATTTTAAGTACTGTAGCTCGTTACTTGATTTCTTCTATTCACTCTTATCCACGAACTTGGCGTAATCATGTAATTGATATTTTGCTTGTAGCTAACATATCAATTCCTCTTTTACTTGAAAATCCTGCACGGGCAAAGATAAAATTTTATCAATGGTCATGGATTTTTAATCAAACAGCATGCTTGAAATATAAAGACTTTGATAGACGTATCTTTGGTCATAAACTTTTGGGCCACTCTGCGCCTTATTTGTTGAAATGTCCCTCCACTGACATAAGGAACAAATATCTACGGTTCAGGTTGAACCTGTTCCCTACTAGGGAAGTCCTTGTGAGGCGGCATTTGATTCCAAATAATATGGACTATTGTCGCTTTTGTGGAATAACGGATGAAAAGGAGACATTACAGCATTTGATCATATTTTGTAGTGGCTTGCATGATCAACGGTCCAAATTCTTTACAAATTTAATGAACTTTTATAGCCAAAAAAATGGTACACAAATTTGGGAAGCAGTATGTGCTGATATGAAATTTTCTACAATTAAATCATTAGTGCAATTTCTGGATGCAATTTTACCTGCTTTAACTAAGTAACATCGAACTAAATAAGTTACGTGCTAGATTTGTTTATCAATTGCTTCGTAATTTTTATGCTGCTAAAATTGCAATTTTAGAGAAGAATCGATGTACAATTATATGCATGTATATCTTCGCACTTGTTGATTTTAGTTTGTTCTTAATTGCTGTTTTCATTCTGCTTTTTCTTTTTCTTTTTTTTGAAAAGTTGAATTATTCAGCTATATCAAAATAAAATTATATATATATTTAACATCATATGAGAAAGACCATTCGCAGCATAAAGAAAATGGACATGGGGGATTTGGAGAGGAATCAAAAGATTAGGCGATGTAAGCAAACTTATAAAAATTGGATTAGGAGCATCAGAGGTGGACTTGCTCAAAAAGATGGAGAGGCAATGATTGAAGCTACGCGTGGGAATACTAATAAATGCTTCTGGTCCTTAATTACTGGAGATCAGTGTGCACAACATCAGCTTCAATGAACCCTATTGAGTCTGGGGTTTGGTCTGCATATTTTGGATCCTTATATAGGTACCGTGACAGCAAATTGTCCCCTGATGAATTTACAGCTGTTGTATGGCATTTGGAAACATCTGTACCGACTATCAAAAGATTAATTAAAAAAAGCTAAGCCCACCTCCACTCCAGGTCCCAATTACGTGTGTTTTGCCAATCTAAAAAGTAATATTGATCTGTGGTCTAAACTTCTGCACGTATTATTTGTGGATATTTGCAGTAAAAAGAAGATACCAAATAATTGGAAAACTTCATATGTATTATTGCTATTCAAGAAAGGCAATCGCCTTTGTCCCAAAAATGATCGCCCGATCACACTCATGAATGTGGAGTCAAAGATTTTTGCGGCAATGGTACTTGAAAAATTGACCACTTGGATTGAACACAAAAGTGTATTAGATTATAGGCAGATAGGTTTTCGCAAAGCTATAGGGACGGATGCTGGAGGACTTTTGGTGGTTCAACTAATGAGTGAAGTCAAACAGAAAGCATTGAAGCATTTATACATTGCATCTATGGATTTAACCTCCGCATTTGATCTTGTGGATAGACCAACATTGTGGAAAACCTTGTCCATGTTGGGCATTGATAATGCTTTGCCTGATGTTATTATTCACCTCTACACAGAAACAGCAATTAGAGTCAGGCTTAACAATAAAGGTCTATTGTCTGATATTATACCAACCGGCAATGGGCTCAAACAGGGGTGTAGACTGGCAGCAACACTTTTCAATCTTTATGTTTCAAATTCAGGCAAGTCGCTAAATTCCAGTGGACTCATTGGTCCAAAGATTGGAGGCTTAACTATTAGATGGGCTGCATATGCTGATGATTTTTTATTAATGGACTGCACAAAAATAGGTATTCAAAGATTGATAAATGATTTTGGTTCTTTCATAGATGAAAGGAAATTGAAAATTAACCCAAGCAAAACCATAATTTGTCACATTGGATGCAAAAGTCCTACTCCATTCTTCTCTTACTGGAGCTGTAATGGTGTTAAAATCAAAAGCCAAGCAATTCTATGATACTTGGGGTATGTTTTTTCTAGTAATTCTGACATGATGTTAAAAACCAGCTTAATACAAAAAGCTATGGTGGCTTTGAATCAAATAAGGGCCATAGAAAGGACATAGGGTAAATTCACTTTAGCACCATGTATTCTATTCTATAGGCTTAAGGTGATGCCAAGACTAGTATATGGGGGTGAATTTTTCCCCAAAATCATGTGGCCTTTTTTACGCCAACTTGACGCCATGATATGGAGGAAAATTCTATATTTTGTCCCGAAATGTGTTCCATTAGAGTTGCTTAGATATGGACGTGGTCTACATTCAGTTACCAGCATTATCTTCAATAAAAAATTGGCTTTATTGAGAAAATGTCTGGTTTCCAAAAGCAATTCAATCTATTCTTATTTTAGTCATGCAAAAAATGGTAATTTCATGTGTAACCTAAAATTGGACTGCAAGAAAAAACTGTTCGATCTGGGACTGCCTGTAAATACACTTCTTAGGTTTCCAGTGAAGGTCAAAGAGATAGTTAATGCTTATCACTTGTTGGAAAATAATGTAGTTTTGTTAAAGTCTAAGCTCTACTGCGAAAGTGTGTCATATTGGAAATATTTCCCTTACCCGGAAGAATATTTGAAGAAATATCCCTCAAGAGAATTTAGAAACTCATATATGCGTTTCAGGTTTAACGTATTAAGTACAAATGAGATTGTGTTTATTCGTGGGTTAAGCACAAGTAGTAATGATGAATGTCGGTTCTGTAAATTGAAGGGTGTAGGAGAATCTCTGAATCACTTACTCCTAGTATGTCCCACACTTTTGGAGAAGAGACTTGAAAGTTTCTCATTGTTTGTAACAAATTCAGCCTGGGTGGATAGAAACAAACTCTGGCAAGATATGCTTCATGGTTCCTCTAATGCCATGAAAATGAAAGTGAATGAGTTTTTGAAAAACACTTGTTTTATAACATAATAAGGGTTGCAGGTTGTGATATGACATATGCTTTGTATTGAAGTATTGGCTTTTATGAGAATCATGTTTGGTGTTGATATATTCATGATGATTTGGTCCTTTAATATGTTAAGAAACTAGAAGTGATGCAAATGGTTACAGTCTTATTAAAGGATGTATGTCACTATGTGGGCAACACAATATATGCACTTCTTTTGTTTAAGAAAGGCTTCAAAAGTTTGTATCATGCAGTAATGAGGTTATGTCCTGGAAATGTGCAGTAATGTAGTTATGTCCTGGAAAGCGAAATTCCTCCCTTTTGCTTTTCTTTTATCTTTTTTCTACATGTAAATGTATATGTAATTGTTTGTGAAATCAATGTTTTAATTGAATTTGATCATGTTCTTTTTATGGTATATATTTTTGTAAAGGTTTGAATAAACCAAAACAAATAAAAAAATATATAAAAAAACACAGCTACAAAGAAAGGGAGCACTTTACAATATAGGAAGTGGAACCTAGTGGTGCAGAGGATCGTCTGTCAGTCTATGGTATACCTATTAGTCAGTGAAGTGCTCCTTCTAGAGAATGTTCTTCAGATCTTTCCCCAATCATACATTGACGAGAGCCTGCCTGATGCTAGCTGGAAGATTGTTCCAGAGAGTCAGAACATAGTAGGGGAATGATTGTTTTCTGTTCTGCTCCATCTTATAATATTTGGATTCCAGTCTGGCAGTATCTTGATTCCTGGTTCTGAAATGGCCTCCTGAGATGGCCATCTTTACAGCTAAGTAGGGTGGTGTCTTCAACATTCAAGTTTTGTATGTGATGCAGGTTATCTTGAAAGTGATATGAGCTTGGAGGGGTAACCAGTATAGTTATTTGAGAGTGATAGAAATGTGGTTGAATGTCTTCACTTCTGCAGTGTAGCATGCTGCATCAGTTACGCTGGACAGCTATCAAGGAGTAGTGGTTGGGACATCTCCCTGGAGGGTATTTCCACCATCCAGGTGGGAGAGCATGAAGGCATGGACAACAGATCTGAAACCTGTGGCAGGGATGAATGGTTTGATTGGTGCAGGATTGAGAGCTGATTCCATGCTGTTTGTGTATTCTTGGCGATGTGTATTTGGAAGGAGCAGTCACAATAGATGGTGAAGTTGAGGTTCTAGGGGTGAGATGTGGGAGAAGCCGGTCAAGTGGCACAGCGAGTAGAGCGCTCGCTTTGACATCCGTGCAGAGCCTGCTAACGCGGGGCCAAACTCAGCCTTTCATCCTTCCGAGGTCGATAAATGAGCACCACACACCGTGGGTAATAATAAGCAGCGCTCAGATACCTGAGGGTTCGTAGCGCTATATAAGTGCCAAATTATTATTATTGAAAATCCATCTGTATTAGCCCATTTTTATATTGCTTTTGGTGGTTCCCCAGGCTCTGTTTACATGATGGAGATGACAGGGGAGAGATTGGAGACTTGTCACACTTTGCAGCCCACTGAGTATTGTTGGGATCCACATGTGCCCATTTGAACTAGCTGGAAAGGGAGATGTCAACCATCGAAGAGGTGGCATCAAATTCCATGCAGGTGGAAAGAGTGTTATGTAATGCTTTGTGGTTGATCATGTCGAATGAGTCCATGAAGAGTAGTGCCTAATAGATGACCTGAATGGTGGTGGTCGCAGGGCTGCATCTCGGTTTGACACCTGACTGATATTCTTAATGTAGATTGTGCTGGTTGATACTGTGTAGTAGGAGTGTGACAGTCATCTAGATTATCTTGCTAACGAAGGGTAGATGAGTGATGGGGCGATAGTGTTCTAGGACTTGCGGGTCAAGGGTGGGCTTCTTTAGTAGAGGTAGGATCTGCCAGTTTTCAATGCATCAAGTAAGGTCCCTTGCAAAATTGAGCATGGAGGAGAGGAGTATTTTCTGTGATGTTTTACAGGATTGAGGATGGGATGAGGTTTTCCCTGTAGCAGGTGGCCCTGAGTGATATGAAGTTATTTGTGAGTGCTTTCACTATTAGGGTCATGAATTCGGACCCTCCCACGACATGGCATGGTGGAATGGCAAGGCTGTTGATGGTAGGTAAAATATTGATGAATTTGTGTGTGAAGAACATATTGATTGCATTGACACTCTCTCCATGGATTCAGGTAGTGGGGTGGTGGTGGTAGTGGGCTGATGTTCTGGATGGCCTTGAATAGGGTTCTGCTCCTCTTGGAGGCTTCTGCTATATATGCTTTGTAGTAATGTACTTTGGCTGAGATGAGGTTCAGTGAGCTGAGCAGAGGCTTTTCAAAGCGGTGAGATCTCCTTGTAGTTGCATTTTCCCCAGATATTTTCTGATTTGTGGATGGCATTCTTACCGTCAGTTCTTATGTATACTAGTTGTGACTGGCTTGGATTTTTTGGTTCATAGTTTCATTGGTGCATGGATGTTGGTGCATTCAATTAGAGTGTAGTCCAGCTGGTAGAAAAGAATATGATATGATATGATAGGTTATAACACGCTTAATACCCAGAGGTCTCTAAGCGCGCACCCGGGAATCAAACCTGTGTTGCTCCATGTCGTCTAGCTTCCAAAGCAAGCATGTTGCCCCTGAGTTGTCCTCCCGAGATGTTGACAACCGATGAAGCTGTAGGTGTGAAAGCCAGGTTGTTGAGGTTTTCTTCTAAGGCTTTGAAGCGGGCCTTTTTGAATGAGCATCAAAATGTCTTTGTTGGTTTCAGTGCCACCGATGTGAGAGCTTTGAGTGCTGGAGCTTGATAGATCTGACCATATGGTCAGTTCAGTTAAGTTGTTTAAATGAAAGGCAGTAAATGTCTTGGGATGAGATGAATACTAGTTTATAATTAGTATAATTAATATAATTATTAATATGGTGTTTATTGAGCGTGAATCGAGCTTCAGGAAGCAACAGAGCACTTTACAAATGATAGGGGGATGACACAGTGAGGGAAGCAGAGATACAAGCGAGCAGACAGGGGGAGATTGAGCAATTTGGCAGCAAAGGATTTTCAAGTAACAAGCAGAGGAAAAAGTGTGAGCCTGATCACCCAGTCTCCTGAGTGCAGTGTGTACCTAGGTTTTAGGGAGGAGACATTCCTTGAAGAGGAGAGTCTTGAGATTGTTCCTGAAACATAGGAATAAGGGGGTGAGTCTGGTGTTGATGGGTCGGAGTTTGCAGAATGTTGGAGCATAGACAGAGAAGGCCTGCCTTGTTCTTTTCTTTTTACATCAGTGGAGTCCTTACTTTTGGTGGATTATCGGCATCTGGACAGGCTCACACTGGCCTATAGGGAAATGCCCAAACCAAAACTCAAAATCATAGCGTGGGTCAGTTGTTTTGTGAAAGTGGGCCACTTTTTTGGCCAATGTGGGTCAGTTTGATACATTACTTCACTATGCGGCAAGGTGTTTTGACTATTGTTGCTGAAAACATATTCCTTAAATTTCACTGTTTGCTTTAGATAGTATCAAAAAACTCCACCTCGGGTATTATTTAAACAGTCTGTCACAAAAGGAATGAATTGCCATTTGCAAATGTGGGCCACTTTTTAATTGGTGCCCGGGACACTTTTATTCCCCAGTCTGAAACTACCTCTGGAGAGGCTGAATTTCTCAGTGAGGTAGCTTGGGGACTTCAGGTGATGTGGCAGTATTTAAAGATATGTGTGTGCAGCGGGCACCAGTGTAGTTCAATGATGGTTGGGTCATGTGGTTGAATTTGTGCAGATCTTTAATGAGTTGTACTGCAGCATGTAGGACACATCTCATGGGTGCCAGTGTAATCACTGGAAGGTGTTCCAAAAGAGCATTGTCACCAGCCAGGTAGTAAAGGACAGCAGATCTTTAGTTGTTTTCTAAGATGACGGGCTGGATTTTCAGAAGGGGAAAAAGTTGATACTAAGCGATTTGTGTCTTCCGTGCTATGTGCTGTTTAAAAGAGAGATGTTTGTTGATGTTTAGCTCAAGGGACTTGGCTCAGGTGGCCTGCTGAGTTGTGAAGTCCATTAGGCTCGAAGAAGAGAGCCAGGTCTGGATATCAGATTGTTTGGTGCTGTTGGTCAGCAGTAGGAGTTCAGTATAAGAGGTGTTGAGCTTCATGAAAGCACTGGACATCCGGGAATGGATCCATGTGAAGCAGGTCCTGAGCATGTGGATGTCTTCAATGGATGATATCGTAAGGTAGAGCTGTGTGTCATCTGTGTATTGGTGAATGTGGATGTTATGCGGAGCCAGGAAGGTTCGAACACTTTCATGTAAAGATTGAACATCATGGGGATGAGGTTGTATCCCTGCTGAACTAAACAGGTTATGGCTAGGGTTGGTGATCTGGAGGAATCCGTTTGTACAAATAATTGTTGATTAGTGAGGTAGGATTTGAACTATGTGAGTAGGATCTAACTGATCCCTATGTGGTCATGTAGATTGTTGGTGAATGTCTGGTGGTCTTCTGCGTCAAATGCTACTGAGAGATCCAGGAGTCAAGGATAGCCATCATATAGTATTTTGAGGGCATCATCTATCACAAGGATGTTAGCAGTATCTGATTACCAGGTGGAGAGGCTGCCTTTCTTGTGGGTGGGATAAGTTATGAGCTGTGTGGTGTAGAGGGTGTTCAGGAAAGTGGGCAGAGCTTATTTGGTTTTCTTTGTTTCTTGCATTCCTAGAAGATTAAAGTCTCATAGAAAGATGTTTCAGAATCTTTGACAGTTTCTGCAGTGATGAGATCTGTAATTTCATCCCGAAGGGCATTGTTATTCTATGGTGGGAAGTAGATTAGATGCAAAGTTGCAGGTGATGTGTGGGAGGTGAACTGGGCATATCAGGAGCTATATGTACTTTAGGGGTCGTGGATCCTTGACAATGTGAGTCCATGAATAGTTGCTTATTACAGTGATGCCCCACCAGACGTCTCTGTATGGTTGACGTGATGCATACTTTATTTGGAAGAGACAATGGCATCCAAGATTTGTGAGTAGTAGGAGGGGGTAATTACCCTGTTCCCAAGCCACCTTTGAGAGTTACTACTCTTTATTGCAACTGATCTTATCTTTTATTTATGGCTGTTGGAATGGGGTATGCACTCCATTAATGGACAAGTACCAAATGATAACCCAGGAAACTATACATTTAAAGCATACCAGGCTAGCCCCATTATTGACTATGTTTGTTCCCTGGCATCGAAATGGATAAATATTGCTGACTACTACATTGAAAAATCCATACTTAGTGACCATCATCCAATTGTGCTACATATCCATTGGCATGATGCTTTTAACCCCTTCCAATGATCTATCACATTTAGCCACAGGTCAATATTCACAATCTCGAAGGAGAACAAAATAGGAATCCATTGATAAGCTTGCAATGCATCATACATTATGTAAATCCAATATAAACTTTCTGACTCTCCTTCTAGATCTAGAGGTTAATATCTCAATAATACTAATGGTGTAGGAGACCGTACTGACGACTGTTTCCAATTCTTTCTTTGTTACTTTGACAAATGGAGCGACACCAAACAATGCAGGCTTGTTTCATGGGGAATGAAAAAAGCAAAAGCAAATCTTCTTCTCGTATTGAAAAATATTATGACTGCAAAAAAAGATGTGTGCCACGCTGGAGCGTTGTATAAGTATAAGTCTTAATTAATTAAAGAGAGCTTGATTTAGACAACACTGGAATTGGTCACGGCTTGTGCCAATAAAGACTCAAAGACATTATTGGATCTTGTTACAAATGGCCAAACGCACATTCGTAAATCTATAGGCCTTGAATGTTCTGTAGAAGTTGAGGCATTGGTAACACACTTTTTTCATCTATATATATTGTTTACAGACAGCGACCCCATCTTTAAAATGGATGGCTCTGCACCAGAAAATGATGGTTATGGAATTTAGCCCCAATGCATGTGTGAAACCTTCTGTGTTTTCTTTACAAGAGATTACTGAAGCTATTCAAACACAGTCATCTGGGTGTTGTCCTGGACCGGATGACAACCCAGCAGATTTATTTTTGGATATGATAGACATGTGGGCTCCAGCTAGAAGCTTCCATGCCATATTAAAAGCATGTAAAACACTGTATAGCTGCAAACAGGCAATAATTAACCCCATATTTAAGAAGGGAAATAGAAACAGCCCAGAGACATACTGACGTCACTTCTGGATTCGAATTTTAACATTTTTGGAAGAGCAATATTGAATAAACTGTAAGATTGGATAAACGACAATGATATGTTATCCAAAATACAGCTGGGCTTTCTTTCAGGGCTTGGGAAGAGTGACCAAGCACTTAACCTTTATTTTATTGTGGCTCACTCAACTAGTACTAAGAAGTAACCCATTTATATGTATTCATGGACCTGACTTTATTTGTAAAAAAGTGTTTGTCCCAAAAATTGGGAACATGTAAATAACGGTCCTGGCAAATGCGGACGACACCATCCTATTTGCAAGAACCCCACAAGCATTACAAGTCTTAATTACTGAATATACTAGGTTTAAAAGCAACCATACTTCAAGTGGTAATAAAAAAGCAAAGATACATGTATAGCAATGATAAACCTATACCGAGATTGACTGCCTTTGATGAACCTAGGAATTTGCTTTACAGAGCATCCAAATGGGGAGGAACACATAAACAAGCAAACCATGAAACAGAAATAGTCATTGGGTAGTGTTGCCCGATTGACTAGAATATGCAAATCACAACCCATTGGCATGATACTTATGTATATAGTGCCAAATATGAGGTGACATTTTGGGGCTTCTCCAATGTAACATCTAGGTAAACAATAGAGAATGACTTTATCAAAGAAATGCTGGGCCTTCCAAGATCGCCCGCAAACTATGCAGCACACATTTTACTTGGTCTAGTGTGAAGAATAGGGGAGACGCTGTAAGTATAAACGTTAAGTTTATTAGTGCGGGGCCCGCCGTGCCGGACCAGAGAACACCAACCTTCAACGGCTCTCTCTGTGTCACGCGAACCAAACTCTGCACATAAACAAACAAGGAGAATGGTTCACGTGCCACACATTCTACAAGCATAATCTCTACATATCTTCCTCCTTAAGGAAAATAAGAATATAACACCAATGCATACAATACAATGAAATTAACACCAAATACATATAAAGAAAAGAGAAAATTAACATCAGCAAACTGCACATCTTTAAAGTCAAAACACACATGCCTAAGAAAAAATATAATAACCTATGCCCCTACAAATGTGGCATGCTAAGATAATTAACCCATGAAAACTTAATCAAATTTCTGAACACCTACGACACATAGTCCTTCATCCATACTGGTTTAAGCCTAGACCTCCCAAAACTACCCGAACTGTTTTGAACACTTCCATCCTCTACCCCCCTTATCCCAGCGTTATCATGCCCCTTTCTTGCAACCACACTGCCATGCATACCATAAGCCTTAGCAATTCTCCATTTTGACCAGACTTGCCCTCCTTCTAATATGACCACGCTCTTCCTGACTGCAGAAATTCTCCTAGGACCCATGAATTTGCTGTCCCAACATTTGTTCACCAATCTAGGATTCTTCACATACACCATCTCTCCTACTTTCCACTCCTGATCCTTCACTTTTTCACGAGCATCAAAACCAATTTTATTCCTCTCCTGGCTCTCCTTGATACATTTCATTATCTGTTCCCTATCAACTTTAACCACTCCAGCCATTCCTAACCAGCCAGGACACAATTTCGTCCCTGGTTCCCTTCCCTTTAGAGAAACAAATGGCGAAACTCTAGTCACCGAATGTGGTGTAGTGAGATAATTCCACATCATGACCTTCAACATCTCCCTCCATGGCTGCCTCACCCTCATAGCCAATTGCAACCCCTCCTTCAAAAAACGGTTGACTCTCTCCACTAGGCCATTTGCCCTAGGGTGATACAACGCAGTTCTGACATGTCTAATGCCATAACCACTGAGAAACTTCTTCATCACCAAAGAGACAAACTGAACCCCATTATCTGAGATAATCTCAGTGGGCACCCCCTCCTTATAGAAAACCTTCTTGAGAAATTATATGAGTTCTTTGGTAGTAACTTCCTTCACTGCCTCCCATTCAATCCATTTCGTATGAAAATCAACAAGAACAAACAAAAACTTCAACCGATTTCCTAGACCCATAATGGGTCCCATGATGTCCACTGCAACCTTAGACCACGGTTGTTCCGGTACCAGATTGGGAATTAACGGAACCTCCCTTATCACCTTTGTTTTGTCACTCATTTGACACTCCATACACTCCTTCACCCAATGCTCAGCCATTTTGTCAATGCGTGGCTATCAGTAATTCTGACAGAGCTTCCTCTTCATCGGCCCTTCCCCTGGATGCCCCTCATGAGCCACGTCCAAAAGACTTTCTCTGATAGACTCAGGAGGAACCACACAACTCCCTCTTCTTAGTCTATCATCCTGCAGATTCAACTCCTCCTTGACCTCCCACCATATATCAAATCTCTTATCCAATTTTTTCTGTTGTGGCCAACCCTTCACAGTCCACTCTTTAATTAGCTTAAGATCTTCATCAGAGCCTTCTGCCTGCAACCACTTCTCCTGAGCAACTGCCACACTGACTTCAGCCAACACAGACTCTTCCATCGTCTCGTCCTCAACATTTTCTGTGTCAACCAAAGGCATCCTAGAAAGGCAATCCGCCACTACATTTTTCTTTCCAGGCAAAAAGCTCAGATCAAAGTTAAACCCCTGAAGGCCCAAACCCCACCTGCTTATCCTGGGGGAGCCCAAAGCCCATCTCCCACTCTCAAACAACTGAACTAATGGCTTATGATCGGAGCGAATCACAAAACGCCTCCCCCATAAATACAACTTGAAATGCGAAACAGCCCAGAACCTAGCAAGACTCTCCCTCTCAATGACTGAATATCTGGGTTACGCCCCTCTCGGCGCTCTTGACGCAAAAGCAATAATTCTCTCATTGTTTCCCTTATCAAATTGCACCAACATTGCTCCCAAAGCCAATAAACTGGCATCCACAATCAAAACCGTTCTGTTCAGAGGGTCAAACCTTCCAATTGAAGGTGCTTTACTGATACACTCCTTAATGTTCTCAAAAGCTGCATTACACTCCGCTGACCACTCAAACTTTGCCCCTTCTTAAGTATCATTTTTATGGGAGCCGACACCATAGCAAAGTCCTTTATAAACCTGTGGTAATATTCGGCAAGAACTAAAAAGGACCTCAGCTGATCTTTATCTGTAGGAATGGGAGCTCCCTTTACTGCCTCCACTAGGCACTTCTTCGGTTTTATACCAGACTCATCAATTTCATGCCCCAGGTACTCCACCCTTCCAACCGCAATCTTGCACTTATCTCTTCTCACAGTCAAACCAGCCTCTGACAACCTGCTCAAAACTTTCCTCAGAACCACATCATGCTCAGACCTAGAATTTGCAAACACAAGCATGTCATCTTGAAACACCACAATGTTCTTCATTCCTTCCATAATCGTGTCCATCACCCTTTGAAATACGGCCGCTGCCAAAGCAAGATCGAAAGGCATTCTGCAATATCTAAAGGTACCAAAATTAGTGATGAATGCTGTGAAATGCTGGCACTCTTCCTTCAATGGAATCTGATGGTAAGCTTGGGATAGATCAATCACAGAGAACACCTTTGCGTCCTTAGCTTGTCACTTATTATCAGCAAAGGATGTCTGTCCACCAGGATATTTCTGTTAATGTCTCTCATATCCACACAAAGTCTTATATCCCTTGTTGGCCTTTGCTGCTACCACCACCGGCGACAGCCATTCAGAACTCTCACTTTCCTCAATAATAAAGTCTCAATTTCAACCTTAGGTTTCTCCCTCAAGCCATGAGGTATTGGTCTCACTTTGTGTACTTTGGGAATTGCTCCCATCTTCAGGTGAATTTCATACTCAAAACCTCCCAGCATCCCCAAGTCACCTTGAAATACCAAAGGAAATTCTTCTTCCCACTAGTCCTGGACTTCAGCAACTGAAACTGGTTCTTCGGCACTTGCCTGTATCTTAATGCCCAGTTTGCGCTGTTCTTCCCAGCCTAACAGTGACGAACCTTCCTGTGTCACATATACCTCTGAATCACAACTTCTACCTTTATATTTAATTACGGCCTGGAATTTTCTCAATAACTGGATCTTGACATTGCCATAGGCATATGGCTCTATTGTATGCTCTCTCAGCTCATCCACCTTCCCTTGCAGGCAAACTTCATACGTCTTCCTCGAAATTAGAGTCCATGGAGAGCAACTATCCACTTCAAAAAAACTACTCTTCCATTCATCAAAAAGACGTCTGTAGGAGCATTTTGCCTGTTGAACACCTCTGAGATCTCCAATACGTGTTTGACTTGAGTTACTTGAACAATTTCCGCACTCTCTTCCTGTTCAGAGATCCTTGTCCTTGATCTTATGCATTGCACCTGTCCTGTTTCTCTACATACTGTAGCGGAATGTCCCTTTTTCTTATATTTCAAGCAGAAGACATTCATCGCAGGACAAAACGTGCTTGTAGAGATATGGCAATTGCTGCCACATTTATAGCATTTGACTTCCTTATACAAATTCACTTTTTTGAAACCCCTCACCACCACCACCTCTCCCTCTTGTTTATCATTCTTCATGGTGGACATATACTTGTGGGTTTGTTCCATTCCTCGGGCAGTCTCTATGGTCACTTCCAGGGACACATCTTTAGTTAACAACCTCTCCTGTATCTTCATGTTGTTAGTACAGCGTACTAATTGATCCCGAATGAGAGAATCCGTCAAACCACCAAACTAGATCTCAAAGCCGCCACAAAGGTTTCCACTGGCTCCTAAGGGTATTGCACTCTCTGAAAGAATTTGTGCCTCTCAAAAGTTATGTTTTTTTTCGCCTCAAGATGAATCTTCAATTTTCTTTCAGCTAGTGTATATTGATCTATTTCGCCTTGACCTTCCAAAGGGGGCTGAGGCAACCCATCATATACACTGCGACCCTCAGTGCCCAGATTATGCAAAAGAATAGCTTCCTTTCTCCCCGCTGCAAATTTGTCACCCCCAATTGCCACAAGGTAGGTGTCACAAATCTTCTTCCAACTGTCCCATCTAATGGGAGGTACTCCTGGCTCGGATAGGAAAGGTGGGGTGGGGCCATGCTGGCTACAGCCATGATCAACAGGGATTTTCACAGGCCTAAACAGCGAAATCCAGGATTTACTTGAAGCTTCTAACTTCTTAGTAATTGTATAAGTGCATTAATTGCTTAGACGTGCTGCTGAGAATCAAACCACTCTGATTAGCCGTGACATCACCTGGTTAGATGCCCTTAAATTTCTCATCCCTTAGACATTTACATGTGTTCCTTATTTTTTTTTTCTTGGGCCAGTTGGGCTTTTTTTCCTATGTTGAGCTGTGGCAAGGGGTGGTTAGAGTGATGGGGCTGGATTACTCGTAGAACTTGAGTGGACCGCCCCCTCACTGTGCGTCCTTCCGTAACTGCCTCCCTCTGCCCCTCCTCACCTCACTTGCAGCTGTGACCGCCGTTGCTTCCTCTTTCACTGCGAGCAAGCGGGAACCATTTAGATGTGTGTGCCAACGGAGCGCGGCTGTGGCTGTCACCCAACGCGGCTTGGGGAGCCGTGCTCCAGCTGCACCGCCGCTTCGCACACTCGCGTCCTTCCGAGCCCCAGGGTCCTGTGAGTGGGTGGCAGCAGCTGTTCCGGCCGATCTCCTTTGCAGAACCCGAAGTGCGTACTCCACAAAGCCTCCACGGCAGGCCCCCTCAATCCTCGTCGCCAATGTGAAGAATAGGGGAGACGCTGTAAGTATAAACATTAAGTTTATTAGAGTGGGGTCCGACGTGCCGGACCACCGAACACCAACCTTCAACGGCTATCTCTGTGTCACGCGAACCAAACTCCGCACATAAACAAACAAGGAGAATGGTTCGCGTGCCACACATTCTACAAGCATAATCTCTACATCTAGCTTTTGTAGAGTATAGGCTTTGCTTACAACCTGTGTTCCACTATTTGTGTATATGGTCCAACGCTAAAGCTTATTTTACTAGATTAATAATCTGCAGTATGCTAAATAAATCTGGAGATAATGCAGTGCCATGGGTAAGGCACATAACAGACCTATTGGGAAAGATTTGGAACATATGATTATCTTAATCAGCTCCAAATTTTAGATAGCACAACATCACTTTGCCTTAAAAAACAACTTAGCTCTTGTGTACACAAAATGCGGAAAACTAATGAAGTTATGAAATCGACATATCGTAAGCATTTGGTGGTCGCTTCGATCACTAGACAGGACAGGAATATGTTCAGTGGTCCAATTATGCATATGACAGAATGCTAATTAGTAGGGCAAGATTTAACTGTGTTCCTCTAACATATAAGTTTTAACTGTATTCCTCTAAAAGCTATTACTGCTCTTTGGAAAGGCACACCAGAGGAGACAAACTGCCCGTGCTGTTCTGAGACCAGTGAATATGTGTTGCTCTTTTGTGTCCGGCTTATGCACAGCTAAGTGCTAGAACACTTTACATAATTTTACGAGATGCTGGCCTTTAACAATGTCACCCTGCATTATGTAATTGACTAAGGGCAGAAACTAGAGCCATTGGTTGGGCAATACTTACATATCTCAGACAAGCTCTTAAAACTAGGAAATCGATATCTGGATATGAGCTGAACTGTCTATAATACTATGAGCTGAAAAATGTATTCCATTAATTGCCAGATAGTCTATTAATCATTTGTACGTAATACCACTTGTAACACTCAATTACTTTTATCCAACATATGAATTATCTTATGCTATGTCAATTGTAAGATTTGAGTGTATTTTTATGTCATATACGTTTTATCTTATTGTGAATTTTTATGGAATTTCTATATTCCGAAAATAAACTTGACTTGACTATCCTGGTTGCAGTTGCAAACTTTAAATAAAAGCCATGCCTGAGTTGCAAGTGGCAAGTAAGACATATCAAATTGATATCACACATGTGTCAGCCCTGTGAACTCATCCCATTTGTGGAATGATGGTTAGACAACCTGACCCTGCCAGTTAGCAGGACAAAGAATGAATTGCTACTGCTTTGATCCTTTATAAGTAAGGCTTCCATTTTTCTGCTTTTGATGATTTTTACACATAAAAACAGATGGAAATCAATCTGATTTCTGTCTGTATTTATTCATGAAAATGAATAAAAAAAACAGAAAAACAGGAATTTCTGTCTGGTTCTTCATGATGTCACTTGCAGATTGCCAGCATGGAGAGTGGAAAAGTTGTATAAAAATAGCATTAAAGTTCTTCAAATTGCTCACAGCATATATCTTAAGGCAGCAGCAGTCACAGGAGCAACCATTTGTTGTTATGGAAAAAGTGAGCTAGCATTTTTTTCCTATATGGCTGCATGTGCGCTTTAATAAATGCATTTTTTTATTAGAATAAATACAGAAAAATACTGGTTGAGAATGATCTTTTTATATGACAAAAACGATATGTGGATAAATACAGAAAAAAAGGGCCAAAATTAAATATGGATAAATACAGGCGGAATGGCAAAAAAATGAATACCATAAAACCGGAAGCATTATTTATAAGGTCTGGTAACATCTCTCTTCAGCTGGACACCCTTCCATCCAGAGATGTCCTAGAAAGCTGGAATCAAAGGGCATACCCATCCCAAAAGGACTAGCCTCATAACGGAGTTTCAAACCAAAAGGGCCTTCGATACTATTAACAAAGGGCAGAAGTGGAGTCAGTATAGACAGGGGAGCTCAGTTTAGTTGGAGGAAGATTCCACTATCTCTCTGCCTCTGAAATTCATTTCTGTTGTCTCCACTTTCTTTAGCATGAAGTACTTTGGGTGTGATGTCAGAAGGCAAAGATGACTCGTTCAAGCACATGCTCACTTTATTCCTTTCACTGCTGGACTTTTGCCTTTAACAGAGAGGGTCTCCCACTCATTCTGTTTCACTCTTGAACAAATGCCTGTTGAAGAGAGTTCACTTTCCAAAGCCCTTTGCCGGAGGTGAAAACTGAGTGCCCAAAACAGAGGCAAGCTCTGCTCCTTAACCATCCCCAGATGCACATTGGGGGTGACCTGCTGCTGGAACAAGATATGTTTCTCTTCCAAACACTATGGTATCTGGTCTGGGAACAATGACTATTCTTATGAGTCCCTGGATTTGAAATCACAGCAACCTGAAAGTCATCATATTCAACCTACCTGTGTTTTCGCTGTTGCGCCATGGTTCAGTGAAGTAGCATTCAGAAAAGTGCCGATTGTGATGGCTACCAGTATCAGTTCAACAGTTGGTTTAATTGTCAAAATGCTGGTGACTGAATGCGCAGTTCAAGTTGGTTGGTCTGATGCAGCATTGGTTAGGTGCCATTCTATATTCCCCCAGGGTCTGGTTGTTTGTCGATGAAGGGGGTCAAGAATAGTTGGCAGTTTGAAAGGGTCAGTTGCAATGATAATCTTCTAATTCCAGCTGAGACAATGATATGTTTGACTAGTGCGGTCCAGCAGAAAACTGGTTTGTGTGCACGAGATAGCGGCTCGTACAACAGTTGAGCTGCTGAGGGTTCTGTTAATTTGAAGGGGTCAAACAGGCTGTACCACGGCTTGCAGCGGTTCAATGGAGAAAATACAGGGAAACTGGCTGACAAAGGATTTATCTCAGTGACATCACAGTATGGCCAACTTAGTTGCCATTGGGCACGTTGCATTATAATAAAATATGACTTTCCAGAGGCACCAGCCAGTAAGGCACCCTCCTTCTTCTTTTTCATATCCCCATGCTCTAGAATTGCCTGCCCTACCTTTCCATCTAAGCATCATACGTACCAGAACTGTGTGACGAAATACACTTGTGAAGATTGTCCGCATGAGGAGTTGGCTTGGGATCCTTCAGCAAGGAAAGTATTTATTAGAATTTGTGTTCAGTGCTGGCCCTACTCAGATGGTCTCATAATGCGTAACAAGGTTCAAAGTTTAAAAAGGTGGGGGTAAATATAGAAGTTACAAAATGCTTACAGGATAGGATAGAAAGAGTAGGATAGACAAGTGCTAGCAGGGAAGATGGAAGGGCAGGATTATGTGTGGAGAAACAGGTATGTTTGGAGGCTCTTTCTGAAAGTGGTGATGAAGGGTGATGTGTGAAGAAATAGGATGTTCCTTGCCCTAGGTGCCCAGTGGGTAAATGCATGTTTTTGTGTGCATGTTAGTTTGCAAAGAGGAATATGTAAGAGATGCTGGTTTTCTTGTCTGGTGTTTGTGTCAGTTTGAGTTTGTTGAGAAGGTAAGATGGGGTTTTGCGGTGGTTGACTTTGAAAGCAATGCAGAGTCCTTAGTAGGACATTCTTTAGGGTACAGGGAGCTAGTGGTGCTGGGTGGGAGCTGGGGTGATGTGTGAATGTTTTGTTAGGTGGAGGATGGGTCTGGCTGCTGTATGATTTGCAGGGAGGCAAGGGTGCTGTTGGGGTGCATTGCAGTAGACAATTTGGAGAGAACTCGTGCCTGGACTGTGGTGCAGAAGTCATCAGAAAGAAGGCTGTATCTGGTTTTATGTAGGCGATGTAGGTCCAGATTGTAGTTCTGTGACAGCAGCTATGTCATGTGTGAAGGAAAGGTAGGGTTTGATGCTGCAGCCAATGGATTTGACAGTTGTGACGAGGAGTATGTGTGGGTAGTCCGCAGCGAGTCCTTTGAACGAGAGGTTGAATTTGGGCTTGTGTCTTGGCGGCAGATGAAGAGTTATCCCATTTCGGAAGGGTTAAGCTTGAGGAAGCATTTGTCCAATCTGATGGTGATGGTGCAGAGAGAGTTTTTGATGAGATGGGGTTTTGCGGTGGGTCGGATTTGAAAGTTTATTTGTGTTGTCTCCATATTGATAGACATGGACATTGTGTATGCTAAGGGTCTGTTCAAAAGATTCAAGATTTAGGTTATAGATGAGCAGATACAGGGAGGAACATTGTGGGACACTGCACTTGTCTGGGGTGGGGTTGGATCGAAATAGAGGAGTGGACACAAAGTGTATCCTGCCACTAAAGAAGGAGGTTAACCAGTTGAGGATGGTGACTGTGAGTTTCATCCTGTTGGAAAGAATGTTGAGTAGAAAGATGTGGTCAATGATGTGAGGCTGCAAGGATGCAGAGAGGTTGAGACGTATGAGTAGTTCTGTGTGTCCTTTGTCTGTGATGTTGTGGAGGTTTTCGAGGATGTGAAGTGTGGTCCCAGTGCAGTGTTCAGGTCGAAAGCCAGATTGGAAGAGGTTGAGTAGGTTGTTTGTGGTGATGTATTGCTGCAGTTGGGTAATGACTAAGCATTCCATGAGAACTAGCAGGATAGTGATGGGGTAGTCATTTCTGGGGAGAATGGAATTGAGAGTTGGATTTTTGAGGATGGGTGAGATTTTCCAGTTTTCATTGCAGAGGAGATAGCACTATGTGAGAGACAGGAGTTGATGATGTTGAGCCAGTGGGGAGCAAGGGTGATGAAGAAACCGGATGTGACATAAAGTGGGCATGCATCATCCAGGAAGTGTACAGCGTTTTGTTTTGGCAGTAAGGGTGATGAGAGTCATCTGTGTCAATGAGTGGCCTTTGTGCAATGTGTTGGAATGTTTGGGAGTGGAGAGTGAGAGTAGTAGAGCAATGGGGAGGGCCTGCTACATGTATTTGGAAGTTGAAGTAGTTAATAAGGCAGTTGCAAACTACAGTTGATGGTGGTTTGGAGAGGGATTTGACAAAGTTGAATAGTTTCTGTGTGCGATTACTGGCAGATTGGAGTTTTAGGGGTGATGCGTGGCTTCAGCATTGTGCATGGCTGTTTTGTATTTGTAGTAATGTTTGAGTGGTGTTCTGGTCGAGTTTTTTGTGATTTAAGCAATTTTGTTGAGTGCCTGTTTGATGTTGGTGTTGTAATTGTTGAGGAAAGTGGATGGATGTTCCTGTGGAGTTGTGGGGTGGGGGGGTCTGAGTGATACTAAGGCTGTCTGTAATGTATTTGGTTTGTCTGGCTTTGGGGCAAGGGGGATGTGTGGCTGGTGGAGGGGTTTGTATGTGGTAGATTGAGTGTAAGGGGAGAGAAAAGTGTTCTGACCGCAACACCCATATTCGACACCCATATTCGATTATCCACAGAGACATTTTTTGCTTGAAATCAAAAGGTATGGGAATTGTCAGCTGTGTGTATGGGGTGGTGTAGGTGATGGGTTGTATGAGGCAATAGGTGTGAGGGGCATGAGGAGAATATTTAGTGTGGGGTTGCTGCATGAATGGAAACTACCAGGGTTGAACTTGCCAATGTAAATATTGATGCAGGGAAAGCTGTGGTTGTTAGTTGTGAAGTCAGTCCAATTGGTGTGGACGTTGGGATTGTATGTTAGGGAGTGGTAAATGAGGTGGAGAAATGTGGGGTGTGGGTATGATGAAGGGAGCAAGGAAGAGTGGAACTTGAGAAGAATACAGGTGTATACAATTTGTTGTTTTAGTGTTGCGTTGTGGTGGAGTTTGATTTGAATGTTGATTGTGGGCTTTGTATGAGGCATGTTGTGTGGCAACCAGTCATAAAAAGGCGCTTACTATGAACAAATAATGAAAAAGGGAAAATGTCATTGCAAGAACTCGTCGCTCTGTCAACCCTTTGCTCTGGGTGGAACCCGTAAGGAAAGCCCTTAATTCCGAAAGAAAAGACATTGATACCTATTGACATCCACCTCCTCCTGAATGGAGGTCAAAGGCAGATGTCACTGGCATGTGGCCCGAAATAACCAGTGATTGTAGGTAGGCGTTTACAAGGTATGATGGGCGAGTCTTAATATGGAAAATAGACAACCCATAATGAAGACCCACGCATCAAGAAAAGCAGTGAAATCTTCCCTGCATCATGCTCTGCTTCCGCTCAGAGGTCAGCATGCACTACATTACAAATTGTATAGTATATAAGCACCCATGCGGCATGACTTATCCAATTAAAATTAAATAGCCCTGCGTGTCTGCCTTATCTTCCAGCAAGGCCTGTATTTAAAGCTGACAGATCTCCTCAATGCACCTCGTAGATGACCTCCTCTGACTCTTTGTAGCCCTCAACTTTCCCCGCTGCAACTTTCCATCCAACAATAAATACTTACTTGCCACAGTCCAGTACCATCTCCCTTGCCACTCTCCCTCTCACATATTGCCAAAAGGCATAGAGAATGGAGTCAGGGACTTCCCTTCACCATTATTATGGTGGCTATTCTTTATTATATGTGTATTTGAGTCAAGCAATAGCTTGCTTTCTCCACAAGCCATGTCTCCTCCTGCCAAAAATAATGGATTAAGCCCAATCAACATTACTCTGGAGTGCAGATAGCTATAATACCCCCTTTGCTGGTATCCCGATGGATAAAGGCACCTTGAAATGCATTAAAGGTCCTCGGTTAGCCAGGGGGCTTTAACTTGACCCATGGCCCATTGCTGCACCAGAAGTCTGCATGGTCGGTCTCATTGCTTAATAAAGGTGATTTTGCATTACAAATAACCATTTTGCATGTTTTTTAACAGGCATTAATGTTCAAATGCATTGCCTTTCACTGTGTTGGAGTGACTTTACTTTTTAGCCATGCGTTTCCTCACACTATTCGATAAGGACGTCCTTCTACACATTCTGAATACTGCATAACGTCAAACAATATCATCTTAAATCGTGTTGTTGGGAAAGTCCATGTTTTCAAAACGTTCAAGTAACATCTTTTCGGGAAGTGTCTGCAATTGGCCATTCTGGCATGTGCATGTTTAACAACCCACTGACGATCTACAGCAAACATGTTTTACCCATTTCAATATAAGCTTTACACTATTGTCCTACAACGACTTATTTATACATGTCATTCTCAGCATTGCTTAAGGGATCTGGCAGTGTCAATGTGTGCATCACTGGGTAGGAATCGTGTACCAATGAGAAGTAAACCATTTGGTTTTCAGTGAGTTTTCTCTTAATCTTGCGTGTCCTAGCTCATTGCTCTAGCTTGTGTTATCTCATGGCTCAGTCACATACACTCTAGACTATCCTAGAAAGTGCACTGACACGCAGAATCAAGAGACAGCAGAAGTTCCCACAACTTCATATAACAGACAGGGTGACCCATGGAGATTTTTAGTTTTGCCAAGAGGCACCTCCTGCCTCTGAGCCTCATCCTGCAATGAACCACTTACATTTTAAAGCATAAAATGTATGTGATCATCATTCCTTAAACAAATTACATTAATGCACAGCAATATAACTAGAGCCTCCAGTTTATCGCAGTTCAATGGTGCTCAGCCGGATTTATGATGGTCATGTTTTCAAGGTTGGGTCACTTTTTTGATGCATTTCAGATATAAACATCTGATATAAACTTCAGTTTATTTCAATGTGTAGATGTGTAGCCACGAATAAAGTCCTCTTCATCATATCAATGAATATGAGAATGTTCAAAGTTTTTTTTTTTCATAACACAATATATTGCTGTGCACCGTTTCCATTGGAAACCATTATTCACATGAAAGTCACTGCAATGCTGAATTCACGGCTACTTTATCACACCAGAGTATACAAATCATAACTCACTGCGGTGGTGCCATGGCAGCAAATAGGCATTGCTTCTGCCCCCCCAGGTGTCCACTGAAAGGGATGACCAGGAAGAGGCTGGTTTTCTTGGTCCAATGCAATGCCTATTAGTAACAATGTAACCAATAAAATACTAAAGGCAAAGGGGTCTATCAGCAAAAATTACAATGGTGCCACATGGGAGGTGGAGGTGGAAGATATGATAGGGGTAGGATTTGCACTAGGTAGGGTGTAAGATGGATTTAAGTGCAGAATGATGCAGGGGTACATAGCTGAATGTGTTTGTTATGTAAGCTATGTTTTTCTCCATTGGAATGTAGTGTTTTGAGGCCTGAACCTTTGACCATAAACCACTTTGACCCCAATTAAAAGTTGGGTGGTAAGTGATAACAGATGGTAATGGAATTGCTGCATTTTCAGTCCTCCCAAATATGAGTTTGGATTCCAGACAAAGAACACGCATGGGGGTATTTACTCCAGAGAAAATGTGCAATTACCACTGCAATCCAAACCCCAAGGGAGTCCTAGGGGACTTCAGAATAGGGAGCAATCGAAATGTATAATCTGACACCTTTACCACTTGCACCTACAGTTTAGGGTATTAGTTAAGCAATGCACCCTGATGGGTGGGTCCTTCGCCAGACCAGGTAATACACGGGCCAGTTAGAAGCATAAGCAATGCAAAGGCAGCCACCCTCTCCCACGCTTGCTTGGTGCTAATGTTGCTAAAAGGGTCGCACCTGTAAGACGGTTCCTCGCTTCCTAAGCAAGATTTGTTGACAACCAATCAATGCATGGCTGGCATTGTCTATCCATTAGGCCTGCAAAAGATGATTGCAAACTATGCTTAATTGTTCGCAATATATGGCCTACAAAAATCATTGTCCGGCTAGTCCAGGCCCTGTACAAATATGACAACTACAACAAGGCATCTTTAATGATATAGATGGATTATTTGGAAAATAATTTGCTGTATAAGTAGCACAAGAAAGTCCTTACTCTTATTATCTTTTCCCCTTTCCTCAATGACAATGTACACAGGGACAAAAATGACTCCCATTTTAGAATTGAAATGTCCATTTTCAGTAGTAAAATTCCCATATTCAGATCTTCTAATTTGGAGGGTGATGGTAATTGACAGAAACTCATTATTTCAGAGTTCATTTCTTTCGATGTGCGCACGGTATTTGTGTCATCACATTGTGTGCTCTGATATTTTTTCAAAAGGAAGCATAAAAGCAGGCTGTGTGTGAAGAGTGCTGAACTAGTTTGTGAGAAGAGCCGGGGAAAAGGAACCCATTTCTCCTGTGGGCTGCTAAAAGCGATTTCTCCAGAATGCGTTGCTGGGTAGGAGTGGAGACAAAAACAAAACCCAGGTGACACCGAAGCCAAAGTGTACATGCCTATTAGTGTTTCTATTTTGGGCACAGCAAAAGAGTCAAGAGTTCTGAAATGACCAGCGCTTTCTTTCCTTTGCCACAAAACAAGTAGGCAGTTTCATTTTTATAGATTTGAAAAACATGGTTTCCCTACACGCAATACACAAGGCAAGTGGGGAAAGCATTTGCTGCAACAAGCCCTGTGCCTATTTTACATGTTCAAATATTTATTTTCATTTTAGTGTGCACCTTCTACATGTATTTAGGATTAGCCCTGGGCAAAACATCTCGGACATAAACGGAAACACCCGAATATTACACAGTTTGGCCATTCGAGTTGTTGTAAATCTTACCAGGTTTAGGGGCAAAGAGATTATATTTTTACACGTAAACAATATTATAAATAGCGCGCCCAGACGTAGGTCAATTTCGAAATAAGTCTTGTTAGGCAAAGAATGAGACAGGAGTTGCTAATGCAGCTGAGGGAACAGGCGCTAGTTGTGTGTGGGAGAGTTGGAACGTGAATTTGTAAGGGATATGTAAAACTTGTGCATAATATTTAGTTGTAGGACAGATAGGAAATAGAATTAGGGTAGGGCATGATTTTGTAACTAACACTACATCCCAGTGACAACCTTCCAAGATATAAATGCAAGTGAGATTTCTTGTCAATGTGAGCAAACTAACACCACATAATTGTTTGAAGGCCTTCAGATGATTAAATTGCATTACATTGCATCAAGTGGATGTAAGTGACAGCAACATCTTTCACTCGCCTTGTCAGAAACTAGTCAGTTGTTGCAGAAACAATTTGAAGAATTCTTTGTAGACAAGAGAAGATTATATTGAGATTCTGTAGCTGAGTGTGTTGTGGAATTAATGGCCATGCCAAATATCTGTTGCAGAGAAACGGAGGATATTTGTTGGTAGGCAGGTTGAGGCGTCAGTGACTTGAGAGAGTATGTTGAGCCTAATTTCCAGAAAAAGAACTAATGTCATGCAGTATTGTTATTATGTGCCCAAACATAGTGCAGCGCTTACGAATAGTGCCGGGAGATGATGTGTTAGTTTGTTTGTTTGTAATGTTACCTAAAACCCAATAAAGAGTTTAAAAAAAAAAAAACGAAATGAACGCAGCAAGCTGCAGCCAAAGAAAATGTTTTAGTTCCCAACACAAGCACAACAAGCCACCAACGCAAAACAAGGGAGCGCTGTTGAAGAGCATTGCGCTGCAATGTAAATCGTTACATTAGGCACACGGATGGAAAATAGGTAATCTAGGATTACTTATGGGTAATCCCTAGTACTTCCACTTAAACTTTTCTTCATCCCAGTACACATGCAATCCACGCGTATCCTGACACTCAAGCTCCATGAAGCCTACACCCACTCTTCCTCGTCCCAGTACCTCCACCAATCTGTGCTGCCTAAATCATGATGAAGCCAACACCCACTCTTCCTAGTCCCAGTACCTCCACCAATCTGCATTCCCCAAAATATATATTAAGCCAGTATCCATTCTTCCTCGCCCCAGTACTAGCAACATCTTTGCACCCCTAAATCTTCATGAATCCAACACCAACTTATACTTGTCCTAGCATTAGCACTAATCTGCACACCCATAAATCTTCATGAAGCCAACACCCATTCTTCCTCGTCTCAGTACTAGCATCAATCTACAGACGCCTCAGCCTTCATGAAGCCAGAAACCACTCTTCCTCATCAGAGTACACCCAAAAGTTGGTGCACCCCTAAATCTAAATCAAGTCAAAAACCACTCTTCCTTGTCTCAGTGTTAGCACTAATCTGCTCACCTTCAAATACTCATTAGGCCAAAACTCACGCTTCCTCATCCCAGTACTAGCACCAATCTGCACAACCCTAAATCTTCATGAAGCCAGCTCACTCTTCCTCACCCCACTACTATCACTATTCAGCACGCCCATACATTTTCATGAAGCAAACACCCACTCTTCCTCCTCCCAGTACCTCCAACAACTTGCCCACCCATAAATCTTCATGAAGCCATCACCCACTCATCCTCATCCCAGTACCTCAACAAATGTTCCTCGTTCCAGTACCTCCACCAATCTGCACACCCTTACATTTTCATGAACCAAAACCCACTCATTCTCTTCCCAGTACAACCACCAATCTGCACACCTCTACATTTTCATGAAGCCAACACCCACTCTTACTCTTCCTAGTATTAGCATTAATCTTTGCACCCACAAATCCTCATGGAGCCAACCCCCCACTCTTCCTCGTTCTAGTACTATCACTAATCTGTGCACCCCCAAATCTTCATGAAGCCAACCTGCACGCTTCCTCATCCCAGTACTAGCAATAATCTGAACACCCTTACATCTTAATGAAGCCAGCACACACCCTTCCTCATCCCAATACCTGTACCAATCTGTGAACCCATACATTTTCATGAAGTCAACACCTACTCTTCCTCGTCCCAGTACCTCCTCAAATCTGCACACCCCTAAATCTTCATGAAGCCAACGCCCTCTGTTGCTCATCCCAGTACCTCCACCAATCTGTGCACCCCAAATCTTGATGAATCCAACACCCACTCTCCCTCGTCCTAGTACAAGCACTAATCTGGACACCCCAGAATCTTCATGAAGCCAACACCCACTCGACCTCGTCCCAGTACCGCCAACAATCTGTGCACCCCTATATAGGTAAGAAAAGAGTTCCAGTTCCAGAAGCTTTCCAGTGCTGAATCCAGGGAGTGGAGCTTGCCCCACCCAGGTAAGAAAGTAGTTCCTGTTCACAGAGGACTTCTAAGAGGCTGGTAAATAAGCAGCATGGTCTGCTGCAGGTAAGTCCACCCAAGCATCTGCACACATATTATGAGCCCGGCGCTTCCAGTGCCGGGACCGATGATTCTGATGAGCCTGGTGCCACCGACGCCAGGACATGGTCCAAAAGGTCCCCGTGGGGACCGGCTAGTGCCTAGGATTAGGGTTAGGGGCCTGCTTCCAAGGACGTTGGGCTGGTCCTGGCTCCTTGGAAGCAGTGATCATGACAGTACCCCCCTCAAGGCCCTTCCTAAGCGTGTCTTCTCCGGGGGTTTTGGCTTGTCGGGGTGATTCAGATGGAATCTCTTGACCAGACGAGGTGCGTGGACATATTCAGAGGGTTCCCAAGACCTTTCCTGGGGGCCGTATCCTTTCCAATCAACCAGATAATATAACTTAGATTTGGAGATCTTGGAGTCTAGAATGTTCTTTACTTCGAATTCGAGTTCTCCGTCTACCAAAACAGGTTCTGGGAGTTCAGCCAATCGGGTTTCTGGTTGTACTGGTTTTAATAAGGAGACATGGAATACTGGATGTATTTTCATATGCGCAGGTAATTCCAATTCAAGTCTTACATCAATTTGGGCTAGACGACAGCAACTTCGCCAAAAGTGGGAGATGAATTGACTTCCCCTATCGGAGATTAAAACCGAGGGAAAACCGTGTAACCGAACGATGTTTTCTAAGAATTCTCGAGCCAATACCGAAGCCGAAGGTAGGCCCTTCAGGGGAATGAAGTGAGCCATCTTGGAGAATAGAACCACGATTACTAAAATGGTATTATACCCTGAGCATGGAGGTAAATCCGTGATGAAATCCATGGACAGGGTATGCCATGGACAGGGAGGAATATCCAGAGGGTGTAACAGGCCGGCTGGTTTCTCCTTCTGACTTTTATTCTGGGCACACACACCGCAGGAGATTACAAAGTCTCTAATATCCTTCTTCCATGATGGCCACCAGAAATGTCTCTTGATCTTTTCCATGGTTTTGGTAATGCCAGGATGACCCTCCATTAGAGAGTCGTGATAACAGGAAATTACTTGTTTTTGTATTTTCTCACAGGGCAAGTACAATCGCCCTAGGAAATATGGTAGGTCTTGATCCACTGAGAATTCTTTTCCCTTTAATTGCCAGTCCTGCAAATCGGCCGGAGTTAGGAGTGACTTGACTGTAGTCTTGATGTCTTCAAAGGATTGAGTGTTGACCAACCCCAAAAGCCTTTGTTCTGGGATTATGGGTATTGGTTCTGGATTGGTCAAATGTTCATCATCTCCCATCCGAGAGAGGGCATCTGCTTTTCCGTTTTTACTGCCGGGTCGATAAGTAATTATAAAGTCAAACTCAGCCAGAAACAGAGCCCAACGAAGCTGTCTGGAAGACTGAGCTTTGGCCGTCTTCAGATATTGTAGATTGCGGTGATCAGTCATTACGGTGACTGTGTGTCTGGCTCCCAAAAGATAATGCCGCCAGGCTTTAAAGGCCGATCTGATAGCTAAAAGTTCCTTGTCTGTAATTGAATAGTTTATCTCGGAAGCCGAGAATTTGCGGGACCAAAAGGCTACTGGATGTAATTGGTGTGTGACCGGATCTCTTTGTGATAACACTGCCCCCATAGCAAGACTAGAAGCATCCGTTTCCACGATGTAGGGGAGTTCTGGGCGAGGATGTTTTAGAACAGGAGCAGAAATGAATTTAGCTTTTAAGTTCTGAAAAGCTTGTTCTGCTTCTGTAGACCATTCAAAACGTTTGTTCTTCTTTAACAGAGCGGTGATGGGCTGGACTATCCGAGAGAATTCAGGAATGAATCTGCGGTAAAAGTTAGCGAAGCCTAACATGCTTTGAACTCCTTTTACCGAGGTTGGTGATGGCCGCTTGATGATTGCATCGACCTTCTTTGAATCCATATGAACCCCATTAGGTGACAATATGAATCCCAAGAACTCAACTTCAGTTACGTTGAAAACGCATTTTTCATGCTTGGCAAAAAGGTTATGTTGACGCAGTCTCTCGAGAACCTTTTTAACGTGTTTCTGATGTTCCTCTTCAGATGATGAATAGACAAGGATGTCATCAATGTAGACAACAACACACACATCTATGAGTTCTCTAAGGACATTGTTCATAAAATACTGGAAAGCGGCAGGAGCGTTACAAAGTCCAAAGGGCATCACTTGATATTCGAATAGCCCATACTTGGTGCGAAAGGCCGTCTTCCACTCATCGCCTTCTTTTATTCGTACCAAGTGGTAGGCTCCTCTGAGATCCAATTTTGTATATGTGCATGCTTCTTTGACTTGGTCCAGGAGTTCAGGGATCAAAGGTAATGGGTATCTGTTTTTAACAGTGATTTGATTCAGGGCGCGGTAATCTATACAAGTTCTAAGGTCTCCTTCCTTTTTCGGAACGAAGAACAAAGCCGAGGAAGCTGGAGATTTAGAAGGACGGATAAACCCGTTAGCTAGGTATTGGTCCAGATATTGCCTGAGGTGAAGATTCTCTGGCTCAGTGAGGGCATAAATCCTACTGCAAGGAGGAGTTGTTCCGGGTATAAGGTCTATTTGACAGTCGTAAGACCTATGAGGAGGCAGGGTGTTAGCTTGATCCTTCCGAAAGACATCTTGGAATTCTTGGTAGTCGGGAGGCAATGTGGGAACCTCTGAAGAGATCGCCGCCACTGAAACTTCAGGCCGAGGATAACAAGTGGTAAAACATTCTGGAAACTGAACCGTCTTTGCTCGCCAGTTGATCTGAGGATTGTGCTTCTCTAACCAAGGGATTCCCAGAATGATCTGGAACTGAGGGGCCTTGATCACATCGAACACGATTTTCTCCCGGTGTCCATCTTGGCTCACTAGCGTCACTTCTTGGGTGACGTGCGTTACTGGTCCGGAGGCTATCTCCGTGCCATCCACTGTAGTACTGACGTCTTTTACTGCCTTAGGGACAAGGGGTAGATTCATCCTTGATGCCATTTCACGGTCCACATAATTGCCGATTGCTCCGCTGTCGATGTAAGCTTCAATTGCATGCAAACGATCCGGACGTGCAGGATTAATGAGGACCATGGGCACCACGAAATGCGAGGTCACGGGACAGATCTTAACGCTCGGCAAGAGGACCTCTACACTTGCCGGGCTAGGTCGTTTCCCTGCTCGGAACTTGAGGTACTGGAATCTGCGGCTCCTACAGCCTTCTTAGCTGGTTTCACTGGACAGTCTCGAAGAAAGTGCCCCGAGTTCCCGCAATAGAGGCATAATTGCAGCTGTCTTCTTCTTTCCCGCTCCTTTTGGGTTAAAGGACCTTTCATCCCCCCTATTTGCATGGGTTCCACAGTGTCAGCTCCCTTAGTAGAAGTCTGTGGTGTAGAAAACACTCGGGTATAAAATTTAGAACGATCAGCCTTCCTGTTCTGTAATCTGTGGTCCAATTGGACGACTAAGTCAATATAGTCCGAACATTCTTGTGGAGGGTTCACAACTTGAGCTAACACATCCTTGAGCTCTCCACGCAGGCCTCTGTAGAAAAGCGTTATTCTCTTATCCTCGGGCCATTGAGTTTCCACTATGAGTCTGTTGAATGAGGCTATATAGGTCAAGAGGTCTTGATTACCCTGTCGTAATGAAAGAAGTTCATTGTCCAAGGCCTGCCCTTGTGCATGTCTTGCAAACAGTTTCTCCATGCTGGACTGGAAGGCCTGGAAATCATGTAAAACCGGATCATCCTGGGTGACTAAAGGGATCGACCAATCTGCGGCGCTGCCACTGAGATAAGAAAGCACGAAAGCCACTTTGGTCTGGTCTGTTGGGAATGCAGCTGGTCGACATAAGAAATGTAAGCGGCACTGGTTGAGGAACACTGCAAATTTCTTTGGGTGGGTCACCAGAAAAACGTTCGGGCGGAGCCAAGGGCACATTACCAGGTTGATTGATTTGCACTCAATTTACAGATGATGCAGAAGGATAGCTTCCTCCTAGAGCGGGCAGGGGTGTCTGTCCTGCCTGCGTTTGTAGCAATTGCCTAGCGAGGTCCTCTGTTCGCTCCTTGGAAATTATCAGTTCTCTTCTTAGAGAGCTTGTTTCCTGACGAGCTGCATGTACTTCTGCTCTTAATTCCCCGAGCAACTGGGCTAAGTGATCAGTGTCTGAGGTTTCCATTGCGCCTGGGTAGGAGTTTTACGGTGGGCTTCGCGTTCTGTAACGCTCACCTGATTCCCACGGAGGCGCTAATCTTGGCAGGAAGGTGTCTGTGACTCGAAATGTGATGTGCAGAACCCGATGGGCTTCTGGGGTCGAACCTCTTCGCACTGTGTGTCGAACTCGTAGGGTGAGGTTTCTGCAGGTGAAAGAATATGGGGGTTAATGGTCTGGGTTGTTCAATGTCCCTCTTCCTCTCTCTCCCTCTCCGTAGAGCCCCCAGGTCAACGTGCTCACCTTAGATAGTTGAATGCTGGGCTCTCCATCTGCGTCTGGTGCAGGGCGCTGTTGCCAGTTCCTTCACTGGTGAAACATAGGCCTCTTGGACTCAGAAGACCGTTACCGTCGTTAACTGCACGAGCGGTGAGTTTCCAGACACCTTTTTAGTCTTTATAGTCTTTAGGTGCAAGGCACGTTAACATTGAACAGGACTTCGTATAATGCTTTTCTCCCTTTTGTCTTGCAGGACTCTTGAGGAAGATGGAGTGAAGCGCCTGGAAATGCGTGAGTAAATGCAAGCGCTCTAACTGTCTTTTCCTTGCAGTGTAGTTCGTGCTGAAGAGCAGGCGTTCTATTGCGAAGAGCGCGATGGGCGTAAGTAAATACCTGTCTAATGTCTCTTCTTTTGTCTTTCAGAAGTTGGTTTGAAGCGCCGGAGTCAGCGGAATGTCCGTAAGTATATACAATGCTTTTATCTCCGCAGGCGGCGATGCCGTGTGAAGAAATCCAGAATTCACGGAGTGCCGGTAAGTAGTGACAATGCTTTTGTCTTCGCAGGCGGAGGTGCAGCGTGCCGAAAATGACCGCAGCCGATGGATCAGGTGAGTAGCACTGCGAGATAAGGCTGTCTTGCTAACCTGCTGTTTCTTGTCTCTGCAGGTGCTGCTGTCGACTGGATGCAGGAATGGTGAGTATGCTTCTTGCAGATTCAGGATGCAGGAATGGTGAGTATGACTCTTGCAGATTCTGGATCGTAAGAAGAAAGGCTGGAACAGACTCGGTGAGCGTTCTGCTGCAGATGCAGAATAACGCGAAGCACGTTTCGTCTATCGGGTGTGGTTTAAATAGCCTTGGAGTGATGAGGCGTCTTTCTCCACGGCCCCGCCTAGGTAAGAAAAGAGTTCCAGTTCCAGAAGCTTTCCAGTGCTGAATCCAGGGAGTGGAGCTTGCTCCACCCAGCTAAGAAAGTAGTTCCTGTTCACAGAGGACTTCTAAGAGGCTGGTAAATAAGCAGCATGGTCTGCTGCAGGTAAGTCCACCCAAGCATCTGCACACATATTATGAGCCCGGCGCTTCCAGTGCCGGGACCGATGATTCTGATGAGCCTGGTGCCACCGGCGCCAGGACATGGTCCAAAAGGTCCCTGTGGGGACCGGCTGGTGCCTAGGATTAGGGTTAGGGGCCTGCTTCCAAGGACGTTGGGCTGGTCCTGGCTCCTTGGAAGCAGTGATCATGACACAAGCCAGGAGACCATCCAATGGCCACTTCGATCCAGCTGATTCAACCAAAGCAGCAGCTCCATGTAAAGATGGCCAACTCATTTCGAACATCATCACCAAGCAGCCTCACAGTCCTGCAGGCACACAACCTGCGCTATGATTTCCTGCAGCATGGAACAAAGGGGAACAAAGCCCTGAGCCAGTAGGCAAAGCTGGACACTCTCAAAGACCTTCACAGTCTGTCTTGTCCTGTCCGGGCATGCCCATCACTCCTGGCTTCCAGGCTTCTCCAACCATTGCATCCTCAAATCGAATCCTTCGCGTGTCACTGAACAGGCCTCTGCAGCAGCACAAGATATATCCTGGGACCTGTTCCTCCTGCCTGGCTTCTTACCATATCTCAAGGTTTGGAGAGTTCTACCCCCACCCCCATCTGGGTCGCATGCTATGCTATAACCACTCCACATGCTCTACGTCCTGGCATCCCGATCCACTAGCCACCACATTTCTGCTGTCATGGCACATTCACCTAACACACTGGTGCTCCCCACATCAACTCGCAGTGCAAGGTGGCACAGCCCTTCCAAGGCAGTCAATGCAGGCTGGTACCCCCTCTTTAGCCAAATCATCTTGACCCCATTACCACCACCCATCACTTTTCTGCCGCTATTTCACATTGACCTGACGACCATGTGTCCCACCTAAAGGAACACTGTGCAGCGCTGCATTGATTTTTCCAGGTCATCTATGCAGGCTCGTGTCACATGCTCTGCCAATACTCATTGCTGCCCCGCACCTCACCCAACAAAATTTGTGCCGCCATTGCACTTCAACCTGACTGCCAAGGGTCCCACCAAGTGGTTAACAGCTCAGAACAGCGTTGCCCTTACATGGCCAGCCTCGCAGGTCATTGCCACCTGCTCAACCTATTATACATACCACCCTGCACCACTTCTGTCACCTCTGTGCCCCACTCTCACCTTCGGGGACACCCAGCAAAACCCTGTGCCGCCCTGTGCCACTGTGCCCTTGCACCTTGATCCATCCCTCTCAAGCTCCTCTCAATGGAGCCTTGTGCCGTACTGTGCCACTGTGCCATTGCACCTTGATCACTCCTTTGTGAGCTCCTCTGTTAAGTGACTTCAATTCAGCACTCCAACTAAGTCAATGCCTAGTCTGGGAAGCCCTTATTTATATATTTTTATGACAAGTTCATAGATCTGGATGATAAACCCTTGTATAACGCCCCTCTCTTTGAATCCCCCTGACCTCACTGAGCCAAGAAGTAGGCTTGTTTTGCAAATTAAAAGATGTATTTGAAAAATTAAACAATATATATATCACACTTTTATGAATAAATTAATATTTGATAGCACACTTATGAATATAATGTTGATCAACCATGGGTAATGTTACAATTGCACACTCTTTTCAATCAGTGAGGAGTTAGTATAGAAAGGATAAGGTAGCAGAGAATACTTTTCTGGTTTCAAGGAAAAGCAATGATGGAAAGAATGCAGCACAGAAATAAACTGATATGGTTTCAACAAGAGATAATATGATCACTTTTTCTTTTGACAATTCACTCCCCCCTATGCAATATAATGAGATGGAAGGGGAGCACGCAGTTTTCAGGAATAAAATCAAATGCAATACAAATTCCAGTTCCCCCCAGCAACAGGCAGAAATACTTTTAAATGTGATTTGCAATGAAGTGAAAAATATGCTAAAAATGATTTTAATTCCCTATAGGA
This sequence comes from Ambystoma mexicanum, assembly GCF_040938575.1. Lineage (NCBI taxonomy): Eukaryota > Metazoa > Chordata > Amphibia > Caudata > Ambystomatidae > Ambystoma > Ambystoma mexicanum. Next base: position 1,167,466,696 of record NC_090922.1, read on the forward strand.
TATTCAGGGTAGGTGATAGCTACTTAAGATTGGTTCAAGTCAACACTATCAGTGATTCATGAGGGATTGTCAGGTTGAAAACGAATTTCAGCAGTTGCAAGCAAAAGACAACTATTTTTGACAGGTGGAGAAATTGAGTCAAATTGCAATTCGCGGCACTTTTTCCGAGTGCGTCGATCGCGATTACGGAAAAACTATAAGGAATAGAAAGTCGGTTTTGGGCTTGTTGGAAAGCTGGGTTCTTAGCTTTAAAAATCTCACTTCTAGGACATGCGGTTTAAAAGATACGGACGATTTAGTGGAGGTAGATTCTCAGAAATAAAGTAAGATTCAAATGACAAATGACACTTTCACAGGTTTGAAATCACAGAATGGACACGCGATTTCTATGCAGTTCTAAATAGGTTGAAATGGATGAGATGAGATTATTTTAGACTAAGAGATTGGTTCTGCACAGTTCTGGCTGGATACTCACACTATAAATTTGAAATAGGCTGTCAAGATCTGGTCAACAGTCTTAAACTGGACTTCTAGCGGGTGGTTCTGAAGTCACAGCTATCTTGGTCAGCTCTGCTCTGCTGTATCTCTGGTTCTGGCAAAATTCGTGGCTAGGATCAAACAGCACAGCCTGGCTGTTTTATTCTGATGTGCCCCTTGGAAGTCTGGGGTAAATCAGTTTGCAAAATTGTAAGGCCAGCTGAGAATACTTTTAGCTTGCAGTAGGCCTTCTGCTTCAAAGTTCTGAAGTCTGGAGTCTGGTTTTCTAAGTTCTGGTCTCTGGATAGTGCCTGAATTTGGATGTCGTCCATCAAAGTGCTTCGCAAGAAAGTGGAAAGTGAATGTCTCTACCTGGGTCTCAGTGGCTCTTTTTATGTCTTTTGAAAATGGGTGGGAAGGCTGACTTTCTATGCCCAACCCTCTAACGATCCTGATAAGTTAGAGGATTTTCTGTCCTCTGACTGGGGAACTGAGCTGTGAGTCATCCCATGTCATGAGACTTCATTTTTATTGCGCACAGAAAGAACACTTCCCTTGTCACTTTGCACACAAATCTATTCTTGACTTAAATGCATATTTATCTATGTACAATTTTTCTAATATTATATGTCCAGTTAACATATTTTCTGTAGCGCCAAACCATCCGATCCCTGTCTTTGTAAGATGTTGTGTTCACTTCTGACAAAATTCTGCCAATTTCATCCAGAACACAGCCTCTAAACTTTTCCAGAATTTACACAAATGTGCGCAAGGAATATGGGCATCAGATGATGAAGTGTCAGATTTTTAACATACAGACATTTGGAGTAATACCCCATTTTCCGCTACTACCCCCCAGAACATACAACAGAGTCCTAACACCTCTTAAAATGTGCACAGAAAAATCACAGGAATAAAGATATTATTTATATAATTTTGACAATTTTGTACTATGAATTTATCCATCTTTTTAAAATTATGCTCTGGCCCAGAGCGGTGTGGTTTCCCAAAGCACATGGGGGAATTTCTGGTTTGTCCACTTCCTCCAAGCTCAGCTGGCTCACAGCAGTGCCCCTCCCAGTTCCTTCCAAGAGGAAGCCATTTACGACCCCCTGATTTAGCAATTGCTTGGAGCAAAGGGAAGCTCATTGTTCTGTTTCCCTGCAGTCCCAGGTAACCCTCCCCTGATTCAGAGAGGTGTAATCTCCTTTTGGTGGGGCAGCAGAAGGCATGCCAGGCCTGTGAATAAAGTTTCTGGGCAAGTTTCAACTCCTGTCGGGGGTAGTTGCCGGGCAGAGTTCAATCTCCTTAAGCCAGGCTTCAGCCAAAGGTCACTTTTGTTCCTGTTTTTCTTCATTCAAATCAAACTTACAATTTTGACACATGCAGCTAGAACGCTGATTCTAAGTTCAAAACCATGACATTAAGCAGTTGCAACCTATGTGACACTCAAAAGTAGGTCACTCATTTATTTTAAACATTTCGATTTTAGTGGCTTTAAATCCCATTTCACTTAAGCTACTGACATCCACAGCTCAGTCAGTTTTGTTATGAACATTATCTTAGGCTCTTCATCTTTCCAGATTTGGTATGCACACAAGACTTCATTCTACCAGACGTCTGCTGGTGTTCAGTAAGATTTTTGAATATCTTGCAATGTTTGAAATAGGCATTTTGAGCTTGCATTCAGAGAAACAAAGGTGATTTCAAAGTGCTTATTGAGCTAACAGGCACTGCTGTTTTTCCTTTGGCACCACGTTTCACTCATGGCACTTCTGGCCCATCACGCTCACAATGGTGGGTGGCGGGTAAGGCAACCATTTTGGTGTGCCCAATAACTGTGCGGTTTTCCTGGATTCTGGCACAATTGTGGGCTTTTCGGCCATCTTGGATGTTCTAAGCCAAAATGTTGCAGCATAATAACTTGAACATGGGTCGATACACCTGACAAACCCCACCGCCCGACTGCACTTTGATTTCGAGTCGAGGGGGAGTCAGGTGCAAAGGATGTTTTGACCCACGCGCTGGGATGTCCGCATCATCTTCTTCCGATTCCGCAGATGGCACAGTTCAGCATCTTTTCCTCCATCAGGGTGGATCGGTCGCTTCTCCTTGCCGGTCCTGATGGGAGTTTCGGGCAGTACCTCGGGCCCCTCGGATCTTTGCTCCCGGTCCCCGGGTTGTCCTCCTTGGTCAATCTCCATGGTTTATCTCTCCTAGGATGAAAAAGCAAAGCGGCAGAAACATATTTGTAGACATTTCCCCACCACTATTAATGGTGGGGCGAACATATACATTTTATACATCAGGATACATTTGCATTCCAGAATCATAGAATTTTATAGGCTATATGTGGAATATTTTAGGGTTGAACTTGTATTACTCTGGAGCAGCCCCCTCTGAGATTGCAGAGGACTCCTCCAGTTAATGCAGAGTGTGCCTGGGATGGCAACACTTTAGCTGATTTATATGGACCCACTTGTCTTCCCCTTCCACCAAACTGCCTTTGGGGAAGCAGATCTTCTAGGCGACTGGTGAGATCTTGTCTACAATTTCAAAAGGCCCTTCCATGTAGGCAGAAATTTCCGCTGTTTGGCCTGGTTCCTTTGGAAATTGTATAGATAGACCCGGTCTCCCACATTGTATTATTTCCTAGTAGTCTTCAAATCATAATGAGTCTTCATGCTATCGGCTGATCTTTTAGTTTTCGCTGAGCATAGGCAAAAGCATGTTGAAGGTGTTTCCTTAAATTTTCAACAAACTCGGGAGTTTTGGAGGCATTGATCAATGTTTGCTCTTGGGTCCTGTAGAGCAAATGCTGGGGAAGCACCATCCTGCATCCAGTCATCAGCTCAAACGGTGACATTTTAGTTGCAGATGAAGGGGTAGATCTGATGGCCATTAGGACCAGAGGTAATTGGATGTCCCAACATGGCCCAGAATCTGCCGCAAACTTTTTTAAGATGCTCACAATGGTTTGTTTGTAACATTCTACTGCACCAGAAGAGGCTGGCCGTTAAGCAATGTATAGCTTCCTTTTTAACCCCCAGTATCTCCCACATCTTAGTCATTACTTCGCTGGTAAAATGGCTACCTCTGTCTGACTCGATCCTTTGGGGTAGACCAAAACGGGAAAAGATGTGGTTGATCATCAGGGCAGCTGCTGTTTCTGCCTTGCAGTTTGGGGCCGGGAGACATTCCACCCTTTTAGTAAATAAGCATGTCACCGTCAACATGTACTTATTCCCCCTAGAGGAGCGATTCACGGGGCCTATGAAGTCGACTTGCAAATCTGACCATGGCAGTGTCATCCCCCCCTTTTGGAGAGGGGAACGGTGTGTGAGGGATGTTGGCTGAAATTGTGCACACACAAGATACCCCTTCAAGAATTGGTCGAGGTCCTGCCCCATGTGTGGCCAGTATGCAACCTCTCTTAAGATCTCAAGTGTTATATGAAACCTCCTATGACCGGCGGTGGCCGCATCATGGCCGTGACTTAACATCAGGCTTCGGAATGAGGTAGGAACCACCCACTGATCATGGCCAGCTTGGGATTTCCTTACCAACAAACCGTCTTGGATTCGGAACATTTTTGGACATTTCATCAACACTCTGAGGTCCTCTTTCCCAATGTAATCAGTATCCGTCAGGGGAAAGTTCTCAGGGTCCTCAATGTGTTGGTGAAACTTACCAATTATCGGTTCCCCCTTCTGAGCCGTAATCAAATCAGCATCTGGGGTCTCCCTACTCCATTGTGCAGTTGAAAGATCATTGTGAGCATTTGTCTGGGACCTAGTGATAGCAGTGACCTGGATTTCCCCCAACAGGGACTCAATCTCTATTAGATTCCCTTAGATGGCCCCGGTTTTGGCCAGCTGATCAGCTAAGTCATTTCCAGTTTTGTCTGGTCCCTCTACTTTGGAATGACCCTTGACCTTTTTCCAGTAGACGGTCATCCCATTCGAGGTGACCAGATCATCAATATTTTGGATTAACTTCCCATGTTTCAAGGGTTTGTTATTAGCACATAACATGCCTCTGGTTTTCCAATTAACCAGGTGCTCCACAAACCCGTTCCGTACATAATCCGAATCTGTGATTATGACTAGTTCGTGGAGTTGATGTTGGACATCAGTGAGGATGGCTTGATACACAGCCATCAACTCTGCCACCTGACTACTTCGGGGACCAATCTTGTATCCAGCGGAGGGTTCTGGGGACTCATTCACCCATGCATTCCCTACGCCGGCGACCAGTTCTTTCTCCCCATTGTTGTCAACATGGTAAGAGCATCCATCCACATAGACAGTGGGCATTCCCTCACACTTGTCTTCTTCAAATACTTTGTGTGGGGAATTAAGGTATGCCTCCATGTTGTCCTTGATTTTTAGACTTTCGTCCTCGAGACAGTTTTCTCTGACACAATCATGCAAGTCAGCCAGACCTTGCGCGAGGGGACTCTTTTTGTTTTGGCCATATTTGACCTCCACAGGAAAGCCTTGCATTGACAGGATCCAGGAAGTAATTCAGGAATTACTCACATTTCCAGCTCGGATTCTGTCACTTTGGAGATATTGCAGAGGCTGGTGTGGAGTCTCCACTATGATGTGTTCCCCCTGGATGAACGGGCGGTAATTCTTCAATGCCCACACCGTTGCCAGGAGTGCCTTCTCACGATCGTTGAATTTTTCCTCCACAGAGGATAAAGTTTTGCTCGCATAGGAGATTACTTTATTGACCTTGTCATGCTTTTGGTATAATACTGCCGTCAAGCACGTATTAGAGAACCCTGTCTCTAGGAAAAACTCTGTGTTTCTGACAGGGTAAGCTAGGCAGGGTGCTTGTGAGAGGCTTCTTTTGAGTTGTCTTACTGCCTCGGATTGTTCTGGACCCCATTCCCAATTGACCCCCCCCTTCAAAAGATGAATCAGGGGTCTAGTGATCTCTGCGTAGCCCTCAATGAACTTTCTGCTGTAATTAGTCAGTCCAAGGAGGCTCCTTAGTTCCCGCAGAGTTGTGGGATCCTTCTATTTTTGGAGGGCTTCCACTTTCTTTTCCTGGGGACAGAGACCCTGGGGAGTAATCTCATGCCCCAAGAAATTAACAAGGGTTCTACACCACTGTGCTTTCTGAAAGGAAAGTTTTGCTCCGGCGGCCCTCAACTGGGTCAGAACATAACGGATTTCCACTATGTGTTCCTCCACAGTTGAACTTTTGATGAGGACATCATCTACATAAGCCAGGTTACCCCTCGCACCCAGGTCGGGCATGGCCTTGTGTAGGAAAATGTTGAACTCATTGCCGGAGTTGAGGTATCCGAAGGGAGTCCAGGTCCATGTGTACTGCTGGCCCCCCAAAGGTAAAGGCCAGTTTGTATTGGTCCTCCCTACTGACAGGTACGGTCCAGTATCCATTGGTCAGGTCTATTGCAGTGAATACCTGGGACCCCTGAATCTGCGCCAGCCCTTGGTCAATGTAGGGCAGAGGCCATCGGGAAGTATGGACCGGTTTGTTGTGCTCCCTAAGGTCAGCGCAGAGTCTCCACTGGCCGTTTGGCTTCAATATTCCCAGCACCGGATTATTGAAGGTGCTGTGGACTGGATGGATTATTCCCCGGGACTCAAAGTTCTTAATTATTTCAGTAAGGAACTCCATGGATGCGAGAGGCAAGCGATATTGCTTCACAAACACTGGAGTCATGCCAGGGTCCGTGGGAATAATTGTTGTGTGGATGTCAGTGCGACCACAGTCATATGAGTCTACCGCAAAGAGATCTTGGAAATCCAAGAAAACTTGTTTCAACTTTTGCTTCTGTTCCAGAATCACGCAGGCATCAGCTAGGTTGACTCTCTCTTCCACCATCTGCCTGAAGCCTGGAAAGACTTCTGGTTTTGCTATCTCAGCGGCCTCCTCCAGCTGGGTGGAGAAGTCCCTGTTCAGAGTGCTGATTTGGACCAGAGGCTTCAGGTGGGAAAGGCAGCCCTCATGGACCTGGAAAGTCACCTCATCCCCTCTGAAATCACAAGTCACATCTTCCTTACCATAAGGGCAAGAAGTGTACACCAGGAAGTTCCCCCCATGCCGGGTAAAGATCCTGTCTGGTGTTGTATTGTCATCACTGTCACTGTCAAAACAGTCCTTGGGGATTGGTCCTAACAGTTAATTTCCTAAATCAATGGAAAAATGACGGTCATCAATCGCCATTCCGATATTGGTGCCTGCGGCTAGAGTAATACTCTTTAAGTCGCTGTTATCCACCTCTATTGTAATGGTGTCAGGTTCTATGTTGACTAATGGTGTTGGGTTTACCCCCAACCCTTGCCGTTGGAGACAAGCATTTAGATGAATATAAGCATCATGGTTTTTCAATTTTTGTCCTCTTTTAACTTTCACTTCCAGGGAGAATTGTCGGGTCCTTTTTGGGATGGTGACTTCCTCTTTAATCTGAATTTCAACTGCATAAGGTAGCAATTGAGTTGACCTAAATGCTTTTTCTGGATCATCAAAGACCATGGGATTATCCGCTAACCGGGACCACGCTTTGAAGTTTATTAGGTCCAAACTTATGGCAAAGCGATTGAGAATGTCACTGCCTAAGTAAAAGGCGGCAGTGACGTCTCGCACGACCCAACAACTATGGACTATGCTCTTGCTGCCAATGGAGATTTTGAGCATACACCTGGTTGGCAGGAGATGTTTGGAATTGGGTGTTTCCAGATCCATTTCCCATTTGTCTATCAGTTTGAATGTGGGAATGGTTGGATCTTTTGGGAGTTGGCGGAACATGGCTTCGCTGATGAAGCTCTTACCGTTGTTCACACACACTCGGGCAAGAACAGAGTCCTTCCCATCATTTAACTGAACAGGGATGAACAAATGCTCTCCAATTTGCTGAATATCAGCCAGGCTCTGAGCTGATTTCACATCTTTCTGGACTATTTGAGTGGGAATGTCTGATTGTGGATTAGTAAAGAATTTCAGAGTGTTTCCTTTGCAGAAATAGAGAGGACCCCCCATCACCGGTCTGTTGTCCTACTGCTATTACTGTCACGTCTGGAATTTGGTTGTTCTGGATGTGAAATTCTACTTGGTCAGATTTTTGTTCAACCATGAGGCGTGTGCCGTTTAAACTAACATGGTTGACACTACGTTTTAATTTTATTGGTCAGCTAGTCTGGGTCCAGAGGTCCTTGTTTATGCAATCTATTAGGGGTGACAACCTTCTCAGGAGGTCATTCCCTAGTAAACAAGGGGTGCCCTCTGGAGTCACTACTATGACCGGGTGTTTCACCTTCTGTCGCCCAATTTTAATGTCCAAATCTGCAGTCCCCTCGACAGGAATGTCCTTCCCGTCAAAGTTCTGAAGTTGTCCAGGAAGAGAGGTGAGAGGAATACGGTAATTCTCCCCCCTTCCTGCATTTAGTTTGTCAAAGGCCCTTTTGGACAAAAGGGTAGCTTGGAATCCAGTGTCCACCAGTGCCAAAATTGTACCCTGCCCCTGTACTTGAACCGGGACATAGTATCTTCCCTCCTTCTCCTCAAGGGGGCACAGATAATGCTCATTTTTGGACAGCTGGTGGGCTGATTTATTAGTTTTAGACATTGCGAGAGAAAAGATCTGGGCAGAATTCTGTGGAGAGTCACGGGAATCTGCAAGAAAAAGTTGGCAACTGGAAATCAGAGCCGTTGTGGGTTCCCCTGGTTCCGTTCTGGGCCACCCTCCCCCCCTTTTTGGAGGCAGTCACCAGAATGGGTTTGAACCAGGGGATTTTGATGCTGTTGGTGCTGGGATGAGATGATGGGCGGCGCTAGCTCAGTCCCCACATCTACCCAGTCTGGATTTGGATCCCTTGGGACCCATTTTTCTTTCCCCCATCTCTGAAGGAGAAGATCCTTTTCCCAGGATCCTCTGAGGATCCCCCTCCCTCAAATTGGAAGATCTGTACCTCCTCCACAAAATGGGTCTGTTTGGGTCCTTTGTTTCTCCTACCTCCTCTCTGCTCCTTGGGTGGCAGACTTTCAGGGGTAGGAGATTTTGTTTCTGGTTCCTGGGTTTCCAGGGGCTGTTTACAAATGGGGAAGGAAGCTTCCTCCAAGGATTTACACCACCCTTCCCTTTGTGCCTCCTCCATGGGAACCGGTGGGTTATCGGGGTGCTACCCCGTCATTGTTCTGGAGCACCAGGCCCAAAGTTTGGGGCATTCTGCACCGGCATGCTCAATTGAGGGTTCTGTTGAGCCCTCAGCATGTGGCCCAGATCCCGTGCCATATTTTGGATCTGGCGCTCTAACTGTGAAACCCGCTCAGGCTGATACGGGGTTCGGTTTTCTCCCCTGGGCTGATCCCGGGAACAGTAGCTATCCCTTCTCTGGTAGTAGCCTGGGTTGGGAAGATTTGGGTACCCCTCCACCCTTGGCCTCCCCTCTCCCGGATTAAGTGGTCTGGGCTCAGGGAATTGGGGAAAGAAGGATGGATGATTTTGGGGTTGGAAATTGGGTGGATACCTGGGAAAAAAGTTCTGCCCAGTATTTGGGGAATTTCTGCCCTCCTGTGGCAAGTTAGCCAGGATGGGTCGGTTTCCCTTGTAACGGGGACTTACACAATCAGGGGAATGAGGGATCCCATTTGTGGGACTACCTCCTTGACTCCCTGTTTGTGACTGGCCCGAGGGCCTTCTGCGCTTAGAGTTATTCTGTGCAGGAACGTTTTTAGGCCCCTGCATCTCCAAATCTAAAATGGGGGCAACCTTTACCTCTGCCACCTTAGCAGCAGCAGGGGTGCTGGTTGATTTGGGGCTTTTCTAGGTGTTATTTTTATTTTCTATGGGCTTCTGCACCTCATAGATCCGGGTAGCCTGTTCAGTGACCCAGTCTAGTGACCTTTTCTCATGAAAATCTCTCACTAGCTGGATCATGATGTATTTGGGCAAGGCATGGAAAAAAGTGTTAACAAATTCTTTGCTGACTGTGCGCACCCTTCTGGTAGTCTGCACAAAGGCACGCTTCAATTCCTGCACAAATTCTTGTAGGGCCTGATCCTCCCCACATTGCAAATTGTAGGCTGCCTTGCGAGCCTCTTGGGGGTTCCGGTGAACAGAGAAGTGCTTTAAGATGGCCGCCCTGTAGGTGGACCATCTTGCATGATTTTGGTCCTCCAGCCCCGCAAAGAAACTGGAGTATTCTGGGGGGGAATGTCCATTTGACGTACTGCATGCAGCTACTGCTATCTTTCAAATGGAACGTCTCCATCATTTGCTTGTAAAGCTCCAATTGTTCCCAAACAGAATACTTGGCGTTCTTATGATAAGGGGTGATGACACTCCTTATTGCCTTAATCTGTTTTAAGGGGTCCTTCAGCAAGGCCCTTTTTGCCTTATTGGCCTTTTTGGTTTGGGCAACCCTGGTCTATTCATCCTTTGACTCATACGCACTGCTCCCAGAGGTGCCCGTCTGATCTTCCAGGTTTTCCCGGATTCTGCGAGCCTGTGAATGGCTGGCAGAATGTGGGGACCTGGTCTCCTATATCCTGTGAAGTTCAGAAGAGTCTTCAGATTCCTCCTTGCTGCCAGGATTTGATGGGTACCCCCCCACTGACCTAACTGGGCAGAGGTCTTCAGGATGCCCTTAGTGGGCCTACTCTCCTGGGGTTCGCCACTAAATTTCACTGTACTTGGGTGCCCATACCCGGATGCCCGCCCATCCATTCCTGGGAGGTACTGGCCCGTGAGCCCCATACTTCTGGCAGGATAGTAATCTGCCATCCCTGTGGCTCTGGGCTCTTGTGCACCAGGGGACATGGGGGTGGCAGAGTCCAGGGACTGGGAGAGATGGAGGCCTCTGGTACTAGGGCTCCTGAGGTTATGCAAAGGTGTTTCCCTTTCCCAGCGAACCTCATCTCTATCAGCCCCTGCTCCCTGTTGCCCTGCAAAAGCCTGTGCTTTCAGTTCCTCAATCAAGGCCTTTCTAGACTATCAGTCTCTCCTGCATGGCTACCTGTTGCTGGAGCCTATCATTGTGCTGGTAGAGAGCTTCATTCTCTCTCTGTGCTTCCTGGTTAGTCTTGGAGTACTGGTCGAGTCTTTGTTGCAGGAGGGTTACCTCCTTAGTCCCATCCCTACCTGCCTGCTCCTTTCTTGCCAGAACATCTTCCACCCTCCTGGTGTGCTCCAACAAGTTTTAATGTTCTTTTTGGAGGTCACCCAGTCCCTGGAGGGCCAGGTGATTTTCTTCCATTTTTCTTTTTAAGTGGCAGACTTCCTGGCCTAAGGTGTCCCTTTCCTGACTAAGATCCTGCCTCTGTGCCACCAGGTTGTCCCTCTGCCTTTGAAGGGCACCAGCTTCCTGGCACTCTTCCTCAAATTCTGTCTGGGTATCTAGGTCTTTCAGAATCAGTTTATTGCTCTCTGCCTTCTCCCTATCTAGGTGGCTTTGCAGGGTGACTACCTGCTCTGCACATGCCCTATTGAAGTCCAGTTGTTGCTCCAGCTTTTTCTGGCTCTGCAGTAGGGCGTCCAAACCTTCTTGGTACTCCTTCTACAAGGGCAGAAATCTGGTATCCTGGTCAGACTTTTCCTGTTGCAGGATACCCATATCCTCTTTGATTTTAATGAGATACTGTCTACTCTCATTTTCTGACTCCTGGCTCCTGTGCAGCCTCTGCTCAGAAGAGACCAGGTCAGATTGGGCCTTCTCTAATGTCTTTTGTTGCCTATTTGCCAGATCTCGGCCTTCAGCACATTTGTCCTGTATGGCTCCCATATATAAATATAAATATGCCGCTATCCTGACAAACTTGTCGTGCTCATCTATGGCTTAAGGGGCCATATATAGTTCACTCAGGGCCACATGTAATGGACCCTGATCTCTCCATATGTCTGACCCTGCTGCAGTGATCTGGGGTGCGATTGCCTGCAACCACACCGTCTGGTCCTGTTCCGCCCATTCACCTCTCACAAATAGCTTATGTAAGAGGTGCTCTCTGGCTATTTTGATATCTACCAAGGTCATCATTCTGGAAATTGATTACCTTCCTGACTTACAGAAGTTAGTATTTTATTTTGCAAAACAGACCGTCTCCTTAGAGCGTCCTTCTTTTGAGGGGTGCTTTTACAGGGTAACACAGCGTGGTGATCCAAAAGGATTTATGTATCCTGTCAGTTAGCACACTGTATTAATGCACACAGAAGTGGTGCACAAGTGGTAGATCTAATCCAGACGTACCGACTCGAGCCCCCACTCGGTTAAGTGACTTCAATTCAGCACTCCAACTAAGTAAATGCCTAGTCTGGGATGCCCAAGGGAAGCCCTTATTTATATATTTTTATGACATAGATCTGGATGATAAACCCTTGTATAACGCCCCTCTCTTTGAATCCCCCTGACCTCACTGAGCCAAGAAGTAGGTTTGTTTTGCAAATTAAAAGATTTATTTGAAAAATTAAACAATATATGTATCACACTTTTATGAATAAATTAATATTTGATAGCACACTTATGAATATAATGTTGATCAACCATGGGTAATGTTACAATTGCACACTCTTTTCAATCAGTGAGGAGTTAGTATAGAAAGGATAAGGTAGCAGAGAATACTTTTCTGGTTTCAAGGAAAAGCAATGATGGAAAGAATGCAGCACAGACATAAACTGATATGGTTTCAACAAGAGATAACATGACACTTTTTTCTTTTGACAATTCACTCCGCCCCTATGCAATATAATGAGATGGAAGAAGAGCACGCAGTTTTCAGGAATACAATCAAATGAAATACACATTCCAGTTCCCCCCGAGCAAGCTTAGAGCAACTGGTATGCTTTAAAACAGGCAGAAATACTTTTAAATGTGATTTGCAATGAAGTGAAAAATATGCTAAAATGATTTTAATTCCCTATTGGAGATTCAGGGTAGGTGATAGCTACTTAAGATTGGTTCAAGTCAACACTATCAGTGATTCATGAGGGATTGTCAGGTTGAAAACGAATTTCAGCAGTTGCAAGCAAAAGACAGCTATTTTTGACAGGTGGAGAAATTGAGCAAAATTGCAATTCACGGCACTTTTTCTGAGTGCGTCGATCGCGATTACGGAAAAACTATAAGGAATAGAAAGTCGGTTTTGGGCTTGTTGGAAAGCTTAGATTCTTAGTTTTAAAAATCTCACTTCTAGGACATGCGGTTCAAAAGATACGGACGATTTAGTGGAGGTAGATTCTCAGAAATAAAGTAAGATTCAAATGACAAATGACACTTTCACAGGTTTGAAATCACAGAATGGACACACGATTTCTATGCAATTCTAAATAGGTTGATACGGATGGGATGAGATTATTTTCGACTAAGAGATTGGTTCTGCTTATTCTGGCTGGATACTCACACTATAAATTTGAAATAGGCCGTCAAGATCTGGTCAACAGGTATAGACTGGACTTCTAGTGGGTGGTCACAGCTATCTGGGTCCGCTCTGGTCTGCTGGTCTGGATCTCTGGTTCTGGCAAAATTCTTGGCTAGGATCAAACAGCACAGCTCGGCTGTTTTATTCTGATGTGCCCCTTGGAAGTCTGGGGTAAATCAGTTTGCAAAATGTTAAGGGGGTACCCCAGAAAAGCCATCAAACACAGCAAGAAGCGGGCTTCCAACACCGACCGCACTGTATGTCTGACAAAAACAACCAAAAAAGAACTAGACAGACTGGTGTGTGTCACCACCTATAGCCCACTCAGCCACCTCATTAAAAAGACCATCAAACTACATTGGCCTATCATCAAAAACGTGGGATCACTACAAAAAGTCCCATTGTTTGCCTTCAAGAAAAACCAGAACATCAGAGAATCTTTGGTGTACACCTTCATTGAACCTACCAAGTCTACCAACACTCTATGGAATCTCCCACCGGTGCAAGGCCACTACCGGTGTGGCAAATGTACGGTTTGCCAATTCACTGAAACTACACAAATATTCCAACACAATGACATCGATTGGACTCTGCAGGACCACACCAATTGCAACATGAAACAGGTCATATATGTTATCACCTGTCCTTGTGGACTCATCTACGTTAGCAAAACCTTGAGACCAGTCAAGACCAGGATCTGCAAGCACCACTCGTGCATAAAAACAGAGTACCTGACAAACCCCTTGTAGATCACTTTGTCAAGAAAAATCACACCAATATGGACCTCAAATGGCTGGTGATACAGAAAGTTACCGCCACCATCAGACGTGGTGATGTCGACAGAATTTTAACTCGTTTAGAACAAAAATGGGTGCACAAACTAAATTCTGTTCGATCAGGTCTGAACATCTGTATAGAGTGGAAATACTTCCTGTAATTAAGACAATGCTTCCACTTCAAATTGATTTCACTTGGCACCTCTGCACCTTGTAGCACATCCTGAATTATGCCAATGCACCCTATTTTGCAAATATGTGCCTTTTCTTGTCTTTTTTTTGTGCACCTTGTAGCACATCCTTAATTATGCCAATGCACCCTATTTTACAAATATGTGCCTTTTCTTTTGTCTCAGACAATACCACCATCGATGAGGCAGTGCCCCACCACAAAGCCTTTTAATTCATTTTGACCAACAGTGCCATATTTCTTGTGTCAGGTATCTCACGTGACACTGCTGCACTTTGAACTACACCTGGAACTCTGACCATGTAGACATGCCTAAGAGTTACTAATGCCATTACACACCGCCAACTGTTTACACAGATGTGTTTTGATATGTATCACTTTGAACATGTTGTTGTGCTCACACTATCTTTATCAACCTCTTCAATAATATTGCCTAAACTACCTCTAGCTGTTCTGGGCACCACCACCACTAGACCCATGACCCCGACCAACCAGCACCCAATCCTGGTACTGTGGCGTCCTTCACCCGCCTGCCCGTACATGGACACATTTTAATAGTGGAATTAACATGATCCACGCATCATGTCATGCGGATGCGCATCTAACAGCATACTCACCCTCGGCAAAGTGTGTTCTCCACTTTTGTACGAGGTGCTCCACTTTTCAGGCACTTCTGCGGGCAACCCCAGCCACGAGCTCCCTGTCATGGCCGCTCCCTGCATTTACACTCAGTCAGCTACCCAGCTCACTCCGTGCACAGCCAGGGACCGCGATCGCTGACAGCAAGCTCTGCAGCACTTCTTCTTCCTTTCACCCGAGGTGAGTGCACACGCAGGTGATTACTTTTTAGTAACTTTTCAGTAACTTTGATCTTCTGCATCTATTTCTCGGCTGCATGCCACACTCACAAACAGGAGCCTAGCCACCATTTTAGGCTTCTTCACCTTGGCATGACATCCCACAGTCGAGACCACGCTCTTTTATCCACCTGGGCTTTTTAAGGTATTGTTGATTTCCATAAGGCATTACGGGCCGTGTGACACCGCGAGCACAGTGTTATCCACACACATGTCCATTTTTCAAGTCATGCACAGACCATTCCCCCACCTCTGGGGACACGCATGTGATGATTCCATTCCACTCTCCTCATGCCATATCCGCCACCCACCATCCGTGGCTTTCTGTTAACTGCATGCATCACCAGCCCCTACGTGCACAATGACACCCATTACACTTCGAGGCCCGCATTCTGAGCCTCTTGTGTCTATTTTTCTGCAGCCAATCATGCTTGCGGTTGACTTAGTGTATTTTCTACGCCAGCCTTTTCCACCCAGCATGCCCGGTAACAGGCCACCTTAAGGTAAGCCATACATATCTTCTCAACACTCAGTTGCCCCCTAATTATTTATGGCTTAATATAGCCCCCATGTCCTTCCTACTTCCACAGGAACAGCTACTTCTTGGACCTCGAAAATCCTCCAGTGTACTCTTGACACTGCTACTCCCTGAGCCACTGCGCCCCCAAGTTCCGGTAAGCACCGGTTCTTCATGTATTTAAACCTCTACCTTGCTAGATATATATGAATGTGCCCACTCCTAAAACACTTGTGTCTGTTTATTTTAACATACCCCACAAGATACTTCCCGCTATGGAATATCTCGTCCTGATGAAGGCCACTCCATCAGAGCTCATCCCAGCTCACCTTCTGGCCGAAACACTGTTGTGTTGACTGTTATATTGTGTGTGTTGTCATTGTTCAGCCCTACATTGTTTTGATGCATATGTGCTGATTATTACATGCTATCACCTCACTAAGTCCACTGGTCTCCTTCCCAAAGACCCCTCAGTGGATGTGTAAGCATTTAAAAGACGCTACAAATATTTGCCATTTGTTACTTGGAAATCGGTTACTATACCTCAAAAATGTGTAAATACTGTTGTATCTTGTGTGATTCCTAGTCGAGTGTATCTACAACACGTAAACTGCAGTTTTATTAAAAATCTGACTGCAGTACTCAGAAGTATCCTGATACATTCTTGTCAGAATTCAGTGTAACCGCAAAAGAAGTATGTTCACCTTTCGTTCATCAGCTAGGTAACCCATGACCTTGCTCATTTTTTGCTCTTTAACATGTTACTACCTACCTGGGTAGAGCAAGGCATCAACCAGGTGCCCTTTTTGATTAAAACTCCAAAGCTGGTAGTGAAGCATGTCTTGGTGAGACCGAGGACATCCAGATCAAGTTCCTCGAGGAGTCGGCAGATGGTGAGGAGTGTTTGACAGTGGAGCAAGAGTTCAGAGCAGCGGCATGGAGCAGATTGCCACGTTTGAAAGACTTCCGTAGAGGGGTACAGGCAAGAGGTAAGCCATGCAGAGGTGGTAGAGGGGCCAAGTGTGGGCAGAGGAGGACAAAGGTGGCAGTGTGGCCTGAGAAGATTAAGAGGGCACTAAAGAGGTGGTGGAAGAGGGAGGCAGTGGAGGAGCCAGAGGGGTGTAGGTAGGAGTAGCAAGAGAAATAAGTAAGTTGACAAGACGTGGGAAATGCCTATCGAAAAGGGTGGAGATTGGGCTGAGGGCCCTGGACCAAGACGTTGCCATTCAGATAGACATTAATGATGGTCTTGGAGGAGCGAAGGTGGCCAGGATGACCTCCCACTGAGTGCCACCAATAATGGGAGAGGAAGAAAAAGGGGAGACAACAGAGACCATATGGGGGGTCCATAGGCCTGGAGGGGGAACCACAAGAGGATCTGACTATGGCACACCGATGCATTTATAAGAAGGCTTTTCTTTACATCAATAATAGCATTGCCCTGAAACACCATGTGCACCCGCTAGGTTGTAACGCCAGCCTCACCTTGTTCTCACCGAGATCCAAAAGCAAAAGAGCAGGAGGCACAAGCTTCTGTGTCACGGCACCCTCCCTTTAGAACTTCCTACCACCCAATATCAGAAATGAGTGCACCTACATGACTTTTGGAAAGCTTGTGAAAACTTGGCTGTTTAACAAGTATAAGTAACTACTGTTTCTCTACTCCCTTTTTCCTGCTCATGTCTACTGTACAAATGCTGTGATACCCCTGGCTCTGGGCATTACATAAATTGAGTAAATACATTAAATGAATACATCCCAGTACTATAACCAATCTGTGCAACCCTAATATGTCATGATGCCAACACCCACTCTTCCTCATAACAGTACTAGCACTAATCGGTGCACCCCTAAATCTTCATGAAGACAACATTTGCTCTTCCTCGTCAAAATACCTCCACCAATCTGTGCATCCCCAAATCTTCAGCAAGCCAACACCTACTCTCTCTCATCCCAGTACCTCCACCAATCTGCACACCCCTATATTTTCATGAAGCCAACACCCACTCTTCCTCATACCAGTACCTCCACCAATCTGTGCACCCCTAAATCTTCATGAAACCAACATCTACTCTTCCTCGTCAAAGTACCTCCACCATTCTCTGAATCCCCAAATCTTCAGGAAGCCAACACTGACTCTTCCTCATCCCAGTACTAGCACCAATCTGCGCAAACCTAACACGGTTGAAGCTAACGCCTACTCTTCCTCATCCAGTTGTCGAAGTGGGCAGTAGTGGTGCTCCTCTACGTCTTGTTTTTACGTTTTATTGTTCGTATACTTTTATTTTTGAAAGAAAACGTTCTGCAATAGCGACGTTTTAAAATAAAAGTGTAGGAAGAAGTTGGAACTTGCACTTCAGTGCACTGCACTGAATATATCCTTAAACAGCAGGCACGTTTGTAAGGGGCTTAGGATTGTGCACGGTAGGGGCACAGGAATGGTGTTTGTGGGGAGCTTGGGCAGGCCAGCAGGGCACATAGTTTCACTACTTCTTTTCATATACTTCGACCACTGTCCTCACCCCACTACTAGCACAAATTTGTGCACCCCTAAATCTTCTTGAAGACAATACCCACTCTTCCTCATACCAGCACCTTCACCACTATGTGCACCCCTAAATCTTCATGAAACCAAGAACCATCTCCACCAAAGTGCGCACACCTAAATCGTCATGAAGCTAACACATGCTCTTCCTCATCCCAGTACCTCCACCAATCATCACACCCCTAAATCTTCTTCATGAGGCCAACACCAACTCTTTCTGGTCTCAGCACCTCCACCAATATGCACACCCATAAATCTTCATGAAACCAACACCCACTATTCTTCATCCCAGTACTCCCACCAATCTGGGCACCCCTAAATCTGTGTGAAGCCACCACCCACTCTTCCTCGTACCAGTACATACTTAAGGTGTCACAGCATCTTATATTAATGAGAGCACTGCCCTTTTCTCTCAACTTGGCTCAGTTGTGCTTGAGGAAGGTGCAAGGTACCGTAGTAGGACTCCTTCACTCCCAGAGCATTGCATAAGGTGCTATCTCTCCAACTGGTTAATGAATGTCTCCTTGTGCCCCCTTGCACTCAGGAACACAGTTTTCCTAGCAATCAAGTACAATAGTTATTGGGCGCAGAGAATAACCTCAAGTGTGGTCCTGTCTCATATGCAACAGTAATGGGTGACATTAACCCCTCACACACCCAAGAGACGCAGAGCAGGCTGGGGACCTTCTTCACTAGGATAGAGGTGTCATTGCTACAATGGCGTTTAGTGAAAGGATACTTGGTAGATTTGTATCTTGTTGTCCCACGTGCAATCATTAACTTGATATCAGCTATTAGTCATATGCTGCCCTTATGGTCTGTGTTCCCATGATGTACAGTATGAAATAATCAAGTTCTTACTTGGACAGGAGGTATCTCTGCTGTTGTCTTCATGACAATCACCTGCTGCATGTGTTCAGGTCGGAGTACCCTCAACCACTCATCCTCACTAGAAATGTTGGACGATGGTTTGGGGTGGTACACTTGCCTTAATTGCCATTCAGGGGTATTAGTCCTCATGGGATGAGTAGGAGTGACCATTGTCTCTAAGTCTCATCTCTTGTGGAACGGTAAGGCCATAGACATAGAAAAGCAAGAGGAGAAGGGGCACCAAATCTGACATGGTAGCACTCATTTCCACTTATTATAACATTCTACTATCTAGGTATGATAACGTGCAGAGGTAACACAACTGTATCCCCAATCATCCCATATCTCTGACACGGAGGACATCTGGGGAAACACATTCACAAGTCTGTTTCTGTCCTTATCTGCCAATGACAGAAGGGACCTTGTGTAAATGTATGTGTGCTCACAATGTCACCAAGGATCAGCGTATAATGCCACATGGCTCAGTACTGAATGATCTAGTATTTAAACAGCATGTGTAACTTTACTATCATACCACTTCCCTGCTACCAGACCGAAGGATAAGGTGCTGTGACTGAGTGGATGAATTTCAGGTGATGGACAACTGCAGCAGGTTGAAATTCCAGGGGCACGGTTGTAGGTAGAATGCACAGCATATACAATGCGCCAGTCATTGTATAGAGATTATCGATTTTGCACTTGTTGAACCAAGTCAATGTGCACCCACAACTGCCCCAACATCAGTAGAGATTCCATTCTATAGCTATACTCTGTCTAACACTGTTTCAGTGTGTAGTGTGCACACTCCATGCAGTTATGGCTTAAAGGGAAATACACCTTAGTTTTTCTGTAACACAAAGCTGTCCTCCTAGGCATATCATTTTCCACTGGACATCACCTCACTTTATCTGCCTGATGCTTACCAGAGAGGCACAAGTATGGTCATCCCACCTCTGTCTCTTCTGTGGGCCCTGGGTAAAATGGAAGAGAGGAGACGAGAATCATAAATATTTACGTACACATGTGTACTTCACACAATTGCCAAAGTAGCATGAGGTCATCAGAAGTTACAATCCCACTGTCTCTCACACACACGTACGCACAAACACACTAACACACACAGACAGAGTCTGGAAAGTATGTGAAAGTCAAGTCCAACAAAGTCTGTGTCAATTGACAACTTACAAAGATCAGCCCTCCAAATGTGAGCATGAAACCTCCACTTGTGCCCACATAGCCATGGCAAGTGCTCCTTTCACATACACTTGTGCCCACATAGCCATGACAAGTGCTCCTTTCACATACACTTGTGCCCACATAGCCATGACAAGTGCTCCTTTCACATACATTTCAAAATGAAGCAGTGACCCAAGTGTTTCCTGCAGTCAGTGTCATGGAAACGGCACATGGCCTTACGCGGCCTTGCCATCGAAGTGACAGTCAGTCATATATGAAAGTATGCAATATCAGAATGTAAAATAGGTGACTGTCTGCATAGGATGTGCAAATGCCACATGATGTTCTGAGGATTTAGTACTGTCTACTCTGCTGTTTGAGGGTGTACACAATGTATACGTTGCCAGTTCTATACGCATGTGTGAAAACAAAATAATGTTGTGCTAAAGCAGTGTACGGGCAGCAGTGTACAGGCACAAAAGGCCCAGGGAGAAGCAGCAGTTTGTCTTAATGAAGCAGCAATGCTGCAGGTGCAACCACCAAAATCTTTTTGTGATGAAATACCGTTCATACGTACTCATTCAGTGCCCTCACTTGACCACTTGGAGAACCAGTGTGTGAATGAGGCATCACTTATATCCTCTTTCAATCCCCCCCCTTATTTTTTTCGCTGATGACAACTATTCTTTTCTTTCTCCTCTTAATCCGACTCTCTGCAGACTAATGTCTCTGCTTGATTCTTCTCCACAAAACATTCGATGCATATTCACTTTCCCCATGTTCAAACGGACCTTCTCTTCTTTCCTGCTCCCACTCTTCCTCTCTCTGCCCAGCCTTCCGGTATTTCTTTCCAACCTGCATTTCTTCTTTTCTCCCTGGAAAAAATACTTGGTGTCATCTTTGACTCCTCACTTTCCTTTTCCACACATTTTGCTACCACTGTCCACACTTGTCACTCCCACCTCTATAATACAAGGCATACTTTTCTCTGCATGCCACTTATCTCACTTGTCATATCCCGAATTAACTATTGCTCCTCCCTATTGGTATGACTCTAGCCCTCCCATGTTGCCCCTCTCTGTTTGGTTCATAACTCTACCATTTGTCTCATGCTTTCTCTTCCTGCTTGTGCCTCTCTTTAGGCTCATCTACGCTCTGCTTCACTTCTCTACTTTGATTCACAACTTTATTTAATTTTCTCTGCAAAGTCTACACATGTATACATTTTCTAGCCACTTCCAATCTTTCCTCTCTAGTCTCCCTCTACATACCTACACATTCTCTTTGCTCTGAACATCTTCACCTTCTCTCTTTTCTCAAACCCCCTTGTGCCTTATCCTGCTTGCAACCTTTTCTCTACTCGCTCCCAAATTCAATAATTCTCTCTCTCTTCCAATTCGCTCTGCTACCTCTTGTCATCTTTTCCCTTTGGCTCTGAAAAATTATTTACTCTTATTCCCTAAATTGTGTACTTTTCCAAATTATATTTTTCTGCCGTTTTCAAATGTGTTAGTATCGCTTTTATTAATTGAGGGTTTGGTGTGCATTATCAAATAAAGAAAGAAAAAAAGAAACAGACAAACACTTGTCGTCAAATGTGCCGGCTTGCTCTTTTCATGAAACCTCATCCAGGAAATTGTCATTCAGCTGTACCCTGTGAGAACTTACCAGCAGCTTAGATTCGGGCCTTCAGGTCAGGGACCTGGACATGAAGTGCTGGATTGACACCCTTCAGGATCCGGAGCTGAAGTGGTGTCACTAGATGACAGCTTCCAGAGTGCACCTCCATGGTGGCTCCAGCTTCAATGAGAATCTTCACCTTCATCTTGCTCTGGATTATCATGTCGTCCCTGCACTTCTTGGTGTTCTCGACCGTATGGACTGCTACCCCCTCCATGATGACTGCAGCTGTAAGGTCTTCTGAGATCCTACAACATTCCTAGGCCCTAAGCTGCTTCTCTGGTTTAAAGTTGGAAATTGGCAGCCTTCTGTCATCTGCCGTTATGGCAGAGGACGAGATTGGCTGATTCTTGCTCATTGGAACTGGTGAAACCGACATAGAGGGTTTTAGTCCCTCTTTTGTTTCCTTACGCACAGCTCCGTGCAGTATTTAATCTCCGCCCACAGGAGATGCATTGCGTTGCAACCCTCGATTCAGGACGCTTCCTGTTCCCGGGTCTCGCTTCCTGTTTCTGGCTTCCTTCAGTTCTGCCAGTGACTAGCTACTTCGCTTTGGCGATACTTTGCACTGTTGTGCTTTCCTCCCCCCTCTGCTCCTCCTCTCTCTACGGCTCTCTGCAGTGCCTGACTTACTTTTCTCTCGTGTTCGGTTCCGGTTTCACGGAGCCTCTCTTTCTCTCTCTGTCTCTCTCTCTCTCTCTCTCTCTCTCTCTCTTTCTCTCTCTCTCTCTCTCTCGCTATCTCTCGCTCGCTCGCTCTCTCTTTTCTCTCACCCTCCGGGTCTATTCCTTTTTCCCGGGTCTCCGTAGTGCCCTTACCTTCTCCCGGCACTCCTGGACCTGGTGCATTCACCGGCTCCTTCTCCTTCCCGCACTGTAAGGACGGCTGCTTCTCCGGCGGAGTCTTCTACTCCTTTGCACTCGTCCAGAATCTCCATCTACTGGACTGCGATTTACCTTCTGGGACATCGCTCCTTACTTCCTCCGGTTGGAACTTCCTCCACCTCCTCCAGTCAGCACCATTGGGGATTTGACTTCTAAAGAAGAGCCTGTCTTTCATCAAGGGTTTTTCCCTCCGGGGTTGTTTCCCTTTCCGGCTTGATTCCAGAAGGGGAGCCACAGGACAGCTGTTCCTTAGCTGTCGCTGTGGCTTCTCTCCGTGACAAGCGAGTGCATCCCAAAAAGAAAAGAGACTACCTCACCCGGCGACGCCTCCAGGAAACCAGCGAATCCAACAGCTCAGGTGAGGAGAACGTGGGCATAGGGGAGGAGGGCAGCAGGAAGGAAACCTCGGCCCACCTTCAGACTCGCCACCTAGGTGGTGCTGGATGATTTTGCAGACATGGCACAGCTGAGGCTGGTGGGGAGAAACTGATTCCTGACTGTACCTATACAGAGGAGCTATGATGGTACTAGGGAGATGCGATAGTCCAAATGAGGCAAATGAGGTGGTCATATAGTCTGCCAGGTAACACAGAGAATAACGGATTGTGGCAGACAATCAGGCACTTAAAAGCAGTGACTGTGGTCAGCAATCAGTGACACAACACCAGGCAGAGAAAAGGCAAACAAATGCAAGAGGAGGCACATAATGGCTGAAGGCAGGAGGACAAGTAAGACACAGGTGTCTCCAGTAGCTCCACGAGGCAGCAGAGTGACTAAATAGAGAAAAGGCCTTTTGTGCCTAAGCTCTGCATCGCACGCTGCCTTTGCATCACACATTGCTAACAGGCACAGGCACAGAGCTGATTTGGAGTATGCCGTGATAACACAGGCTATCTGGGACTTTGTGCATTTTTTCTTCATATTGCAAAATTAGTGAGAGGGATTCCTAGAGAGGTTGGGGAGAAGGGAATACAAAGTGGCCACTGGAAACATGTGGCAAGGCGGCTACAGGTGCCCCAGTACCACCAAGCCCATCTAAGTTAAAAAGGGGCCAGCCTGCAGAGCAGCTAAACATCAGGAACAGGCACAGGCCCGGGAGAAGAGGCCACCCAGGAAGAAGTGCTTCTCCAATGAGGCGTTGTAAATTCTCACAGATATCATTGATGAACATCCGGTGGACCTGTACCATTGGGCTGACAGTACCCTTTCTGTGACATAGCGGTGGAAACTGTGCCTGTAGAGTTGAGAGGCGCACCACTGAAGAAGTGCACAAAATAATGGGAGACCTCACTAGGCACACAAAGGAAAAGCTTAATGCCCATGTGGGTATTTAGTGTTGGAGGCATGGACACCTATGCAGCCACATCAGATTCGGGACATGTGTGCATGATGTATTTCCTTGTGTCACCCCATGTTATGTCAGCAAATGTTTCAGTATTGTTACTCTGGGTCCTTCTCTCCAGCCTTCATATTATATGGTGTGCAGTGTAGAAGGTTGATGTTTGATGACTAGTTCCATTTGGCATAAGCCGTTCTGCTAATGTGTACTTCAATAAATAAAATGGCATTGCACCATAATATGCCAATAGTCAGCAAGACACATGGTACAGCACAGAGTCACAGTGGCATGCACACAATAGTTGCCTCACAAATATTCACATGCTGCAGTGAATTATGTAAGAGCCATAGATACACTGGCCCTGGCAGATAGTTGATATGGATGCGGTACAATGTGACCAAAAAGTGGTATATGTGGTTCTGTTTTTAACACAAGGTCTAGTGGTGGGAACAAGCTAATTTAATTGTTCATGTACTGTACACATTTGGTCTGTGACTAAATTGGTGTTCATGGAAGTCCACAGTGATTATGTCCACATTGCACTCTAGCTTGACATGGTAAGGATGTATGGGAGCATGGATAAGTAGTAGAATAATGACAAATTATACCTTTTGTTCGTGTTGATGCAGATTTGTGAAAGTGTGCTTTTTGGCATTGTGCTTGTGCTAAGGATGCCCAGTAGGAATGGCAGATGCATGTGTGGCAGGCCCATTGCATCTGTAGGCATTTAGAGATAAGTACATGTTGTTAAGTGCAAGTTAAACTGGGCAGGGATCTGCATTTTTTGAGTAGGAGGCAGGTCCATCCGCCAGAGCAGGCCAGGGTGCTGTGGCTGGTGAGAGTCTACCTTGTTGCAGGCGATCCTCTGCAGGCTTGACAACTCATCTTCAGATGATGGTGCTGATTCAGATGTGGAGGGAATCCTCAGTAACATGGCTGATCCAATGGAGCTTTTCCAGTTTTTGTAGTCTGTAGAGTCTGAGGAGTTGAGCCAGGGGACTCCGTCTTTGCCATTGGAGGGTACTGTATTATTGATACCCTACGTGTCTGCAACCTTGCCTTTTGCCATCTTATAGGTTGCAGCAGATTGTGATGGCAGAGGTAGTGTTGGAGAACCCCAGCCAATGACAGTGCACTCACTGAGACAGGGTCGGCCTTTCAGATCCTGCCTTAGCACACATGGGGATGTTTGCCTGACACCGACTTAGAGTGGGAGGAACAGGTTTTGCAGGCCAGTGCCCAACAAACTGAGATGTGAGGGGGGATCTATCATCAGGCTGATCATTTCCTGTCCTCCAATGCTGCAATGACATCTGAAATATGGCTATTGAGTCAAGACATGAGAAAGGAGATGCAACACTTGAGGCAGGCCATCCAAGAGAAACACTCCACCTTGAGGACATACCTGCATGAAGATATGTTGAGCTCAAGGGACAACCTCCAGCAAGATATGTCCACTTTGAGGCAAACTATCAACATGCAGATAGAGGCCTCAGGTGTCAGCTAGCATGGAGACATACTGTCTATTGGAGACTTTCAATATAAGGGCCTTGTTGCCTTTCGTGCCCTCCTGCATGAGTCTCTTTCGCGAGTGGCCTTGGCCAATTAGACCAGGCATTGACTATGCGTTGCCAGAGTTCCCCATCCCAGGATCCCCCACATGATGGGGGTTACCAGTGAGCCACACAGAATTTGCGATTGTTCATGTCCCCCAAACTCCTCTCCTGGTGCCCCCCCGGTGGCCATGAGCCAGTGGATGGAGTGCTGTTTTTTTTCTCTTGTCTAAGGTGGGCCTTGCATTATTTCTCATGACTGATCCATGGTGCTCAATAGCCCAGTGAGGTAACAGGCTATTGGATTGTGTATTTGCTTCTACTGGGTGTCAGTCATTATATTGCTTGCAACTGTTTCCCATATCCAAATAACATGGTTTTAAACAACTATGTGCATGATATCTGCTGTTGCTAAGACAGAATCCTGTAGGTATTCCAACAAAACCTCCACAGTCATATAAGATCTCATCGCACATCCAGCACCCTATGAGGAAACACCCAAAAACCTCTGTTTTATCTCCTACTCCCCATTCCCTCTGCTGGACACTGAGTATCAATGAAGATGCACAGTGTTTGGTGGTGGTGCTGGGGCTCACAGTTCACCAGTAGTACATACAGGTAAGGCTGTACACTATCCTACATTTGCATGGCTATTGAACTATACATTCCAATAGTCGCATGATGTGGCACATGTAGGGTTGTGCATACATATGTCATGCAGGTTAGATATGATTAATCCGCACTGTCACCAAAAAGGGAGTTCCCAGAGTATTATATGTGAATATGTGTATTTAACTATTCATGGGATATGTGTTTTTGGTTATAACTCAGCATCATGTAGCTTGCAGTCTGTCTCCTACTGATGTCCCCTATTGATGTATATGTGTTACTGATCATGGTGAAAGTTGATGATATACTAGCTTATTTTGCGGATGGTATGTTTGTTAAACTGTATTTGTATAATACTGCCTTCTTATGAATATTGGCCTAAGCCCATTCACGTTGCACAGAAAACCGCATTTTAAATGCTCCGATTTCTGATCAACTTCGCCGCCATTTTAAGAACTATCCGCCATTTTGATGTTAACTCTTGCTTTGTGTCCTAAAATGGTGGACTGTGTTTTCAACTACAGCTGAGCAGAAAGACCTTTGAGTTACGTCAACATTTAGGCTGACCGAAAGTAGACTGTTTGTTCTGTGCCAAGAAACCTTGTGACTCGTATGAACTGCAATCCAAGTGTTGGCTGCGCTCAAAAGCCTCATCCTCATATAAATAGTGGAACAATGTAGAGCAAACTCAAACTGTGTGCTTTGGTTGTAATATATGGTGTTCTTTCTTGAAACTAGGCTTACTATGAGCCAGAGACCCAACACTGCCATTGTATCTTCATGGACAAGCAAACTTGTTAAATATGTTAGACAATATTGTCATATTCATCATGTGAATTGGGCACAAACCCTAGAATGTAAATTATTAGTTTGGAGAGGGGCTTGACAATGATTGGGAAAATGTATGAAACTGTGTGCATTAAGATGTCCAGCACTCTCACCCCTCACTGTGTCTGCTGGTACACACTGTGAGGTGTTGGGAGCCAGATAGCTATCTGTTTTGCTTTGAATTCTGTACAGAAATAGAGATACTTGTATCTTTCAACCCGTGATTGGCGTATTTTATTTTGTGGCACTAAGCCTCGATATTTCTTTGGTCTTTCATGTTGTATTCACTCCTGGTATGTAATGATTGCGTGTCATCTCCTGACATATCAAAAACAAGTATAGGGTGGGGCCAAGCCTGATATGCATATGGTTTTTCCCTTTTATAATGGCTTCGCAGGCAAAGAACAATGGTCTGAAGAGTTTCCCAGAGCAATGCCAGAGGTTAAGATTTATTCTAAACTTTCCAGCCATCACGCTTTGGTTTTGCTATAGTCACCCTTAGTTGGACGGGTTTGCCCAGACGTCAGTCCTGTGCTTGCTGAGGCTAGATACCCAAGCTACTCCTCAGTGACGAGGCCCAATAATGCTGAACAAAACATATACCAGTCGTTGGTGACTGGTGAGCCTGAATGCACTCTTCTGGGTCCAACCACCCTCTGTAGATAAATTGAATTTATATACCAAGATTCATAAACTTCAAAAAAATATTTTTATCTTACAACAATTTTGTTTAATACAATCAATCACATGAATGTGTTCACAAGTGCTATTAAATGCAATCCTACATTTTTCTCTGAAGCCAAAAACAAATTTGAATACATAGGGTCGAAATAACATTACATGTGTAGAAATGTACATATGGTCAGATGAATACATCAAACATTCATCTAGATATTCATTGCACAGTGTTAACATGGTATGTGTATTTTGATAACTCAATAGTAAAACATTCCAATATGCTGACGTGTTTTGAAATCACAAATTCCTTTTTCATGGCTGTCAACCAGTCACTTCTTAACATTCATTAATATCTGCAAGTCAAAAATGTAACTGTGTGAGTATGGTGTAAAGTTTCAACATTCATCAGTTCTCATATGTAAATAATATGTTAATAATAATAATGCTTGCAACACCAACCTTGCAACTGATGAATTCTATCACAATGGTAAGAAACACCCACTCAGAGGTAATCTAGCAAGTGTAGCCCATTTGTAAAGAAACCTCTCTTCCTCAGACTTCTGTAATATACATGGATCTGTAAATGAAGAATTCTGTAAGAACTCCCCAAAGTGTAAAACCCCCATAGTTACCCGTGTAGTCAGAAACAGGCTGAAACATGTTTGGGGAGGCTTGGGTCTCATGCAGAAGGGATGTGACCAAGCAGTTTGGGCTGGATATCCCCTTTTATGGTGGGACCAAGCCTGATTTTCATATGGTTTTTCCCCTTTTGTAATGGCCTGGCACGCAAAGAACTATCATCTGGAGGGTTGCCCAGAGCAATGCCAGAGAGTAAAATGTATTCTAACCTTGCAGCCATCACCATTTTGATTTGCAATAATCTCCTGAAATATGCCATGGCAAGTAGGCACACCATCATGCGTGAGCATGTAACACACCATACTCTCATAATCCACGGGGGAAGATGAGCCAGATTGTATTTATTTATTTTATTTATTAGTTATTTGTAATGCGCCTACATACAATGTGTGTTTTGAGGCACGCAACCCCCTACGTGTCTTTGACAGAGTATACATGTAGATGAGGCTTGAAGTCTGCTGTACATTGCAGGGGAAGAGTTGATATAGGATGACCAACCCAGGTGTATAATTCAGTAGAGATGTGTCATGCTGCTGCTGTGTTGCATTTTGTGTCAACAAAGTTAACAGAAAGGGTGTGATTCCTAAAATAATGTTGATGTATTTGGGAATTTCATGAGCGGCCATGTTGCTTTGTGCAAGATATGAAGAGCACATCATCAACGTAGGGAGAAGGACATGTTGAGGGTATCAGAGAAATAAAAAAGGAGGGAGTTGGCAGGGAGGGCAGGGTGGCCTCTGCTCATTAAGGGAGATACTATCAACCAGGGGAGGTAACAGGGAGAAGTAGCTCACACTATTACAGGTAGGGTGGTGAGTGGAGGGTGTAGGTAGCTGTTGTTATGGATTAACTTTAAATGGCAGAGGAGGCCCAACCTACAGCTCTTTCATTAACTGTAGAAGTGAGTGTTGAGTCAAATATTGCGGAGGAGATTCCAAGGTGTTTGGACATAGGCAAAGAAAGCCTGTTCTCTGAATCTTTCATTAATTCACGGGTAGAGAAGACGTCTGCGAATGTCCTCACTTTTCATGTGTTATTTAGTCTCCAGAGATGTTGAGTTTGCCAATGAGGTAGCTTGCTGACGGCACATGGATGACCTTGTAGAAGATGCTGCAGGATTCGAAAAGGATACAGGAATGCAGTGTAGGTACATGAGGGTGGAGGTCTTACCCTATGTCTGCCTGTGGTTTAATGGTCCATCCTGAGACATGGGATGGGAACTAAGGCACCTAAAGGATACCATACCTGTATTACGAGAGTATTATCTTCTATTGTATGTGCTATGATACCTGGGGCAGAGGTCGAGCCACCTATGCTGTTTTCACTGGGACAAGGAAGAGTTACAAGGGAGTTATGGAAGGTGGGGAACTGTCAATGAACAGTATATTGTGGAGTCCTCAAAATTGGTATTGGTTCCCCTAAGGGGGGTTTGCAGGTGTATGTAGGAGTCAAGGTGCATGCTGACAGTAACAGGGAATCTGTTTAGGCAGGGTGGTTGGAGCTGATGAACAGTCCAGAGATTATTCAGAGTATTTATAATGCACCTTGAAACACCATTTGCTTTAGATGCGCATTATAAATACCCAATAAAAAGAATTATGGATAATTGTGTGTTTAGGGTGCTGCTTACTAAGTAAGCGTGTCTGTCTCATGTTCAGACAAATGTTTGTGACACAAAAGACAGATGAAGGCAAGGCTAAAACATTACTTGAAGTTGTTGATTCTTGACATATGGCCATGGTGTGACTTACTCCACATGGGGGGCACCAGCAGCCGGACGGTTGTGCCTCAGCCATTGGGTGGTTCTTGCTGCACAACATCAAGTGGGTTGTACTAAGTCTGCCTCTACACATGGTGGATGTGCTGTCAAAGGATGAATGGTGTTTGTATGGTCTTCCCAAGTCAGGGAATTACATTCAACACAATGTGGTGGAGTTCACATAGCATTCAGTATAGGTTTTGGTTTGTTAGTGATGTGGTGAGCCATGGGTAATTGTGGTAATGTGTGTGCATTCAGTGCATTGTGTGTCGGGCCAGGGAGTGCATGATGGGATGATGGGATTTACACCCCTGGCTACATAGGCAGAGCTGCCAAAGTTTAGGAAACCTTACGGGCTGCACATCATAACGTGTTGGCCAAACCTTTGCCAGTACGAGCGTGACATGATAGCAGACGGAGGGGCTAGTAGAGCAGGAAAACTCTATTTTGTTGTGAGGGCCAGCAATAACGTGGTGCAGCACGGGCAGAGCCACAACAAGAGCAGCAGGTGTAGGAGGAGACGTAGAGGAGGCATGTCGCCCAAGCAGTGTATCAGCCCCACAGTAGTCAGCTGCAGCAATAAAATGGTGCAGGAGCATAAGGTATGCATGGGCTGGAGTGGCGATGTGCAGGGGAGCAGGTAATGAATGGAGGGTGAGGTAGTTGTGGAACCTTTGTGCCACGGTCTACTCCAAAGAGAGGGGTGGCATTGTGAGTGCAGCCAAATCCAGCAAACACAAGGGAGGGGTGCAGTGCATGGGAGCCTGTAGCAGGTGGCGGTAGTGCATATTAAGATGAGCAATGCAGGTAGAGAAGCTGGCCTCACATGCCGCCAAAGAGACAGCCCCATCCAGAGGCACAGGCCCCAAGGCAGGTGTTGCCCAGTACAGAGTAGAGGGTTGGGGGGTGGCGGGGAGCTATTCTCCATGTTTCCTTTTCCAAGGAAGCAGGGCAGGGGTACATGGCTCCACTCTATGTTGAGCAGGGAGTGACAAAGGGGGTCTAACAAGAGCTGGGGGTAGGCAAGGGCAAGAAGTAAAGGGTGGTTCACCCCCAGGGGTGACAATGTGATGTTTGTTGAAGTTATTTGGTGAAAGGGTTTGGCCTCCACAGGCCTCAGGCAGTTTTTGGCAGGGGCAGTGGGCAGTGGTGGATAGCCATGGAAGCTGGGGCTGGACCCGTAGACACTGAAGTTGGCTCTTTGCCTCGCTGGAAGGGCATGTAGGGGGCAACTGCCTGGGTTGATGGCAACCAGGACAGGTGAGGTGCAGTTGAAAGGTGGAAGGCCTCAGGTGAGGGTCATTCGGATAGGGTGAGTGTCATGGTTGTAGCATGTCATCCCACAGCAGGTGGATGCAGGCACATAGAGCATCGGGCAGCCAAAGGGGGCAGGTTTACTAAGGGGGAAATCATGTAGGGATTGGTGCTGGTGAAGCTGTTGAAAGTGGGTTAGGGCGGCAGACAAAGGGTGTAAGGTCGAGGGATGATGGAGTATGGGGGCAGGAGGACACACAGGGACAAATATGGGTTGAGGAGTGTGGTAGGTGTGTCAGAGGGGCATGGAAAGGTGTTGTAGGTGCATTTTCACCAAGAGTCTACGGAAATGGTAACAGATTGCACTCTGGGGAGCGTGAGCAGGAATCAGTGCATGGTCAGCAGTCCATCAACCAACGTAGCCCTGAAGAACAGGTGGCCTGGT
Organism: Ambystoma mexicanum; assembly: GCF_040938575.1. Taxonomy (NCBI): domain Eukaryota; kingdom Metazoa; phylum Chordata; class Amphibia; order Caudata; family Ambystomatidae; genus Ambystoma; species Ambystoma mexicanum. The sequence goes on from NC_090922.1 coordinate 1,167,498,159, forward strand.
ACACCCCTGCCAGGGTCAGTGACAGAGCAACATAAGCAGAGTGGTCCATTCACCAAGAGGGATATGGAGATGAGATTGAGGAGGTGTTACTACCACACATGGCAGGAGGATCAGTGTGCTGACTAGGGCAGGTCCCACCTAGGCAGGAGTACAGGTGCATGCCCCCTCACTGGGAAGATATAGTATATATAGTCACTAATATTATGGAAGATGGAGAATGGTAGAGGGTGACACACTAGTAGTTGTGACTGTAAGAGGTGTTAATAGATTGGGACTAAGGGCAGAATGATGTCTGGAGGAGTGATACAACATTGAAGAGGGATATATAGTGGACCTGAGGTTGGTAGGTATACGTGGCAGGGATAGTAGAAGAATCGGGGATGAATAGGGGAAATGAGTACAGTGCTCTGGCAGATGTAGTAATGTCCAGTTGCAAGTACCATGTACACCATGGAAGAGAGAAGGACCGGGGTAGGTCCAGTGGCAATGGTGCAGAGGGACCAGGCATCGTGGTTGCCCTCAGGTGAGCAGAGAAAGGAGTGTTCAATGGCATGGCGAACGGTAGGGGATTTGGGTTGCACCAAGGGAGGGAGGTTGTAGGACATGGGCTGCTGGGATGCTGAGGGAGGAGAGGGGTCTGTCAGCAGGGACGTCTACTTGTAAGGTGGTAGATGTGGATATGCAAGCATTGGATAAGATCAGGGGAGTGTATGTTGCAAGAAAAACTGTGATAGGACGAGAGGCGTTGATGGATAGGGTGAAATATAGAGGGGTAAGAGAAAGATGGTGTATCGAAGGTGAAAATGAGTGAAGGGGTATAGGGACAGTGTGCAAATACTGACCAAGAACGTAAGAAGTGTAAGAAGTTGACCTATATGGTCCTAACATAGCCTTTGTGTTTGCACTTGATGCAGCCAATTTATGACAGTATAAGGAACAAAGATTGTGTCTATGTCTTCAAATGGCTGCAAAGGAAATTGAGGTCTAAGGAGGGTTTGAAGGAAGATGAGAGTGAATTGGAAAGTAGGCCAAGGGTGCAAGTGGCAATAGAGATTTTGACATAGTCCTTCATTATTTATGCTAGTGTGTACAGTGAAAATATTACCAATAGATGGGTGTGGCACTTTTACAAGTACATAGAGGCAATGCAGAAAGCAGCTGTGAACTATTTGTGGGGGGTGTGTGTCTCAGGTATGACAATGTCTTCTGGCCAAGGTTGGCGGACGATGAAATCCAGGTTTGTGTGGGAAAGTGGCTCCTGTTGTGCACACCATAAGCCATATGCCACTGAGATTTCTTGACCACCCAACCCCAGAGGGTGTGGGGCCAATGTGGAGGGCACTGAAGTGAACAGCTTGCTTGACATTTGACAAGGAAACTTGTTTGCGGCTGCTGTGTTCATTCAAACAATAGTGCAACATGTGCACAGGTCTGCGCCCAGTCATGCAGTGCTTTGCAGGAACCGATCAGGTGGGGAGTAACCAGGGAAGACAAGCTTTGAGGGATTCGCACAAGGGAATCTATTTGGGTGCAGTTCTGAGGCTGATAGATTTGTAGCAAGACTGGGAAATTATGCAGCTTTCGGTGTGTGTTTTCAGTTGGGGTATCATTGATCAAGAGTAAGAATGTGGCCCAAGATTGCAGATGATGGAAGTTTTTGACTGGACATTGGGGAAGGAGGTGATCGAGGGGCATGCAGTGTGCCCCTTCTGGGAATGTGAGGGGGACATGGTGGCATGGTAGTTGGGTGTCAATACACAGTTACCATGGTGAGTCCACATGGGTGAACTTCTTCGAGACACTGTTTAAGGAATCGGAAAACGTACAAAAAAGCGATGTCGTGTCAGGCACCAACGCACTGGGTCAACCTGGATGACATGGAGGATATCACGGGCCAAATCAAAAAACTCTTTAGCGCTGGGCCCGGACAGCATCACCAATGTCGGCCTGAAGACTTTCGTGCCAGAGTGGGCGCTCTTTCTCAGTAAAGTCTTCCAAAGATGCGTATTGCTGAAATCTATCCCGCCGTCTTGGAAAACAGCTACAATTGTCCCTATTTATAAGAAGGGAAACAAGGAAGGCCCAAAAAATTACAGGCCTATCGCCCTACTTGACTGTATCGGGAAGGTGATCGGATCATTACTACTTAGAGAATTCAACAATTGGGCCAAAACGGCCCGTTGTCAGGATTATCTGCAAACGGGTTTCAAAAAAGGTCTGGGCACAGCAGCCAACATACTGACGCTCAGCGCTCTAAAGAGTAGAGCGCTAAAAGGAGGGCCACGACTTTACATCATCTTTATTGACTTAACCCAGGCATTCAGTAAAGTGGAGCACCCTCTGTTGTGGGCGAAACTCGAGTCCTGGGGTTGCCCGCCACCAATTCTGGAGCCGATCAAAGCGATGCACACAGGGACTACTATGAGAGTGAGGTTAAATCAACAAGGGCTTCTCTCCCCAGAAATATCCACAACAAGAGGAGTGAAACAGGGGTGTCCCTTGGCCCCGGCACTCTTCGTAGCATTCCTGGGTGATCTGCAAGACACGAGCCAAATTGTCCGATGTTTCCCTCCAAAGTTGGGCAACGTTCATGTAAACAGACTTTAATACGCAGACGATCTGGTTCTCCTAGATCATACTCTAGTGGGCCTGCAGCGCCAACTGTCGAAATTCTCGGAATACATGTCAACAAACAAACTAGAGATCAACAAAAAAAAGGCAAAATTCATGATTTTTTGCCGCATGCACCAAGAAGGGGGAAAAAAACTTGCTGAACTTGGAAAATCAGCCAGTGGAGAAAGTGCGAGAATTTAGATACTTGGGAGTGACCCTCGATAGCTCCAGAAATGAAATGGCAACGCCGGAACATCTGAAAGCAACAACGAAAAAGCTGATTGCGCAAGCCAAAGCCATCAATAGAAAGTTTGGACGCTTCTCCTTAATCCCTGTAGTGGACTTTTAAAAGAAAAAGGTGATTCCAACTTTTACCTACGGCGCGGACGCCTAACCTAATTTACCAACTACCTTATGGCCAAAATTGGAAGCGATGTTTTGGAGATCCACACTGAGTCTCCCAAATTCTACCTCGGTCAAGATAATAAGGCAAGAGCTCAGTCTACTGTCGCTTGGAGGAACAGTGAAAATTAACACTCTAATGCTATACCGCAAGTGCAGAATTTTGAAAAAAAACATTGATATTTAACTTGATCATGAAAGAAAGCAACAGCGGTCAAAATAAAAAGCTAAACCTTTGGGCCAAAGTAAACTTGGAGCTGTTAGCTTCTACGGAGTGTGACGAAGAGACTCTCTTTACAAACCCAACAAAAATTTAAAAAAAACTAAAAGTACTCGATTGGATACAAACTAAAGAAGCAGCTCTAAATAACAAACTGATACAGCACTTACCACCGAATATCAGAAAATTGAATGAACTGCAACCTTACATTAAAAAGTTTCCATCCATACCTGCCCGAGAACTGATAATGAGAGTGAGACTGAATCTTCTGCTAACGATTGAAATCTTAGCGATCAGAGGAGTTTCAACGTCAAACAAGTGCCGATTCTGCAGAGTGCCAGCGCATTCAAATCAATCCGGCATCTTGACATGTCCCAGCACTTGCAGAATAAGAACAGCGTACTTGAAGGACATTTTTTCGGAACACACACTAAGTGACCAAGATGTTTGCTGGTCCAGATTGATGGCTGGAGACAGAACATCGTGGCTACTGGCCACTTACAAAATTCTGGACCACGTGAACACAAAACCTCTTCTGTTAAAGCCAGCCTGATCAGGCCTTATAAGGAACACAGACGTATATTTCCTTCAACATCTTCTTGTTCTTCTTCTTTTCCTTCATCTTTTTTACTCTCAGTGTTTCTCCTCTTTTTTTCTTTTCGTCTTTTCTGTCAGTGCAGTCTACTGAAAGTGATTTTTGTAAAAATCCTAAAGATTAAATAAATAAATAAATAAATAAAATACACAGTTACCAGCATGAGAGTTTAGATTAATACTGCAGCTTACGTGGCCAGATGGGACAATGGTGAATTATTTATTTGTCTGAGAAGATTGTTTGGGGTGACCAGGTGGTGGCATTGATGAGGGTATGTGGATCCAGGGCTCCATTGGCAAAATGTGACACTAAGTCACCATTCAGACATTTGCCAGTTCACCCAATAGAATGGTGTCTTATGGGGATGCAGCTTGTGTACAATATATTTCTCAACAAGGTCCTGCCAATTTAAGTTCTGTATGCTTTGCAGTTTTTTAGCATTTGACCTCATTCCAACAGTTGTGTTTGTCTTTGAATCCAGGGGATATGCAAGATTAACGGAATTAGAATGTTTTTTCTTTGACAGCAGAGCGGGTGAAGGGGAAGAGAGTGAGGAAGGAAATTGATATTTTGATGCTGGCGTTTGGGATTCCTTTGGCACCACTAAAAAAGGATTAGGCAGAGAAGACGATTCACAGGGATTCCCCAGGAGACAAGATTATATCTATACTTTTAGGATATTTGTTCTGAAGTGTTTAGAGAACAACACTGTTTTCAATAGGAATGCACCTGCCCAGGAAAGCTAACTGTAGCACTGATGACTTCTGTCTTTTTCAGTGGCCAAGTTTCTGTGGGTTGTAACCAGAGGCAGACAGGGACGGTTGTTGTATCCAGGGGGACCTGTGGCATGTTGATGAATGAGGGAACAGGTGAAATTGGAGAGCTCCCTGGTAGGTATTTTGCAGGTCAATTACCAGAGGGAATGGAGGGAATTAGTGAGAGGTATAGGAAAATGTTGTGCATGCTGCCAAGATGCAGGTAATACGGGAAGGGATTATGCCATTCTATACATGCTGAGATTCATGGATGAGGATTAGTCAAGTGTGACAATAGCACCTAAATTAGCTGGGATGCTTTTTTAAGGGTGATGGTTGTGGGGTGTTCAGGTGAGTGGATGGGACATGGGCAGTAGGTTGTTGGAAGGATGGGGCTAGAGAGAGGGGTCAGTGGGGGCAGCATCACGTCACATTGCAGCAGGAATAGTGTGAAGGATCTGGGCAGTGCTAGTGAGAATGTGTTGAGGGGATACTTAGAGCCAGTCTTACATGTATGAAATTCAGGGCTTTCAGAGTATCAGATTTAGGTGTACCAGAAGTTAAAGGCGGGCTGCTGTGGGAGAATGTGAGGCTATCCAACAAGGTGCAGAATATTTTGGTGGGAGTTTCAAGGTGGACCATCGATCAAAAGGGGATTTGGTGACAACTGGGTGTAAGGGCAGCATGTTAATGGCTAGTTAGGATTGGCCAGGAATGAAGGTACCTTTACAGTGCTGCATTGAGGTACTTTTTTTCAAGCATCAGGAAGGTGAAAAGGTGACTGCCGGTCATGTTTTGAGGGTGTTGGGCAAGTCATTGGTGGAAGTAGGGGAAGACGCCCATAGTTACAGAACTAGTGCTTTCTGGATAGATGCAGCATTGGAAGGGAAGAGACTGGAGATGGGGGAGCAGAATTTAATATATTGGTCACTGGAAGTCTGACATATAATCAGGGTAAGTGCTACATTGGGTGGGATAGGTTTATAAAGATGGGTGTCATGTGGAGTGCTAGGTGCTGAGGAGTTACTTATTGTTTGTTTCTTTTTTAAGATACACTGAATGATATTGTGACATTCCTGAAGTGTGGATCTGTGGCCATTCAATTGTGGAATGGACAGGCAAGTAAGCAAGCATGCAAGGAGGAGTGTGTTTGGAATGCAGATGTGGTGCAGATAATGAGATGTATGGGAGAGGTGTTCCACTATTGGGGTATTGAAGTTGGACCAGCTCATTCAAATGTCTATCATGATTAAAAGAGGGGCATGATGTACAGCCAGCAATACTGATATGCACAGGTGGAAATGATTTACTTAAAGAGCCAGCGGTGGCATTGACGAGGGGCTAAAGAGGGAAATGATGATGTTACGTCTCTATTGTCAATTGACCAGGGTACTGTTCACTGAGCTCTTGCCAAGAAGGGTATTTAGGGGGGGGCTTTAAAAGGGGGAGAGGTGGAAAGGAGGAGGGGGAAATAGAACAAGTAGATGTGGACGTTCTTCAAGGTTTGTGTTGTGCAGGTGGTGCACTTCCTGGATATAAAGTATGACGTGGTATAGTAGTATATAGAGAAGAGTGCACCGCCTTTGTCTATGTTGGTCTTAGTGTTGAAAAGGTGGTAGAAGCCTTAAAAGGTGTGGGGTGGTGGGGTAATAACATCTCCACTAGGGATTTACTAGCTGGTGAGGGAGGCATAGCCAGTTACAGGAATGGTTGTGTAAAGCTTAGGGTTTATTATGTCACTAAAGAGGGTTGCTAGTGCTGTACGGATGGATAGCTGATCCCAGGGGTACAGACATGTGGAGGAGGTAGTGAAGACAAACATGTGGCTAATCGACCATAGTAGAAATGAATATGGCAAGGCAACACCTACTGCACAAATTATTTGTCAGGGGTTAATGGACAGAGCGGGATTAGAATGTTTGGTTGCAGGGAATTAAAGAACAGGCCACTGCAAGAGGATTCAACATATGACAAGATCAGGGTCCATTACATATGGCACTGAGTGAACTGTATAAGGCCCCTATGGTAAAAAAAAGAGCAAAGTAAGATTGCCAAAATAGCGGCATATCTGTACCTCCACATTGGAGCAATACAGGAGAAATATGCTGAAAACCTAGATCTGGCAAACAAGCAACTACAATCATTAGAAAAAGCCAAAACGGATCTGGACTCTGCAGAGCAAAGGCTACAAAAAAGCCATGAATCAGAAAATGAAACCAGGCAACACCTAATAAAAATAAAAGAAGATATGGATATCCTGCAGCAGGAGAACGTAGAGCAGGATACCAAAGTACTGGCACTGCAGAAGGAGTGCCAAGAAAGTGTGGACTCTCTACTGCACAGCCAGAAAAAGCTGGAACAGCAAATACATTTTAATAGGGCCTGCGCAGAGCAGCTAGTCACCCTGCAAAACCACCTAGACCAAGAAAAAGAAGAAAATAAATTAATTCTCAAAGACCTTAACACACAGACAGAATTCGATGAGGAGAGCCAGAAAGCTGGTGCACTCCAAAAACAAAGAGATGACCTGGCTGCACTGAGGAAAGGGACACCTTAGGCCAGGAGGTAAGTTATTTAAAAGATAAGATGGAAGAAAATCACCTGGCCCTCCAGGGACTGGGTGAGCTCCAAAAATATTACATAAAACTGTTAGAGCACTCCAGGAGAATGGAAGATTCTTTGGCAAAGAGTGACCAGGCCAGTAAGGGCAGGACTCAGGAGGTAACCCTCCTGCAGCAAAAATTGGCCCATAACTCTAAAATGACACAGGGAGCACAGAGAGACAATGAGGTTCTCTTTGAGAAAAATGACAGGCTACACAGTCAGGTAGCTATGCAGGAACAACTGATAGAGACCAGCAAGGCCTTGATAGAGGAAGAGAAAGGCCAAGTTCTTGCATGGCAACAGGGACCAGGGGCTGATAGAGATGAGATCCGCTGGGAGATGGAAACACCTGAGCATAACCTCAGGAACCCTAGTACCAGAGGCCTTTATCTTTTTTTTAAAAAAGTTTATTGATCAAAATTTTGTTTTTGATGCATACTCATCTTTACAAAATTATAGCATCGTTCATAAAAGTTACATCCAATAAACATCTTTACATCTTTGTAATATTTAGTTCATTCGGTTAATTCTATAAATTACATGTACACAATTTCGCAATTTTTATCAATTTACAAATTAAAAAGGGTTTAAAAAAAGCGAAATAAGAAGAACATCAAACTACAAATATCATGTATAATATCATATAATACTTCACATAAACAAAGAAGGATAGGGAAAACACAAAAAAAAAATGTTATACTTTTTTTGCAAGACATAATGTATGGTAAAAAATAAACATATTTATCTCTTCCACTCCATGGACTCTGCCACCCCCATGTCCACTGGTGAACATGAGCCAAGGGCCACGGGGATGGCAGACTTCAATCCAATGAGGAATATGGGGCTCATAGTCACCACCTCCCAGGAATAGATGGGCGGGCATCTGGGTATGGGTTCCCAAGTGCTACGGCAATATTCTCTGATCAGGGAGACTCCAATGAGGGGAGGGTCAGAGAAAAGGATCCTCAAAAATACAATTTACCCAGAGACCAGATGGGCAAATTTAGTGGGGAACTCCATGAGAGTAGGCCCACTAAGGGCAACCTGAAAACCTCTGCCCAGCAAGGAGAGTGGGGGGGGGTACTCAGCAAATCCTGGGAGCAAGGAGGAATCAGCAAACTCCTCTGAGCACCACAGGACTCAAGAAACTAGGCCCCCACAATCTGCCAGCCATTCCCAAGCTCGCTGAATCCGGGAGAGCCTAGAAGACCAGACAGGCACCTCTGGTAGCAGTGCCTCTGAGTCAGAGGATGAGTGGACCAGGGTCACCTGAACCAAAAAAGCCTGCAAGGTCAAGAGGGAGGGCCTTGCTCAAGGATCCCCTTAAACAAATCAAAGACATTAGGAGCGTCATCACGCCTTATCATAAGAATGGGTGGTATTCGGTTTGGGAGCACCTTGAGCTCTTTGAACAATTGATGGAAACTTTCCATTTGAAGGACAGCCAAAGCTGTATTCAATATGTGAAGTGGACCTTCTCTCCCGAGTACTCCAGCTTCTTTGCAGGGCTGGAGGACCAGAATCATTCCAGATGGTCCACCTATAGGGTGGCCATCTTGAAACATTTTTCTGTGCACAGGAATCCTCAGGAGGTTCGCAAGGCAGCCTACATCTTGCAATTTGGGGAAGATCAGGCCCCACAAGAATTTGTTCAAGAATTAAAACGTGCCTTTGCGCAGACCACTAGAACGGTGCGCACTGACAGCAAAGAGATTGTAAATACTTTCTTGCACGCTCTCCATAAGTACATCATGACCCACCTAGTGAGGGACTTTCACAAGAAAAGATCACTAAACTGGGTCATTGAACAAGCCACGCACATTATTGGAATGCCGGTTGATGACTGACATTTTTCCATAGATTTAGGTAATTAACTGTTAGGACCAATCCCCAAGGACTGTTTTGCCAGTGTTAGTGACAATGACGCAAAACCAGACAGGATCTTCACCCGGCATGGGGGGAATTTCCTTGTGTACACTTCTTGCCCTTATGGTAAGGAAGATGTGACTTGTGACTTCAGGAGGGATGAGGTGATATTCCAAGTCTGCAAGGACTGCCTTCCCCACCTGAAGCCACCAGTCCAAATCAGCACTCTGACCAGGGACTTCTCCACCCAGCTGGAGGAGGCCGCTGAGATAGCAAAACCGGAAGTCTTTCCAGGCTGCAATCAGATGGTGGAAGAGAGAGTCAATCTAGCTGATGCCTGTGAGACTCTGGAGCAAATACAACAATTGAAACAAGTTTTCTTAGATTTTCAAGATCTGTTTGCAGTGGACTCATATGACTGTGGTCGCACCGACATTCACACAACAACAATTCCCAAGACCCTGGCATGACTCCAGTGTTTGTGAAGTAATATCGCTTGCCGCTCGCATCAATGGAGTCCCGTACTGAAATAATTAAGAACCTTGAGTCCCGTGGGATAATTCGTCCAGTCCACAGCACCTTCAATAAACCAGTGCTGGGGATTTTGAAGCCAAACAGCCAGTGGAGACTCTGCGCTGACCTTAGGGAGCTCAACAAACAGGTCCATACTTCCTGATGGCCTCTTCCCTACATTGACCAAGGGCTGGCCCAGATCCAAGGGTCACAGGTATTCACTGCAATAGACCTGACCAATGGGTACTGGACTGTACCTGTCAGTAGGGAGGACCAATAAAAGCTGGCTTTTACCTTCGGGGGCCAGCAGTACACATGGACCCGGACTCCCTTCGAATACATTAACTCCGGCAATGAATTCAACATTTTCCTACAAAAGGCCATGCCTGACTGGGTGAAAAGGGTAACCTTGCCTATGTAGATGATGTTTTATTCAAAAGCTCAACTGTGGAGGAACACATAGCGGAGATCCGTTATGTTCTGACACAGTTGAGGGCTGCTGGAGAAAAACTCTCCTTTCAAAAGGCACAGTGGTGCAGAACCCGTGTCAATTTCTTGGGGCATGAGATTACTCCTCAGGGTCTCTGTTCCCTTGAAAAGAAAGTGGAAGCCCTCAAGTGGGAGTGGAGTCCAGAACAAGTCGAGGCAGTAAGACAACTCAAAAGAAGACTCTCACAAGCGCCTTGCCTAGCTTACTGGGTCAAAAACAAGGAGTTCTTCTTGGAGACAGGGTTTTCAAATACATGCTTGATGGCAGTATTATATCAAAAAGCATGACAAGGTCAAGAAAGTAATCTCCTATGCAAGTAAAACTTTATCCTCTGTGGAGGAAAAATTCAACGATTGTGAGAAGGCACTCCTGGCAACGGTGTGGGCATTGAAGAATTACTGCCTGTTTATCCAATGGGAACACATCATAGTGGAGACTCCACACCAGCCTCTGCAATATCTCCAATGTGACAGAATCCAGGCCGGAAATGTGAGTAATTCCCAAATGACTTCCTGGATTCTGTCAATGCAAGGCTTTCCTGTGGAGGTCAGATATGGCCAAAACAAGAAGAGACCCCTCGCGCAAGGTCTGGCTGACTTGCATGATTGTGTCAGAGAAAACTGTCTCGAGGACAAAAGTCTTAAAATCAAGGACAACATGGAGGCATACCTTAATTCTCCACACAAAGTCTTTGAAGAAGACCAGTGTGAGGGAATGACCACTGTCTATGTGGATGGATGCTCTTACCATGTTGACAACAACGGGGAAAAAGAACTTGTGGCCGGCGCAGGGAATGCATGGGTGAATGATGCCCCAGAACCCTCCGCTGGGTACAAAATCGGTCCCGAAGTAGTCAAGTGGCAGAGTTGATGGCTGTGCATCAAGCCATGCTCACTGCTGTCCAACACCAACTCCACGAACTGGTCATAATCACAGATTCGTATTATGTACGGAATGGGTTTGTGGAGCACCTGGTTAACTGGAAGACCAGAGGCATGCTATGTGCTAATAACAAACCATTGAAACATGGGAAATTAATTCAAAACATTGATGATCTGGTCTCCTCGAATGGGATGACCATCTACTGGAAAAAGATCAAGGGTCATTCTAAAGTAGAGGGACCAGACAAAACTGGAAATGACCTAGCTGATCAGCTGGCCAAAACTGGAGCCATCCAAGGGGATCTACTTGAAATCGAGTCCCTGTTGGGGAAATTCATGTCACTGCTATCACTAGGTCCCAGACAAATGCTCACAATGACCTCTCAACTGCACAATGGAGTAAGGGACACCAGATGCTGATTTGATTACGGCTCAAAAAGGGGATCCGATAATTGGTAAGTTTTATCAACACATTGAGGACCCTGAGAACTTTCCCCTGACGGATACTGATTACATAGGGAAAGAGGACCTCAGAGTGTTGATGAAATGTCCAAAAATGTTCCAAATCCAAGACGGTTTGTTGGTGAGGATATCCATAGCTGCCCATGATCAATGGGTAGTCCCTACTTCATTCCGAAGCCTGATGCTAAATCACGCCCATTATGTGGCCACGGCCGATCATTGGGGGTTTCATACAACACTTGAAATCTTAAGAGAGGTTGCATACTGGCCACACATGGGGCAGGACCTCAACCAATACTTGAAGGGGTGTCTTGTGTGTGCACAATTTCAGCCAACATCCCTCACACACGTGCACCTCTCCAAAAGAGGAGGATGACACTGCCTTGGTCAGATTTACAAGTCGATTTTATCGGGCCCGTGATTCACTCCTCTAGGGGGCACAAGTAAATGTTGACCGTGACATGCTTGTTCACTAAATGGGTGGAATGTGTCACAGCCCCAAACTGCAAGGCAGAAACAGCAGCTGCCCTGATAATAAACCATATCTTCTTGTGTGTTGGACTACCCCAAAGGATAGAGTCAGATCAAGGTAGCCACTTCACTAGCGAAGTGATGACAAAGATGTGGGAGATACTTGGGTTCAAAAGGAAACTACACATTGCCTACCGGTTAGCCTCCAGTGGTGCAGTTGAGAGATACAACAAAACAATTGTGAGCATATTAAAAAACGTTTGTGGCAGATGCTGGGCCAAGTTGGGACATCCGACTACCTCTTGTCCTGATGGCCATCAGATCTACCCTTTCTTCTGCAACTAAGATGTCGCCATTTGAGATGATGACTGGACGAAGGATGGTGCAGAACTCAAGAGCAGACTTTGATCAATGCCTCCACAACTCATGAGTATGTTGAAAATCAGAGAAAACACCTTCAATATGCTTTTGCCTATGCTCAGCGAAATCTAGAAAGATCTGCAGACAGTATGAAGACCCACTATGACCTCAAGACTACTAGAAAAGAGTACCAAGTAGGAGACCGGGTCTGCTTATACAATTTCCAAAGGAACCCTGCCAAACAGCGCAAATTTCTTCCTAGCTGGCGGGGATCTTTTGAAATTGTAGACAAAATCTCCATCAGTCACCTACAAAATCATTATCCCCAAAGGCATTTTGGCAGAAGGGGAAGATAAGTGGGTCCATATGAACCAACTGAAGTGTTGCCATCCTAAGCATACTCTGCAGCAACTAGAGAATTCATCTGGAAACCCAGAGGGGGACCTTCCAGACCCCTATAATTCCAACTATAAAACTATTCCACCTGTTAAAAATGAGTAAAACATTTCAAATAGAAAAGATTGCCATTATATGTCAAATGTATGTGTCTGCCCCACTACATGAATAGTGGTGGGGAAATGTCTACAAATATGCTCTGTTTTGTCATCCTAGAATTTGAAACCATGGATCCTAAGCACTGAGGAGGACCACTCAGGGACCGGAAGGAAGATCCAAGGGCCCCGGGGTATCGCTCCATACTCTCATCAGGAACCAGTGAGTTGAACCTGTCAATCTAGCACTAATGGGAAAAGCAGATGAATTTTGCCATTTGGTCCAGAAAGAAAAAAACTGAACATCCCAATCTTGCGACTTCCCCTTGATGGGCGGTCAAAAGTCAAATTGTGAAGGGGGGCTTGTGGGGTGTTTTAATCCACTAGGCCCTGCCCTGCGACATCCCTGTGTGCTGATGGTGAAAGAATCATTAAAAAGGGCCACAAAAGCCCTATGCGCACCAAACCTATGAAAATTGCGCTTTGAAACACAGAAAGATGGCTGCCAAATCTACTTTGCGTGTTGTCAGTGGTGAAATGGGGACCTCAATGCTGAAACATGTTACTGGGCTGTCCACCAAGTAAAAATGAAAACTGCATGAAAGGCAGTGCTTTATTGCAAGAAACACAGAAAATGCTCTTAAATCCTTTTTTTCTTGGTTGCTGAAAACACAAAATACCGGTACAAAACACCACAAAAACATCCAATATCTTTGCTGGGTGTTACCTGCCACTTCATTTAAGGAATCATTATGAACACACAATGTCAGGAAAAGCAGAATCTATCATCAAAATATCGACAGTAAAAAGTGTGATTGCCTGTGAAAAGCAGTCAAAATATGGGCGCAGTACCAGCAGCTGCCTGTATGACAGCTGTCATTAGTTGCATCAGCAGCTTAAAACTTGTGAAATTGAAATCAAATTCCTATAAATTAGGTGACCTGCTATCAAAAGTAATTTAGGTTGCAACTATTTAATCTCCATGGTTTAGATACTGGAATTAGAGTTTTGGTTTCCTGTTTTAAAATTGAAAGTTTCTTTTCAACAAAGAAAAACATTAACAAAGTGACTTTTAAAGTAAGCCTGATGCAAGCCATTACTGCAAAGCAACTCCCCCACTGGGCAAGGCACCTCCCTTCTGCTCTCTGGACCAGGAACTCACATTCAGGTGTTGATTAAAAGGGGGGGGGCACTGGGGCTGCTCCTGGGAGAGACAATGAACCTTCCTTGGCTGAAAGGTCATGCAGATTGTAAAGTGTCAACAGTGGCCTCTGCCAGAGGAAGAAGGCAGGGACTTCTCTTGAGCTACAAGATGGAGGCGGAGACAGACATTTTTGTTGATTCACCATGCACTGAAAGCATATTTCTAAGAAGACTGATAAAGGACTGTGCAAATTTGTAAAAATTGTAGAATTAGTAGCAGTGTTAATGTCATTTTTGTGTGCACATTTTAAGAGGTGCCAGAAATCTGTGCAATGTTCAGGGAAGGCACAGTGAAAATTCTTGTAGCAATTGTATTTATGTCTGAAGCATGAAACTTCATACGATTATGCCCAGATATAATGCGCACGTATGTACAAAATTCTGGACAAATCATATGTTGTGTCCCAGACAAAAAGTGTGAAAATATGTCAAATCCAGACCCACAAACTCACCGCAACAAGGATTGGAAGAGGGTTTGCTCCACAAAATATGTGATTTATGTATGTTATTGGTATAAAGATTGTACACATGTAAAGATGTATTATATCAAAAATAGATTTTATGTGCAAAAGGCAAAGGGGAGGATGTTTTGCCTCATAAACCACATCATCATGATGACACACTATTTTCTCCTCCAATCAATGGAGAGCGCAGACTTTAGCCAATAGACTACCTAGGGGGTGCGCCTAGGATAATTCAGCATACCCACCCCTTTATGAAACACTTAAATAGAGACAGCTGAGGACCTAGAAAAACAGACTGATCCATCCACCATCCAGAATTTGGCAACGTACTTTGAAGGAGATCCATCCATACTCCTTGTTCCAGACTCCTGAAACCTTGCAAGCTTAAAGGCTCAGAGCATAGCTGAACCACTTTTAGCTGGGCCTAACTTCCAGAACTCATCCCTAAACTTAAAGGGGAAACCAAAAGAAGCAGCCAGGCTGTGCTGTAACTGGTTGCCTGCCAAAGAATTATCTTCATAACCAGAAGGGCAGATTAAACCCTGTCTGGTGCCGTGCTGTGCTTTGCAGACCAGAGAGCCATTGCAGATCCAGTCCGGTCTTGCTGTGCGGTGTCGAGAGGGCCATGCTGATCACTGACCCATCCAGTCCGGTGCCCCCAGCAGACTGTCCCAGAAAATATCCCTGACCAGAACCAGAATCCTTGACGGTTCCCTTCAAAACATTGGTAGTGAGTATCCTTAGCATAGGATTGTCACTGGCCTATGTAATGTCCATAGTCATCCCTAACCAAATCAAATCTATATTATATCTAGAGCTGTATCGTTTGAAATTCTTTTTGTCTTGCCTGAACTCTCTCTCTTATCCTTTAGTCCTTCTGTAATATTGTTAAAATCCTCTTTGCACTGATATATTTCATCTGAAGAAGGCAAGCGTCTCGGCGGGCAAAAACCTGATCGGAGGCATCCTGGTCTAGTGTTTGTGCTGTCGTGTAGTTTGTTTCTTCATAGCCCATCCCTAGTATAAAGAAACCTTGTCTGTATTTTAAAAAGCGCATACTTGTTTTACAATTTTGCCTCTTTCTGAAAAAAATACAACCTCCACGAAAATGTCCATAACTTCTTCGTATTTTATGTTAGAGAAATGTAAGTGTCTACTTGAAGCTAACATCCTAAGCTTTCTAAAGAACCCAATACCGCGCACAAAATGTTTGCCGCAAATTTTTCGTTTGGCTAAAATCTATAATGTGTAAAATAGCTTTTCATTGCACCCAACCTTAAAATTAAGTTTTCTCCCTGCTTCTTACTCTCTAATCATTGCTAGTGCTTGTCTGAAACCATGCAAAGTGGCTCCCACTAGTATTGCAACGATATCAGTGAATTAAAACCATTTTCAGTGTTTTACCCATTCATTCAAAGCCAACCTTAAAACCATTTTTGACAAGTTTGCCAATCAATTCTGTTTTTCTCTAGTGTTTGGTGGGGGGAAATTGGGATTGATATATTTGCTTGAATTCTGCATTCCTGAAACCTGTTCTCTCTCTTTCTATCTCTTTATTTTGCGTATTGGGGGGATTGAAGGGTGTGCAGTGGGAAATAGTAATCACATTGCCATTTGATTGAACATACACAAAAGTATTATTTCAGTGCTGCATTATTTTTTCCCATCATTGCTCCTTGTGATTAAAGAGATTCTTTAGTGTGACATCACCACATTGGTGATCATTGTATACCCATTAAAATAGTGTGATATATATTGTGCAATCCATAAATATATATTTTAACTTTGCAGACCAGCCTGATTCCTGGTTCAGTGTTACCAGTGGGTGGGGGGGATTAAAACATAGTGCCGTGATTTAAGTGGTACATCGTTCAGAATAATATAACTTATACACACAAACAAATAATGAAGGGTTTCAGTTGTGCATCCCATGCTAGGCATTGACTTAGGTGAAGTGCCGGATTGAAATCACTTACAGTTATCTTTCAGAGATTATACTTGATATAAATTATAGATCAAACTGTTCATATTTCTTTGTATGCTTAGGGAGAGTATTTTGGATGTAGGTAACTCTGCCATTTTTTAGCAGCCAGACCAAAGGCATGTTATTATGTCAAGAGAAAACATATAATAATTCTTTGGAGACAGGACACAAACATTTTCAGTGGCTGGCTGTAACTAGATGTATTGGCTTTTAGCCAGACCAAATTTTAGTTAGTAGTTGCCTATACAAATTCTGTCTATAGTTCTTGGTAGGCAGGTGGAGATTAAATTCATTGAATATACCTGATCGTGTTGACTTACGGTTGCCATACCAAATACGACTTGCAAAGAAAAGTTTGCATATGTCCTGGCAGGCAGAAAGAAATTAATTTCAGTGACTATAACTGAGAAAACTGGTTAGAGAGAAGTTGCGGTACAAAAGAGGAGTGGAGAGGGGGGTGGAACTTCCATCAGCAAAGAGAGCCGATCGACAAAAATGGATTTGCCAGATAAGACCACAGGGATCAGTGGGTGAGATTTGGCAGGTGGGTTAATAGAGGAGGCTTGTTTTGGTGGAAGCATGTAGATCCTTTTCTCTTCATAGAGACTGACAGTTATTCCTAATACTTTTAGCAAATGTTAATTAGTATATGTGCATGTATAACGTTGTGCTACTGTTTCTGTGTGCTGCAAAAACTCTGGGTTGACTATTTCTATGTGTCATATACTCTGTTTTCTTCTTACATACAAACAACATTACTGTAATGTGCTACACTTTCAGTTGATAAGCCCCTTCCTGCTTCTTATAGAAATGTTCTAATGCAAAATAGTATTGATTGTGGTTGTACCCACATAAGCCTACATGTTTTTATTGCACACATTTGTGAATACTAAACATCAGCCATCACAATGCAATGACCATTTTGGCCCTTTTCCAACTGTACAAATTTCACCATTTGAAATCTCAGTTTAAAATGCAGTTAGGACGCATACAACTGGGCTCGTTTTAATGTCCAACTTGCAAAAATATAGGACGTTTTTTCTTCATAACATACATGTTAGTGACATGATATTTTATCATGCACTACTTTGTACATCATTAGAATCAATCCACAACTGCTTTCATTAAAAGTGTGACCCCATTCCCGTGCCTTGTAACTCATGGTGCTGTAACAACAAAAACAAGGTCGTACACTAACGCGTTTTTCTGCCCCATGCCAAGCTTGAATTGTGACTGCAGCGTTTTTAAGGCGTGTTTTCATGCAGTGCAGAAGAAAGATTGAAAACGTCGTCACAGGTAGCTTTCCTTACTAACTACTTGGTTCACACATCACCCACTAGGCAGCCCCACTAGGGAAGTTGCAAATTCAAAATGCAATCTCTGATGAATCAATAATGAGCTTTTTCAATTGCAATAGCATTCTGATGTCATTTGGGAATTGAAATCGAGCACCAGGAAAAATGTGCGGATTAGTGAGCTCCAGCCGTCCACTACATGCACCATGTGGTGTAAACCTTGATCGCGGGGAAAATGTATCTACCTGCATTCCTTGCCATCTTTGCTCACTGTGCCCCAAGGGCAACTTTGCTCATGTGCAAAATGCATTGTGCACCATCATTCTTTGATCATTTGGACCGAAACCTATTCACAAGTGATATGTTCACATGTCTCTGTATTGGTTACTCACGTTAGAGAGTACAACCCTTCACTGGATTGCTTCCTTTGGTATTGAATGTGTGAATTTTCTGAAATATAAGACAGGTTTTCGGAAGCTGATCCTTACACTGTTACAACGACAAGTGTAGAAGGCCTATATTGTCCAGTCTATTCTGCACGTTTGGACTGTCTACCACTTTTGATCAGGTGACCAGGTACACACTGTGGAATAAACTATGAAGTTGGGGAATCCTACAGGGTCTATCAGGGCTGATTATAGTGTTACAGACTAATAAAGGTATACAGGTGACGTCAAAAAACAAAGGCTGTGTAATAGACATGATACAGACCTACTTTTCTGGACAATTTGGGCCAGTTTAATAAATTAATTCACTCTGTGGTTAGTAGTTTTGACCACCGTTGCTGAATAAATATTCTTAAATATGCACAATGTGTATCACACTTTATCAAAAACTCCCCCTTGGTTACCATTCAATCAGGTTCACAAAATGAATGCATAGCCATTTGCAACTGTGGGACACTGTTTCATTGGTGCCCGAGACAATTGTATGCCCCAGTCCAACCCTGGACAGGGAACATGCTCGCACCCTGCCTTTGTAATGTACACCTGTCTTATTTGCGGGACGCTTTAGCAATGGTAAGATGTTTCACACCCAAGCTGAGGGGATGTAAAATTCCCCTGGCTAGCATATTATAGCATATTCTAGCATTTGCTGATGAGTAATACTATAGCTATATAGACCTTCAGCGAGGGCCGTACAAGGCGTTATGGGCCCTGAAGACCAGGTTATGAGGGACCATAACACCCGGTACGCTCTATAAAGCTATTAGAACGGCCTCAGTGTTTAGTTAAAGTAGAATAAATGAGACATGTTCAATTAAAGTGCAAACAATTGCAAAATGGTAAATACATGTTGCAGACATTTATTAACCATTTTGTAATTTTTTTGTACTTCAATTAACATGTCTCATTGTTTTTTATAATGTGGTGGAAAGTGATTGGGTGGGAGGAGTATGCTATTAAACAGAAATCAGGTGTGGGTATGCCTGGCCAGTGTTTCACTTAAGGTAATTTCAGTTTTTTTCACCCTAAACAAACTTATACTTCCAATTACTGCACACTTTTTAAAACACAGTAGCACCACATTAGCAAGGACACTCTGCATATAAATTAACTTAGCTTGTCATCAGCTTTCCATATCTACTGTGCACCAAACATCCAAACAACGTGAGGAGGTGAGGTCAAGGTTCCCCGTGTCTTAAATGCAGCGAAAAATGAAACATGCCACCTTCCGTTACAAAGAAAAATGCAGCTTTCCTTTCTCTGCGGTTTTATATTTCATGAAATGCTTTCCATAGGAAGTGAAAGCAGAAAGGGGAATGGGGCAGTAAATCCCCTTTCCGCCAAGGCGGTGCCGGTATTTTACCGGCATGAGCCATGGCGCTAATAGCCCCAAGCGCCAAGCAATCAGTCTAATAGCGCCATGGCTCACCACCTACCGTGTAATGAGGCCCTTAGTCATAGAATTGACTCCTGGTCTGGCATATGAGAAACAATTACTGATCTTGTGTATTTATTGGAATAAGATAACCACTCCATTCATAATGATTGTGGCCACTCTTAACTCAATTTTAGAAGGTGCCCTAACTCGTCATTCGCAGGTGGGGTTTCTGGTGGGGGGTGGAGGTGACTTCAACTCAACCTGTTTATTCCGTGGGCAGGGTCCTGGTCGGAAATCGTTGCCCTCTGCTCCTACGCTCAGGAATGGCCAAAACTGGGTGGATTATTTCCTGAACTGGGTTATTTAGGTGGTTGCTACGCTAGATAAAGTGTCTTCACACACATGGTCGTGAGGTGGGCTGACCTAACATATTGACCATTTTTTTTGTCCACTGTTCTTTAAAAAACTTCTGACCCTATTGTAATTAAGGATCTCGGTTTCGGGGATCATCATGCAATTTCAGTACAGCTGAATTTTGAAAATTGGAGATATGAATCCAACCCGGTTCTGGAATTGGTGGAAATCGATAGGCCGGGATTGTCGCTTAGATGGAACCCTTCAATCTGTCATCAGCTTGGCTGTCGGATTAAAGACGACCCTGTAATGGTAAACATGATGTCAAGGACAATCTACGATTTTGTTGTGTTCGATGCCCATTTATCAAATAGGATTAACATCCACCTAATGGAGTTGGTAAAGAAGGCGGTGCCTGTCTATAAACCTAACCAGCACAGGCATATCTTTAATATAGAGGTCTTCAAGTTAAAGGAACATAAAAACGTAAAGATCAGACAACTAAAAAAGGTTGATCTAGACAGGGAAATACACAGTTTTTTTTTAAAAAAAGGGCATTCTTCAGAATTATAAAAAATGCAGTTAAGAACCTAAAAAGCTAAGCTTTTCCTAAAAGATAATTGAAACATGAAGTATTATTTGTTGAAAAGTGACACCCGTAACATCTGGGCTATTCGAAGGACGATAAATGGTGTAAATGAGGGACAAAAGGAAAATGCTATTGTGGACTCTGAGTGGGTTAATTACATTAAGTTGAAATATGAATTGCCTATCAAATTTGTTAAGAAAAAAGGTAAAGACTACAAAAACTCATTGTTAGCCAAATCAACATGGTCCTTGGATGACATAGTTAGGAAAATTACGAAGTTAAATGGGTCAAGAGCAGTCGGTCCGGATGGAATTCCGGCATGTTTATTCAAATCTGACACGCAATTATGGGCAGTGATCTTGAAATATAAATTTGATGCCGTATTTCATACCAAAGTAATACCTAGATCTTGGTGCTCAGCGATCATAATTCCAATTTACAAGAAAGGCCCTATTAACGATCCTTCCAATTTCAGACCGATCGCTCTTACTGATGCCTCCGCCAAAGTTTTTTGTCAATTTATTCTGGAGGAACTTCTGGAGTTTATGAAGACAAATGCCATTCTCTCCAAAAACCAAACTGGTTTTAGACGCTTTATGGGTTGTCCTCTGAATTCCACTTTAGTATCGCACATCCATTGGAATACTAAGCACAACCATATAGGGCCAGTATATATGACTGCCCTTGATCTAAGTGCAGCATTTGATACCGTTGTGATAGAGCTTTTGTGGGAAAAAATGTTGCTAATGGGGTTCCCTGAATACCTGGTGTCGCTCATAGCCCTTTTGCACTCGTCCACCAACTATAGAGTGAGATTAAATAAGGAAGGTGCGCTCCAGATACAATACCGACTGCAATTGGGCTGAAACAAGGCTGCACTCTTGCAGCAGTATTGTTTAATTTATATATCTGTGACATTGAGGAGTGTTGGGCCAATGCAATTATCTTTCCGGTTAGACTTGGCCAGTGGAAATTGAATTATATTGGATTTGCTGATGATCTCTTACTTTTCTATAAGACCCCGTTTGGGCTCCAGACTAAGATTAAATTGTTCTCTTATTATGTGGTAGCCCATCATTTAAGGGTGAATCAGTCCGAATCAAATATAATTGTATTTGCAGATGGGAGAAAAAGGGTTTGTAGATTCAATTGGTTCATGGATGGGGTTAACATTGAGACGATACAATCTATGAAATATTTGGGCTATACTTCCACCAGGTATATTTGGTATACCTTCCACCAGGACAGGCTATACCCTGTCCTGGTGGAAGGAAAGACTGCAAGAGAAAACAAGAGTTCTAGTCTCACAAATGAGAATAATTATTGGGAAATATTGCAGCTTTTCTTTATTACCTGTCCTTCAATTCTATTTATTGAACGTTGAACCTTGTATCCTTTATATCTTGGATATGTGTCTATATGAAATAGATGATTTCCTTCATACCTTACAGGGTGGTATCTGAAAACAGTGTTGGGATTGGCCTCCTCCATTCCGAATGATGTCTTCCGTCATGAATTAGGACTTTTACCCCTGTCAGCAAAATGGAATTGGCAGTTGCTAAATAATTATGTGGAGATTCTAAGCCCACCCCTTAATTCCCCCTATGAGGATTTGAATACCCAATTAATCCGGGGTGCTTGAGCTCTCTATCAGCTTTTTCAGAAAAAAAGGAATGGTCTATTGGTTTTGATGGTGATTTCCAAAGAGGATCTAATGATAGGTTTACCAAGCTGCAAACGGAAAATGCAACTCTATTATTGGAGTTAGCAATCAGATCGAATTGGTTTCTATACATCATATCATGAATTTGCTTTGATTACAAGGAAACGGGTGGGTATCGACCTAGATATATCTTACAGTTTCCTTCTTCTTCTGGACGCAACTTGCATCTGCGATACAAACTCAATCAATTTCAAATAAATGAAAGGTTGTTTCAATGGGGGAGATGTAATTTTCTATACCAAATGGGATCTTGCAGATTCTGTAAAAAAAGATAAAGTGATTGAGTCCCTCAAACATATTGTTAAGTTTTGTGAGTATTTTCAGCACTGAGACTCAATGGGCCTCATTACGAGGCTGGCAGGAAATGGGTTTAACAGGACCGGTAATGGTGCCGGTGCAGGTGAACCCATTCCGCCCGGTTACGAGGTACCCTTGCGGGACCTGCTCAGAACTTCTGGTCAGACCAGAAGTCCTTTGCGGGTCCTGCAAGGGGACCAGGGAGCTAATAACAGGCCCTTTATTAACGAGCCCGTTATTAGCTCCATCCCCATTCCCATTGAGCCCTATGAGGGCTCGAATGGGAACGGAGTTGTTTTTTTTTAATGAGGAATTTCCGGGTCCTCCAAGGTTGGAATGACCCGATAATTCCTGATTCAAGGAACCCAGACCCGGAGCCGAGTTTGGAGGCAGCCATGGCGCTAATAGCACCATGGCTACCTCCAAACTCGTAATGAGGCCCAATATATTTGGGAATTACCTTTACTTGTGCTCCATCCTGTCTCAAGAGTCTCTATGGGAAAGATGTATGTGGGGCAACAGCATTAAGCTGGTCATTAAATTGACATTGTTATTGTCTATACTTGAAATTAAATTAAAGGAAAGGAATTGTGAAGGTGTATAGGTTTACGTACATTTTTGAAAATGATATATATATATATTTCTTTGATTAATTAATTTAGGGTTTGTTGAATATGGTCTGCGTGATTTACTGGGACTTAGTTTTTATCAATTGTGTATTATAAGTGATATGTATTCTATTTTAGAGTTATGAATTGTGAGTATTTATGTTTGTAATCTTTAATATATTCTTATGTGTTATTGTTTATCTTAAATTTTAAATGTTTATAAATTAACCAAACACAATACAAAAAAAACAAATTGTCTTCTTTTGTTGCATTCATGATTACTTTATCGTTTTGTACATGTTTCTCTTATCGATTCAGTTACATCATCACTCTTAAGTATTTTCATATCATTTCAACATGGATTTGTATATCTTCTCTATGACATCACTCAATCCACGTCAGGTTTTACTCAGCACTCCTTGATGTCCAATGGTTCGTGCTGACATCCTTCCATATGGCATCCTTCCAAACTTTCAGTGCAAGGGTACATTCAATATGGTTTTCTGAATGCATATTGTCTCTCGTACACTTGATGAGGTATAGGCATAACACATGGAGTCTCACACGGCCCTTCTCCTGCTGTTCCAGTATGAGGGGGTGAAGGGTGCGGGAGTTAGGGAAAATACGTCCAACTGCTCCTCTTCTCACTCTGCAGGGGTGGCAGCTTATTAGATAATGCACTTGCTGTGCCAGAACTGTGACAGGCTATAATCTCTTTGCATAGGTAAAGTGTCCAACAGATAGCCATCAGGTATCTCTGAAGCTGATAGTCCATTGTTACTTCTTGTGCGTGACTGCTCTGTGTTCAAGACTCACAGAGGAAGGTTGGCCCACAGATTCTCATCCCCTCTTCTTTCAAAATGTGTCAATAATGTACTGCCCATGATGCTGCCATCTTCTGTGACCTTGGCATACCTGATGTAGTTAGCAACAGTTGCAGTGGTTGGAGCTCTTTCTGCTGCCTGTGCAATTTCTCCAATTGATTCTTCATGCACCGCAGCAAAGCATCTTTGCACATTTGTGCAGTGTCTCTTCTCGGTGATGCTTGTTGCAAGTCTTCCAGCCCTGAAAAATGAGGATCAACGATGACTCCTTTTACTTTAAATGTTGGATCCAGAAAGCCAGAAGTTAATCAATGTTACCTTTAAATCCAACTGCTTATGGATCACCATGCAGGGATTGCATCAGGTCCCTGACCGGCTGTGCCACCACTGCATCAAGTGTCAAGGCATTGGCCCTCACCATGTTGGTCAGAGTGAGCTTATGCAGGCATCCCAAAAGGAAAACCTCAGTCAGGGAGGTGTGGTGATGGCAAACTGCCTTAGTGGCCCCCTTGAAAGGATGTAGCAAATAATCTACATTAGGAAGCAGCTTTCGTTGTGTTAAAATGACCACTTTAGATTTAGGTTGTCAATGTAGCAGCACTCTGTGATGGTGTTGCACTATTCACCTAACTGTCCATCATGTGCAGGGTAGAGTTGCAGGGGTGGCGATTGAGGTCTTCAGGTTGTGAAATGACAACTTATGGCACAATTGGAGTTGGTATAGTGCATTGTTGGCATAGTAAACTGGCATAAATTGGTGTTGATCTGCTGGACCACAGCCACCATTTAATCTACATGCTCACAGTTGCTGATACATTGTGGGACTATGAGGTAATGGAAATGCACAAAGCAGTGGATGTGCATTGTCTTGACAATTTATAAGGCATCAAGGATAGCAATCAATTTTCTTTTACAACAAGCCCAAGTACATATTGCAGGCCATAGACACTGTGATTCCACCTCTTCCCCTTTTTCCCAGATCTCAACTCCCTGGTGGCTTCTGACCTGACACGCTTGCCTGCACAATTTTGACTGGTGTCAAACCACACAAAACTGCCCCACTCTTGAATTACTCCAGAACCCCTCTTGGCTGATGGAAAAAGGCCACCAAACATACTCTGATAGCCATGCAGTCAATGCTCTGACTACTGATCCACATGCTCATATTGAAGTGGATTTTTTGCACCACTAATGGCTGTAGTGCCCAGAAGATTGTAGTCATAGCATCGTTATACAGTTTACTTCTCCAATATACCTGCATTCTGGAGATCACTGTGTTGGTTATGTGTTTGCATAGTCTAACTGTATGATTGTCAGATGAAAATATCTTCAGTGATGTAGTTGTATTATTGCTAAATGTTCCCTACTATTCCCAATTCACTCACCCAACATATCACCCTCTTCCCTACACACACACACACACAAACACACGCACGCACGCACGCACACACACACACACACACACCCAACAACCTAGACCATATTTGATCCCAAAAACACACAAATCTGAGCATCATGGTCTGACCATTGTATGATCCCCTTTGCACTCGTTCTGTCACACAACATTCCCCCACTTGCCATGCATGCCTCCTTCCCCAAGCAAGGCAAATCCAACAAATTATAAAAATTATCCCTAGCACCAATCATATCAGCCCTTACTTCCCTCACACACAACCATCCAGCTCCCCCACAATTACAACACCATCATCCAAGCACTTGACAGAATAGCCCCCTCAAAACTCAAAAACCCATCAGTGCCACAAACAACGGTTCAACAATCCCCTTTTTTCCTCCAAACAAGAAACCTGACATGTCAAAGGATCCTAGCAAAATAATCAATAACCATTTAACAGGACTGCCCACAAACACTGCTGCTCCAGGTACAGGTGGTCCATATGCAATGCTAAAGCTACCCACTACCTCCAAGAACTCCAATCCACCACCATTTGCAAACAGAACGTTTTCAACATTGTTGTGTCACTCTCCAATTCACCATCTACCCTTAACATGCCCCCAAGCACCTCAGTATGTACATCTCTCCTGGACTATTCAACTCTAAAACACACATCAGACAAGCCCTCCCCTCTGCAGCCCCCCTTCAATCCCCAAGTCTCAATCCTTCCAGCATTTGCAGCACATTCCAACCCAATGAGTGAGAAACCCTAACCACCGTCACAGTCAAAACAAAGCCAGCACACTTCCTGTATGATGCATGCTAAACTCAAGCTGAATCAAACTGGATTACCACCCCGGCTCCATACTGGGTCAAAATCATCAACTCACCACTCTCCCATTGTACAACCCCCCTCTGCACTCATGCCCGGACCACTGTCTCCCTCCTCTATTGATACTATTGACATCCCATTAACTCACCTTTTCTGCTGGTACGATTCTTCGATAGTAATGGGTGCCACAGGTATGACACAAATTAGAAGATGGCATGGCAACAACATGATATAAATTGGATACTTAACAGGAAATGTACCAGTGACAAATCACTTCTGCATTGTATGTTCACAGTTAAGACTGATTACTTTATTTTTTTTATTTTTTTAACGTGTTACACAGTAGTACAAAAAAGACAACTTTTCAACACGAGACACAGACAAAGAAGAATAAAAACAACCTCTCCATAAATCCCTCAGTTCCCAACCCTATGTCTGCCAATCCCTAATTCCCACAGCCCCCAAACCCTCAATACACATTCAGGTCCTCCAGGATCAGTGTTAACTTTGTCCACCTGATCGTAAAAAATTAAATAAAAGGGGCCTCATTATAAGCATGGCGGTCTAGGAACTACGGTACTGGTAAGCATGCCGGTACTGTAGTTCCTGGACCACCATACTATGAGCTGTGCTCACGGGCACCTCATGGATGCACCGGCACCATTCTGAACGGTGCCGGTGCATCCGAGCTCCCCATTCCCATTCAGCCCTATGGGGTCAAAAAGGTATGGGGTGTCCCTTATTACCGGCACCCGCAAATGGGCAACTACCAGGTCCGCCAAACTCAGCATGGCCTGGTAATTGCCCATTTGCGGGTGCCGGAAAAAATGCAACTCCGGCGACAGCCGTGCCTGTTTTACAGGCACATCTACAGCCAGGGTTATAATGAGGCCCACGGTTTGTTGTTACCATTCATGAGTAGGCACCACAGCACCTCTTCCCGAATAACAGGTTCAATTCCAGATGCCTTGAGAGCAATCAGCCTCAGTGCTGCTAGCGCTTTACAACTCAAAACGGATTTCAGGCTATGAGAGCAGTGCTCTTTTCAATGTATGTGTTTTGCAACTAGCTCCATGTCATACAATCAGGATGAATATAAACATAGGAATATAAGTTATGGGATAACATTCACAACAACCAGTTGTAGACTGCAGATATCACAAATGGGCAGTCTAAAGTTAGTGGGCTCGAGTCACAATGATTTGCACTGGTGTCAATGACCTGTTCTGATTTTCTTCTGCTTCCTTACACGTATTCACCACGCCTGAAACCGGGGCTGATATGGCGATCCCTGGACCATCTCTGAGATGCACTTGAGCAAAACTCTGTGAATCGGATTTGCAATTAAGCATCTGAGACATGCACCAGGCCTTTCTAGCTGTGCTCCTTGTTCAGTCTTGGTGAATCAGTCATAAAGTAGCAGGTTCAACACAGAGATGCTGATTGGCATCTCAGATTTGCTCTAATGCCAATGAGGGCCAGGGTTTTAAAAACTGAATTGGCGAAGCCTTGCTGGATGAACATTGCTTGTATGCCTTTCCAGAATGTTAGGTGCTTTGCTTATTGATGCAAATATAGGGGGGTCTACATCTTAGGGGTAATGCTCTTGTGAGTGACTTGCTTTCTTACATAGCTATGCCATTTGGGTTGGAAATATTATACGGGACATGCTTTTGATATTTTGTTCTCTGAGGTGTATGCGGTTTTAGACAGGCTGACACGTAATTCAGAACCTTCAATCCCATAGCTCTTTGAGTGATATAAAGCATTACAAAATAAGTTTGGCAGTGCGTTAACAAAGTGGCTGTAATTCCATTACCGCCACTTTTACCGTTCCACCGAAACTACGATTTTGACCATGAAGTGGAAGATTTAACTTCAGCAAAATGCTGGATGTATATCGTCAACTTTTCTGCAGACGAATCGGCAAAATCAACGGAATTACCTCCTGCAGTAATTCTACTGAAATACCCATAGAGTCCTTAGAATCCATAATCATTAAAAATCGGGACTTACACTGCCTACTGCCACTTGTAATCCTGAGATAAACCCACAGGACCAAGTGGCGGTAACAGTAATTCAGTTTGGTGGTAGTTCAGCGTTAATTCTTCCGAACTACCAGCAAACTCGGAATGTGTAGCTATTTACCAACGTTGGTTAGTGTAACCTATGTAGGATCATATTTATATGCTTTCAAACAGCAGAGATAGTTTTGTTTTCAGCAGACAGCACACACACAAAACAGGCTGTTTACGAAGATTGCCCTTTTTTTCAAAAATAGGATGACATTTCTATGTGTGTCAGCTCCTTCACATCTCTATGATTGCTTAATTGGCATCACTGCAATTAGCCCTGCTGCAAAGCAGCACATTCCCATCTATACTTGCCATCCAGTAATTAAACGGCTAAGTGAGCTGATGGAGGTCATTGAGAGCATGCCATTAATACGTGTCCTTAATATACACAAACGGCACCGTCACCTAATAACGATGTGAAAATGGTGCAAAGGTTATGAGGGTACAGTTTGAACAGCTTAATCTGTCCCAAATGACAGCTACTGCATTTAAAGATGCACCAAGGTCAGACAGAACGAAACAACCTTTGAGACATTCCTCTTGTAAAAGATACAGAACAAACTCAAGAAGCAGTTTCTCGTTTTACTCAAACGCCAGTGTCTAATTTTGTTTCTGTCAGAACATATTCGGAAACAGTTGCCATTTAATTTCTTAACTGATTGCTGCCATCGTGCGTATTTAATAATTCATTAAAGGATAGTTCCGGGACTTTTTTTTTATTGTTCCTATGGTTCGGCCATGTGTTTTTAAGCATAAATCGGTAGATCGTAGAAAACTTTCCTATGGACCTTACCCGACTTTTCGTCCATTAACGCACTCGAAATCAGCCGCCATTTTCTGATAATCCTATCATTTCCCCCCATCGCCCTGGCTCACCAGCTTTTGCGGCACTAAATCAAATCCCCCGCCCCTGAGCCTGACATCACCAGACGCGTACTGCCCATTTCCCAACGCCAAAGCACGTTTCGTGTCAACAATCGCTGCGCCTCAGCTAATGAAGTGTCGCCATGGAAATGGCAGGACGCCTCTTTCCTCAATAAGTATAAACACACCGTTTCACAACACACAGCAGCATATTTTCGATTCCATTCCTCTCTCTGTGTTACTTTGAGTATTCTGTGACTCGTTTCTGTGCTCTGGTCAGCTACCTTCGCCGCTTCTAGGCCTTGTGAACACCTGTGCCATCTCTGTAAATTATTTTACACCGAGGAGGAACTACTGGAAAGGCAAGCACGCGGAAACGATGGGGATTCGGACGGCAGTTGGGAGGACCAGTCAACGGATGAAGAGCCTGGACCATGTCGCATGGACGGCGTCTCCACCTGGTGCACGTGCAATCGGTGCGAGCTAATGCCAACTGAGGAGGAGAACTGCTGCTGCCGTGAAAATTCCGGGTGCTTGGCCTACATTTCGGAAGGCGAGCCAAGCCCGCAATGCATCACCGAGCTGCCAGAGTTCAGGGAAGCCTGCCTCTCACGGACCGTGTTGAGGATGATGATGGTGCTTATGCACGAACTTCGCGGCACTGTTCGTCCGCGTAATCCGAGTAACGAGTAAGTATACTCTGGTTGTGATGTCAGTGATGCCACTACTATGTCATGGTCGTCTCCCACATATAAAATTACATCTACATATCATTCGAATGCATGTAAATTGGTCCCATATTGTGCATTTTCTAGATAGAATTTTTTTCAAAGCAGAATGACATTTTTTACCTGAATCGACAGTGATAAGAAAGTTTTGTCATTTTAATACAGTTTGCATCTTTCATTTTCACAGGTGGTACAGGCTGGTGACCTATCGTTGCTTCACTTGGTGGCTTCACGGGAGGCTCGGAAAACGCGTTCGGAGAGTAATACCTGCCTGTGCGCCACTTGCCATTAGACAACATTTCCCCAGCGACAGTGGACAATACCGCGGATTTTCCCTGGATGTGCTGCAACCGGAACTTTACAATGTGTAATGTTTATTATTTATGTTCAATTGAAATTAAGATCTAAAATAAAACCCAACATATATTTTAACAATGGTTGTTTTGATTTTTTAAATGAATCTAGTGTGTCTCCATTGAATAGTCTTCCTGTGCCTTGTCTTGTCACACCACATGTCTCCGGCCAGCATCCTCCCTCACGCTGGCCGCCCACCTTCAATCCACATAACCGTTGAACCCATATGCAGCAGACATACATATGTTATTTTGCGTGTTGGCATCAAGCCTCCCGGCCTTGCCTCCTCCCCCAAAAATACTTACCACACCACTTTGTTCAAGCGTTGGTAATAAAAGGAAGGCCGTTGGATTTTATTGATACAAAACATGGTTATAGGTAAATAATCAATATGGTTGATCATAATAAATCATCCTTTTGGGCACCGGGTACAGAGATGACCCCCTCTGGCCCGTGCCGCCTTGCCACCACAGGCCAGCCTGCTGCTGACTAACTGCCTAGGCATCCAGGGTCTCCAGGGTGAACTGCACCCATATATTCTCCTGGGAGGCTGAGGTATTTATAAACTCACCCCCCTGCCTTCCATGTACTAGATCCTTCAGCCTGCCTCTTACATGCAGTGAGATGGCCTCTCCTTGGTGAGGCCCTGCGGCACGACCAGCGCCCTAATCCACACCCCCCCCCCGCCCTATCAAAGGCAGTTTGCACCGGGGTACTTGCGCTGCCAAGTGGAGCTGTCAGGGAGTGATAAAGGCCAAGAGGTGCCAAAGACCATGTACACTTCAAAGTGGTCTATAGAGCATGGGTTGTTGTTCCCATGTCTACCTCCAGACCCCGTGTCTCCTGCCAAGCATCCCCCCTCACGCTGGACGGCCCCCTGCAATCCACATAAGTGTGTCTCCATTCACGAGTCTTCCTGTGTCTTGTCTGCACGACCACCGCCCCAATCCACCCCCCGCCCTAACAAAGGCAGTTCGCACCGGAGTACTTGTGCTGGCAAGTGGAGCTGTCAGGGAGCGATAAAGGCCAAGAGGTGCCAAAGACCATGTACACTTCAAAGCGGTCTATAAAGCATGGGTTGTTGTTCCCATGTCTACCTCCAGACCCCGTGTCTCCTGCCAAGCATCCCCCCTCACGCTGGACGGCCCCCTGCAATCCACATAAGTGTGTCTCCATTCACGAGTCTTCCTGTGTCTTGTCTGCACGACCACCGCCCCAATCCACCCCCCGCCCTATCAAAGGCAGTTCGCACCGGGGTACTTGTGCTGGCAAGTGGAGCTGTCAGGGAGCGATAAAGGCCAAGAGGTGCCAAAGACCATGTACACTTCAAAGTGGTCTATAGAGCATGGGTTGTTGTTCCCATGTCTACCTCCAGACCCCATGTCTCCTGCCAAGCATCCCCCCTCACGCTGGACGGCCCCCTGCAAACCGCATAATGCCACGACATATACACGTCATTCATTCACAAACACACCCCTGTTTCAAATTCTTTATAACCCACTTCATATTTCTAATGAGCACTTCTTTGCGCTTTGCTAGTCAACCCGTGAAGGTGCTGGTTATCTGCTCTTCGTCTCTGTGAACTTCCGTGAACACTTCGAGGAAACTCCTCAGTTTGCAACCTGTGAACTGCTCCCTGTTCTACGACAAGAAACTACTCTGATCCCTGCATCTAACTGTTTGTTCGTCAAGGAAAGGCCATGTACCATAATCATTTTGCGTCCAATTTCTTTTCGTTCAAGACAGTACATGCAAGGAACTAGTCACATGTTCTGAGTTTACATTGGTATTCATAGAGAATTGTTGATCTTTACTTTTCAGAACTTTCCACAATGCCTGCCTGTTCCATTGGCGGTTGCCTTTCGAAGACCCATAATAAATCTGAAGGTACTATAATGCATGTTTTCCCTAAGACAATAGATCAGATAAGAGAATGGGTCTGATATTGCGGATATCCACCGTCTGAGCTTGAAAGTAGAGTCCTAGAAGTCTTTACGGAAAAGAGGGGTGATCGATACCGCATCTGCAGCAGGCACTTT
Organism: Ambystoma mexicanum; assembly: GCF_040938575.1. Lineage (NCBI taxonomy): Eukaryota > Metazoa > Chordata > Amphibia > Caudata > Ambystomatidae > Ambystoma > Ambystoma mexicanum. The sequence continues at coordinate 1,167,530,332 of NC_090922.1, forward strand.
ACCTCTGACATGTACTCCACATCATTGCTAATAAAGAAGAACACACCGTGAGCAAGGCGAAAATTGCTCTCAACCGCTATTCCCACTCTATTCGTCCACATCCCTCCACTGGTGAGTCAAGTTTACGTATTTATCTCTCGGCCTTGCGGTAGTGTGTAGCATTAGCTAACAATAATTTCCCCATTTATGTATCCACTCAATATGAAGGCGGAAGATTCTCCATCCGTGTCGTTATTGCAGTCATCAGCCACTTCAAGCGCCTATCGGGTAATCTTACTTGGCTATTCTGCCACTGACTTGTTTTAGGCATGTAAATCAATAGTTTTAATTTATCGTGTAATTATTTTACCTAATGGTACACCCTTGTACATCCTCTAGTCTTTGTTTTCAGTTATAATTATTGTTATCCAAAATAATGCAAGTACTGTCTTTCAGGGAGATGCTGAGGAGTCCAACGTATTGACGACTACCGTTGATGTCACTCAGATGCTCGAGGTACATTTCCGGACAGTTCCATCGATGGAGATCATCAGATCTTGCATTCTTGTAGCGTGATTGTTACACACAATGTTTCTTTCGTTTTTAGCCATTGATATGTCCTTCTGTCGTCGCCCGCCTATTTGTCTTCTTTTTTCAATATTGTGTTCATTACTAATGAAAGTCCTATGTTTCAGGGAGTCGATGGAGCATTAGTCCAAGAAGAAGGGGGAGCATGCAGTTACGGGTCGGCGCAACAGCTTGCAGAAGTGTGCACCGCAGTTACATCGTCCCTTGATGTTCTTATGCATTTCGAGGTATGGATACTGACAGTTCAATCAAGCGAAATCATATGACGTGATTACATCCGCTATACTTCCTTCTTTATTAACGCAAGTACTATGTTTCAGGGAGATGACGGACCTTCTTCTACAAGAACATCACCCCTAGTAGTTGATGCAGATCTCTGGGTGGTGACACTTCCAACGATCAAGCAAATCGAATCATATTTACATATCCATTATTTATTTTAGACAACTGATCATTTGTGCAGGTCTATTTAGATGAGCCGTTGACGCCTGCACAAAGTTTCTGTTCTTTTTATCAAAATAGAAAACCATACTAATGCAATTACTGTGTTTCAGGGAGTCACTGAAGCATCATCTTCAATAATATCATCAATGGAAGCCTATGAGGAGCCCGAGGTATGGATCTTGACAGTTCCATCTAACTAGATCAACAATGCATGAATAATTGTCGTTTGAATGTTCTACACAAAGCGTTCATTCGTGTTTTGCTATTGAGATGTACGTGGGTATTGGTCCCCAAGTACATTTTGTGTTTTCGATATTATTATACATACTAATGAAAGTTCTATGTTTCAGGGAGTTGATGGAGCGTCAGTGCGTGATGGATGTGCTTATCATGAAAATATAGTCGTTGTAGCGCAAGAGGAAGTGGAGACATGCACACACGAGTCGGAGCAACAGCGTCCTGATGTTGAAGTTCGAGGCAAGAAAGTTTCAAAGAAAAGAAAGCAAAAGAAGGTTAGTGTCCGGGTCACTATGTTATGTTGTTTTTCACTGTTAATAGTTCAATACTGTAAGTTGTGTTTAAACTGAACATCCCTTTTCCAATCTGTCCTCTAGTTGCGAGTGGGTGTACGAACTAGATCTACACAGACAGTGAAGCGAACGAGAGATGTTGCTTGTCAAACCTTTTGGCAGGGACTTGAGAATGGAGATGCATCGTGCCAATGGGAAGAATATGAAGTGATTGACAACGGAGCTATACCACCACCAGCCATTGATAGTGAATGTCCTCCTGGTAGTTCGGATGCAGTCGGAGATCAATTCACAGAATCCACACCCGCAAAAACTAAGACCGCGAGAAAGTTGAAGAAATTGTCTTATTCACCCATCGCCGGAGAAGGAACAGATGTTGCAATGGAAGAGAATGAAGTGGACTACAATGAAACATCATCAATATCACTGAACATAGCGGAAGACGATATCAGAGATTCTACCTTTCATGTGAGTGACATGTCCTCAACGTTACAGGCCGAACCAGCTGGGATGCAGAGTGACAGTATAAGGAAAGAGGCCAAATTCATTGTATTCGATAGTTGTTTGATTGATATTATTATTCGGTTGAAATGTGGGCATTCGGTAGGTGGGGAAGTATGTGGGGAGCCATTGATTAATGTGACTCGTGCAATTCGAGGCACTAACCTTAAAATACATGCCACCTGTACAAAATATCATCCTTTCTCATGGTCTGCACAACCCATGCTGGGACAACTGCCAGAAGGCAATCTACTTTGTGCAGCGGCTGCACTTTTTATTGGTTCAAGTTTTAAAAAATTAGAGTCTTTCTTTCAGTTTGTGGGAATCCATTTCATTGCGAAAACTCAGTTCTACAAATACCAAACCGATTATCTATTTCCAGCCATTAGCGAAGCTTGGAGAATGGAAAAAATGTCTATTGATAGTACATTCACGGGCAAACGGTTCAGGCTAGCCGGTGATGGACAGTGCGACAGCCCAGGATTTTCAGCCAAGTACTGCACCTACCACTTTCAGGACATGGAAAGTAAGAAAATTGTGAGTTCGGTGGTCGTGCAGGTGTCACAAAGTACATCCTCAGTGGCCATGGAGAAAGTTGGCTTTGTAGCATCATTGCAAGAACTACAATCGCGGGGAATGGTGATCGACCTGATAGCCAGGGACAGACACGTTTCAATTGCCAAGACAATGAGAGAAGAGTACAAAAATATAAATCACCAATTTGACGTTTGGCATCTTTCAAAAACAATCAATAAAAAAATGTCTGCTGCAGGTAAAAAAAAAGAAATGCAAGGTATTTCACAGTGGTCCAAATCAATCAGCAACCATCTTTGGTGGAGCTCAAAAACATGTGGAGGGTCGTTGGAAATTCTACTGGAAAAATGGCAGTCAGTAATGTTACACTGTACCAACGTTCACCGTTGGAACACAAACCAACATTTCCACAATTGTGAACATGGCCATTTGTCCACAGAGGAGGCACGGAAGAAGAAGTGGTTGATTCCTTCATCACCCACTCACAAAGCCATTGAAAAGATTGTATTTGATAAAACTATAACAAGAGATTTGAGGGGACTCACGGAATTCTGCCACACAGGAGATTTGGAGGTGTTCCACAATATGTGCCTAAAGTACAGGCCAAAACGATTGCATTTTGGCATGGAGGGCATGATAAATCGGACTCTTCTAGCGGTCTTGGCACATAACCATAATGTTGGCCGTCAACAAAGTAGGACGACCGGAACTTTAGGGACGCTTTGCTACAATAAGGCCTTCACTAAAAGAAGTAAACCATGGGTGATCAAACCAGTGTTTGAGGATATGCAATATGAGTTTATTGAGAGACTTATTGTTGACGTCCTAGATAGGCACATAAATGGAGTTGTGAACGAACCTGTGCAGGGGACAACTGCATTGCCACACAACATTGCCTCTGTTCCATGTCCACCTAAAGAAGAGCTCATTGAGAAATACACATCACGGTTTAAATGATTGTAATTTGATTGTCTGTTCTCTCGAGTCTCCTCATGTCGCAGGCCCATTGAATATGTGTATCTATGTAATGTGTAAATAAAAGTGATTGCTCAGTGTACATGCAATGTGTCTATCCAACCAAACAGTAATATAAATCATTTTTCAAAAAATATAGAATGTCTCCGTATTTATGGTTCTCTCGGGCTGCAAAGATGGAAATGCAAAGATGGAGTGTAAATTCCAAGTCCTGTGAGATGGCCTTACACTGAATGTAGCTAACTAGGAATGTGTGCTCGTTCAAAGTGAAGGTCAGCTGCTTTGATTTTTTGCTCGGGTGCCGGAATGGCCCACGACTCAGTATAAGGTTCTATTGTTATTTGACCTTGACAGGCCGGGACCATCCCGAAAGACTTCTTTTTGGGGGTGTGGGGCAATAACGTAAGAAACGATAATGAATATAATTTCAGAAACGAAAGCCATTTCATGTTCGTTCATTAGAAGAAATAACGTCGGCATAGAAGGAGTGGTATTTCGGGGCTGTCCTACGCACAGACACAATGGAAAATGCAAATATAATGTAAGTAACTCTTTAGATGAGTTTATACCGCAATTTAATTACTATACAGTAGCTTTAAAGACGGGTTAAGTTGTACTTGTTTGTTCTATGTGGCATATTGTTTTGTACCGAGCACTATCTCTAGGAGAACCATCTCCTTTTACGGAAGCACCTCAAAACATTCCTCTTTGCTTCTGCTTTCTCTCTCCCTCTCCCCTGCTACAACTGGTCCACTGTCTGCGACCTCGGTCCTGGGCCCTTCCACTCTCCACCTGCACTGCCTCCCTGTCAACCCCTGCACTGGGGGACTGTCTCAGTATCCTACAGCCCCCTCTTGACGTATAATACCCAGTTGCACTGTCCTAGCTATGAAATAATTTCCCGACCTAATATATAAAATGAATAATTTTAATAAAGATCTGATGGTGAGACTAATTTCATTTTTTATGTTTGTAAAACAGGTACATCATCCATTATTGTCTGTGTCACGAGTACCAGACACCGGCGGATGGGTTTTTCAACCGCCAGTTGCTTCTCCGCGTGAACAACGTTACCACCCTGACCATTTTATGGGACGATCGCCAAGTACAAGTATGCCCTTACGCGGTACTAACGGCTAGATGCAACATACATACCGTTGTGGTGGCCTAGTGCCTCGTTGTTGGAACAGCCATGCGATTATCAGTGCGACCGCTGAATATTCAAATCGCTGAATATTCTCAAAACATTTGATGTCAAATAAATGTACTTTGCCAAATGTACAATCTTGCCGTTTGCTTTTAAACCACAGTTTCATATTCCGAATTGTGGCTCTGTATTGTGAGATGATCTAAGACCCTGTGTACAGCAAAGGAACATTGTGTGCCTCAAAAACGAACTTTTTGGAACGTGTGCAAATAAAAATGCAAATCGCTGAATATTCTCAAAACATTTGTTGTCAAATAAATGTACTTTGGCAAATGTACAATCTTGCCGTTTGCTTTTAAACCACAGTTCCATATTCCGAATTGTGGCGCTGTATTGTGAGATGATCTAAGACCCTGTGTACAGCAAAGGAATATCGTGTGCCTCAAAAACAAACTTTTTGGAACGTGAGCAAATAAAAATGCAAATCGCTGAATATTCTCAAAACATTTGATGTCAAATAAATGTACTTTGCCAAATGTACAATCTTGCTGTTTGCTTTTAAACCACAGTTTCATATTCCGAATTGTGGCGCTGTATTGTGAGATGATCTAAGACCCTGTGTACAGCAAAGGAACATCGTGTGCCTCAAAAACAAACTTTTTGGAACGTGAGCAAATAAAAATGCAAATCGCTGAATATTCTCAAAACATTTGATGTCAAATAAATGTACTTTACCAAATTTACAATCTTGCGGTTTAATTTAAAAATACAGTTTCATATTCCCAATTGTGGCGCGCTGTGTTGTGTGAGCTCATCTGTGTTGATTTCCTGGTTCTGTGTGGAGTCGCGTAGAAGACGCCTGGGCGCGTTTGCCTACACAGCTCAGTCACGTCACGGATAGAGGCGGGGAATATGAATGTTTTGATCAAGTCTGTTTCAGGGGCGGGGGATTTGATTTAGTGCCGCAAAAGCAGGTGAGCCAGGGTGATGGGGGGAAATGATAGGATTATCAGAAAATGGCGGCTGATTTCGAGTGCGTTAATGGACGAAAAGTCGGGTAAGGTCCATAGGAAAGTTTTCTACGATCTACCGATTTATGCTTAAAAACACATGGCCGAACCATAGGAACAATAAAAAAAAGTCCCGGAACTATCCTTTAATTTGTATGAAGTGCTGCAGGCACAACATCTATTTCAGAGCACAAAACACAAAGCCCAAAAATTAAAATATATTTTCATGTACAAACAGTTGTAGCAATTCATCAACCAATCTATTCAATGTATTATTTAGCAAAATATAGTGCATTACATTAGTAATAAAAGCTGGCATGTGACGCACACATTTCTACAATATAAGAGCCATCATGGCTCATTATGAGTTGGGTGGTAACTGGTGGTAGGGCAGGATAACTCCCCATTTTTGGGGTCCATAGGACTACATGAGGAATCTTGGTGGATTTAGTGCTGACGGAAATACTGTGTGCTAAGTGTATGGATTTGGAAAAAATGGCAGAGATTACGTTACTACCAAAAAAGTGGCTGTAGTGGAAACTTGTAATGGGGGCCTTCTTAAGTTTGTGTTGCCGAGTAGTCTCCAGCACATGTATTTCTTTGTTCCTCATCCTAGATAGTATAAGCCTCATCTATCCACAGTATGCACACTGCAGTGCTTGCGTGCGCTCACGGTTTGCACACATTTTGGCCATACCCATCATGCTGCATTATCCACTGTCCTGCCACTGGTGTGAGGGGGGATTAAAACAGACCACAGTAACCAGCTGCTTGCATCAACTAATCCTCACGGGAGACGTTTCCTTGTCCAGGGAAAGCAGTGAGCGCAAACCTCACTCAAAAGCAATTGCATGTCTAAATTGGTTTACAGGCATTTTATTGTAAGGGCGGGTATTGTGACAAATAACAACCAAGTCCACAGTGCACGTGTGCTCTCAAAATAGTTGCATGCTTACATCATTATCACAAACATATGTGTTAAATATAAAGATCCAGGTCCATTTGCATGTTCCCAAAATGCTCTTTGATTGTATGCAGAGCAGCCAGAAACTACTGAGTAATTTATCCCCATTCACGGAGTTCCGTGTCTCAGGTTAAGTGGCAAGGGCAGGATGTGTGAACACAGGCATGAGAGAGAAACCATTCCTTGAAGAGAAGTGGCTTGAGACCCGTCCTTAAATGTAAAAATGAGAGTGTATGTATGCCTGGGGTTGATGGGGAGGAGGTTGCAGAGTCTGGGAGGGTACACAGAGGAGGTCCGTCTTCTGTCTCTTCCTGTTTGCACTGACTGATTTAAAGCTTGCACATTCCCTTGCTTTTTGTTTATGATTTATGTGTGAGTGATGTTTATGTGTGGGGTGTGTGTGTGTGTGTGTCTGTGTCTGAGAGATGTGTCAGTGTGCAGTATCATTCCATGTATTTGGCAGTAGAGTGTTGTGCATTTGAATGTATTGATAGTGACAATGCTAACTTATAGTGCTTCTGCTACATCATTCAATTTGCTACATTGAACATGTTGGAATAGATTGTGGCTGCAGCTTTATCAACATGATATACAGAGACCATACTGACAAAATGTTTAGCCACTGCTTCACAAAAGTGATTTAAGTTATTTTTTTTAAACTGTTTTTGTTAACATTTATATCAATGACATCTAACAATAACACCAAACTACAACCTGATCCCCGTGTGCAGGAGGGACCCCAGCCGGCCCATAGGACTGGGGTTTTCCCAAACAGCACTTTAAGATGGAATAGCAGCACCCGTGAGATGGATGGGGATGCAGATTAGTACTCACAACTCAATGGTTTGGCAAAGGGAGTCCGTTTAATGACAAGTACAAAAAATGGGGAGTTATGAATATCAGCAGTTGCTCGATCTTCCTTCTTGCTTCAATTCCAATGAACTTCACAAGAATCACACCCTTTATACTAAAAACACGTCATTGCTGACATGAAACGCTAAAAAATGTTGCATGCAATTCTATTGGTTATAGGAAGGTAACTTTACTGTAGGTACTATATCTGTATATGATAGTGGAGTAAAAGGATTGGATAACTAGAGTCAGGTGGGGCATCTAAGCCCTTCCTTCCGAATGAATACTGTGGACGTCACTAAAAGTACAACTTCTCATTGGTTCTATGGACTATAGGATCCTAGATTACTTGGTACATTGTGATTGGGTTGATACCATGTCATCTAGTACTTTTCCACTTTGCTTAGCAGCATGCAGAATGGTTGGCCAGGTGCAGGGTTCCCGTCAGCTCCCCTAGCCTCCCACCAACCAGTACCCTCAACCATCACTGACCCACTGGCCATGTGTCAATTAGTTTCTAATTTGTAGGCCTTGATGCTGCCTCTCTGTCTAGGTTTCTTAAGTGTAGATACTTCAGTAGGTACTGTCCGTCTGATAGGTACCAGGCAGAGTCCCACTGCGGCTGCTGGTTTATTTGCTCATCATACGTCACATATCTCGGCGTGACCTTTCGTGGAACTTCAAAATGGTCAGTTGGAGGGCAGGCCATATTTGAGGCCTCCTCTACACTCGAACCCCTTCCCGTCCCCCCGCCCCTAACCCAAGTTTCACAAATGGTTACCACAGTTATACACTGACAAGAAGGAAAAATATATTCCAGATTGATTCACATCTCAGCTTACAATTAGTTATTTGTTTCCCCGGTTAAAATAAATAAATAAATAAAATACAAAATAAACAATTGACTTCTCATCAGCAGCACAACCCCTTTCATCCATTCCGACATACTGTCCAATCGACCCGGCCATTATATTTAACAGGAGTTTTCACAGACTCTGGAAGTTATTTGTTTTCCTCTTAAGTCTCATGGATGGCATTTGGGCAGTCCAGGGGCCTTTCCGCACCTCCACAAAATGCCTGAACAGTGCCCAGTAGTCCAGAGGCCTGCCGGTTGGAGGTAGTGTTTGACTATACAACGCTTTATGCTTCTCACATCTGGACATTAAGGAGACCCATTCAGGGAAGGCAGAAGTACTTTTCGCACCCCAAGTTTTAGCATTTAATGATCTTGCTATTATCGAGGTCATGCCCATGAGACGCTTCTCGCTTCTGGAGCCAGATTGTATCAGGGCTAACAACCACACTGCCGGAGAGTGAGAGATTGGTGCATTTAGTATAGTAGCCATCGTCTGCTTAATCCTGTTCCATAGTGCCTGCACTGGGGGACACAACCAGGCCACATGGTAATAATCTGCCAGTGACTGCCCGCAGCACTTACAGCTGGGGGACCTGTCTGGGTAAAACTTATTTAGGTGAGCTGGAGAGTAATACATTTGTTGTATATACTTAAAGTGTATCAGACGCAACCTGTTATTCATGGATGTTTGCTTAGTTTGTGCACACACTGGGCCTCATTACAACTCAGGCGTTAAGGGTTAACGCCGTCGTTAACCCTTAACGCCTGATTCCGATTTTAACAGCTGCTTTTAGCAGCCGTTAAAATCCATGGCGCTAAACCGCCTTGGTGCTAATTACGCCACCGTAATTTACGGTGGCGTAATTAGCGCCTTCCCCACTCCCATTATCCCCCAGGGTAAATGGGGAATGGGGATTTACCGCCCCACTCACCTTGGAATGGGGCGGTAAATCCGCCATCCACCATGGTGTAAACATAGTTTACACCATGGTGGTAAAGTTGGCGTACTTACCGCCTGGGTCGTAATGACCCACACTATGTCCCATTGAGTTTCTGATAATGTGAAACCCAGACTTTCCTCCCGCATATTTCTATATTGGCTCCCTGTGGGTGGCGTGTTAGTGCATACTATTTTATATATCGTGGAGATCAATATACTTTTATGTTGTGGGGCGGCGATGTACATTAAGACTGGAGAGATGATCAGGGCTATCGGGAAGGTTGGCCATTTGGAGCGCATTGTTTCCCGAAGCCTATAGTAGAGGAACATTGTTATAGGTGTCCACTCCACTCTCTCTTTAAGTTCGCTCCAGGTTATGAATCTACCCTCCACCACCAAGTCCCCCATCGTGAGTATGCAGAGTTTCCTAAAGTGTTTACAGAAAGTTTCCTCCTGAGTGAGTGGTATTCCCCGAACGTGATAATTGCCATGTCCGGAGAGTACCATTGATCCAGGCCTATTCTATCCGCCAAGCAATCCAATGCTTTAAGCGTGGCTGCTATCGGCTGTACCTCCAACCTGTCGCCTCGATCACGCATTCCCCCCAATAACCCACTCAAGCTGTCCGGGTACATTATAGCCTTCTCTAAACGTGTATGTGGGAGGTCCGAAGTGGATGACCATCACCATACGGCGTACTGGGCCTGCACGACTAGGTAGTAAAGGGGGAGATCCAGGACCTCAAACCCACCCTGTGAGTATGGGAAGCATAGCATGTCCAAAGAGACTCTAGGGTGCCTCCCAGCTAATATCAACCTATTCATCAGACTCCTAAGTTGGGTCCAGAATCTTGTGGGCGGCCAGATTGGCACGTTATTAAAAATGTATAGGAAATTAGGTAGAATCACCATTTTGGATAGTGAGATTCTGGCTGCCTGGGAGATCGGGAGACGCATCTACGTATCCACCTTATGTTCATACTTTCCAGAATCGCCAAATACTTTTCTTAATATAGCTTAATGGGAGGCGTGGAAACCCGGACACCCAAATACCGGATCCCCTGCGGGCACCATGCAAACCCATCACTGATGTTGTTTTGTGTTACATGTGTGGTCAGAGTGAGTATCTCTGACTTGGACCAATTGATATGTAGACCCGATAGGGCCCTGAAGTCTGCAATTTCCTTCATTATCGAGGTTAGATTGACCCTTGGGTGGTTCACGTAAATCAACATGTCCTCCGCATATAACGACACAATGGAAGTGCAGGAATGTAGACGTATACCACTGTGTGAATGAAATTCACGTAATGCACAGGCCATAGGCTCAATCGCTAGAGCGAATAGGACAGGGGAGAGGGGGCAACCCTGTCTGGTTCCTCGAGTAGGCACTATTGCTGCTGATTGCCTTTGATCGGTGTATACCAATGCCCTGGGGGCCAAGTAGAGCAGGCAAATCCACTGCATAAAGATGTTACCTAGACCCACTCATAGGAGCACCTCAAACAGAAATGGCCACTCGCCCGAGTCGAAGGCCTTCACTGCGTCGAGGGCAGTGACGGCCATTGGGATTTCATTGTTGACATTATGCATTAGCGAGAATAATCTCTGCAGATTATTCTGGGTGGACCGGCCCAGAATAAACCCCAAGACCAGGGCAGGCATATGAGAAGGAGTCTATCCATCAAAATGTTGGCCAAGATCTTATTATCGGTGTTCATCAGGGATAGAGGCCTATATGAAGAGCACCTGCCCGGATCCTAGTCAGGTTTAAGGAGTACTGTAACCAGGTCCATCCTGGTGGTGTCTGGGAGTGTGCCTGTCAACCGGGCATTTTCAAACATGTTCCGCAGTGGCAGATTAGCCTAGGCTTTATACATCTCAGCAGTGATGTTGTCCATGCCTGGGGCTTTGCCATTTGGGAGGTAGTGCATTGCTCTAAGAATTTCCTCATCAGTGGGAGAATTGTTCAGCAGTGCGTCCTGTTCCAGGTCCAGCCACCCCAATGCCACCCTATCTAAGTATTGGGTGATAATGTCGTGGCCCACTGTCACCCTTTTGACAATCAAAAGACTAGAGGAAATATTTCTCTAGACCACGTGTGAACAGCCCTCTACACTATGGTACTATACAATATATTCACAGGGTCACCTGTTTCCCTTGTGCCATTTGTGTCTATTCACTTGTATATGTTTATTTTACATAGAATCATCACATACTCTTTGTTATATATCAAAAATATCTTTTTATTAGTTTCGCTCTAAAACATAGAATCTTAAAAAACAATGTATACACTGTTATTCTATCTAGACTGTGCATACATCAATCTAAAACAGACAATACATTTTCACATTATAACACTAAATTATAACAATATTCTGTGATCACTTCATATATCAATATTTATGATTTTCATATTCAATGAATTCACACCATGGATCAATAATTTGAAACCCTCTCCAAATGAGACGGTCCACCTTAGTCCATACCACGTTCACCTATCAGTGCTTACTTCACTCATTCCACTCATTCACACTGCATTCAACCATGCTCCCAACATGTTTCTTTCCTTTAGCATTGATAATAATTTCATCAGAAATTCATCAGGGGTAAAAAAACCACATTCAATTGTCATATAAAGTATTCTGTTTTCTTCTTGGGACAAATGGGGGATCCACACTTAGTCCCTTCCTTTCTTCCTCTCATCAAGTGAATACACCGAATGGATGTCTGTGGGAAACAAGTAGAGGACAATCGACTATTAATGTTTGATACATCCATGTTGTATATTTTATTACATACAACTAGCTGTGTCTAATATCACAGCAGGAGGAAGTTATTAGCTATAATACTCCTCCTCTATATCTATCAGTGACGTATCCACCCTTGGTACATGGAACCAGTTTCACATGGTTCAGTCTCATTACAATTCCTTTCTCTTTTTAATAGTTATTCAACTTCGCTTTCTCTACTCAGGCCTCCTACTAGTTACTACGAGGTGAACACCTTGAGGCTATACAATTCCAGTGTTCGGCCTTGCATGATCTCATTGTATCTTGGTAACTTAATACACTCATTTATACCGTAGCTCAGTTTCAAAGAAGAGTCATTCTTCCTCATCACCCCACAAGAGTTCTTACCCAGATCACCAATATTCCATTCATTGGTTTCTGCTTTGCTACTTTTGAAAATCTTAGTTCTCACGAGTTCTCGTCTTCTTCTAGTTATTACACTTGTTCAGCCTTCTTGGGGCTAAAGAGGACAAATATCAAAATACTTGGGCTCAGAGTCTAGGAATAGTTACATCCCTAATACATTAAAAGCAGTCTTTCACTTTTACTCGCTACCAGTCACCCTATGGACAAATTTAGCCTTACCATCTTTGGAAACATTCCCAGGGCTGATGATGTTCTCTACATATCACTGGGTTGTGGGTTGTCGTTTCTCCTTTAAGTTGGTGGCTTCATATGTCCCAATTGTAGCTAACCCAACTACAATAACTGGGCACTCCAGTTTTGGAAAAAGCACAAACAAGAATGGATGTCAGATCGATCACTGTGTGCTTTTAACTATCTAGGCAATATAGATCTTAGTGTTACATACTGTAATACTCATCACCACTGTTTTTTTTTGTCTTATTAATGTACTTCCTAGACCGGGTATTATTCCCCACTGTCAGCCACATAGAGTACAATTTCTCGTAGAAGACCCGGAAGGTTTCATTTATTTTCATGTTGTCCCTGACCCTATCCCCATTTTCAGTCTCTATTTCCAGCATAGGGTCACGGTGCCGTTCCTGCCTAATCGCCCAAGCCAGCGTTCTATTAGGGCGGTCCCTCTCCCTGTATCTTGCCGTTACAAGAGGGTCCCCCTAAAATCGCTCTTCGCTATCCATTAGTGTGCAAATCTCAGCCCTCTTTTCCCCTAACCAAGACTATAGCACCTGGGTATCGCCCTGAGCTTGTTTCGTTTCCATGTCTTTGATCTCCTTTTCAAGGGTTGATATAGATATGCAAATACATTTCAAGACACCCCCCTCCCTAGACATACAACATCCCCGAATATAAACTTTAAAGGTTTCCCAGACCACTCTGGGGTCCGGGACAGAATCCCTATTTGTGTGGTGGAATTATATTCTATCTTGGCGGATATCCTCCCTGAAGGCGCTGTCTCCCAGGGCCTGGGCTCTAAATCTCTATCTGAGTCTACTGGTTGGGACTTGGGGCTTTTTAAATAGCACCACTACTGGAGAGTGGTCCGATAGAGTACGAGGAAGGATGTGGGCTTTGTGGGTCAATCGGGCTATCCCTAGGGTCATCTGGATGTAGTCTAACCTGGATGAACTGCCATGAACCCCCGAATAGAAAGTGAAGTCAGTAGGATGTAACAACCTGCAAGTATCAGTCAGGGAGTAGTCTCTCGCTATGGACCACCACTTCTTTGCCGCCCGGGGTGTTGCAGTCTGGGTAGAAGAGGATCTGTCCATATCCAATGTGAGGGCGACATTGAAATTCCCTGCCCAGAACAAATCATAGTGAGGAAAGGTGCGTAAATGATCCGCACACATTTGCAAGAATTCTGGGCTGTCATAGTTAGGGCCATATATATTAAAAAAAAGAATGGGCCACCAGAACATATGGGCCTTCCATTTCAGAAATTACTTTGTGCAATTTAAACCCTAGGGTTTGGTGTATGTATATGGCCACCCCCCCGGGATTGGGAGGAGTAGGAGGAACCATATCTGTGGATCCCCCGGCCTGGAAAATTGGGGAATTTATATGTCCTGCCCAAGTGTTTCTCCTCGATACATAGTATGTTAGCATGATGGTTCCTCGCATAGTTTGTGATCAGGCGTGTTTTTTTACTATTCGTGAACCCACATATATTCCAAGTTAGTATAGTTATATCCCCCCCGGGCTGCGCTTCACCCTTTACTGGGGATGCCATTTCTCTCCCTGATTGGGGGACATCACTACTGGTTGTATTATTAGACCGTTGGGATTTAGGTATCGTGTTTTGTCAGTTCCAGAGTCTGTTCTGATACATTCGTCTGTGCATATAGCAACTTGGAGTCCCCCCACCCCCTACGCATTTTAAATACCTCAAACAGACTTACATAGCTAAACCATTGATCTACCCCCCCCCCCCGCCAGAAACTCCAACCTACCGGCCCCCTTATCCGATCCACCTCCCTGTACCCATCAAACATTGACTAACACCAGTCTAAGTGGCCGCTGGGCACGGGGGGTGCTGGCGGCTTCTGCGGCTCCTAAAGTTCGGAGGCTCTTTACCATAGCTACATACTAATTTGGGATACCCACTCACTGAGTGTTTTAATTTATGTATTTCTGTGTTGCTTTGGGGATTACTGTTCTGCCACTGCATGCATTTGCCATCGTCTCATTGCACAATCTGGTATGAGAATATAAGGTGCCTCTGTCAAGGGGTCCCCGGTAGGGGTAGGCCCGGGCTCCAGTATATTCATGGAGAACATTTCAGCCGATTCAGGGGTTTTCAAGAAAGATACCCTGCCATCTTGCACCACTCTGAGTTTGGCAGGGTACATCATCGAGTAGTTAATCCCTTTTTTCCTCAGTATGTTCTTGACATTTTGAAAAGTTTTTCTCTGATCCTGCACTTGTTGAGTAAAGTCAGGGAATAAACGTATTGTCGACGAGCCCTACTGCAGGTTCTTCTTCTCTTGCCACTCGCAGCAGGGTATCACGATCCCTGTAGTTGAAGATTTGTGCTATTATAGCCCTTTCTGGGGCTCCTGGGGGAGGTTTAGCCGCCAATGAGCAGTGGACTCTTTCAACCATAAACATGCTCGTAACTGGTGGGTTGTCCAATACTTCTTTGAGGAGCTTTTCAACAAAGAGTTCCATGTTGTCGATTTGAGTACTCTCGGTCACGGCCACCCCTGTAATACGAATATTATTCCTCCCCCCGAGATCTTTGTTTTTAGCAGTTACTTTCTTAACTGTCTGTTGCAGGGAGGCTACCTCTCTTTGGAGTTCGGATATTTTATCCTCACCCTCCCAGATCCTCTGCTCCGCTTCCGACATCCTCCCACATAGATTCTCTATCTGTGTCACAGACACATCCACCTTGCAGGTTAGGGTGTCTATTTTTGCCCCAAGACTGTCCGTGCTTCCTTTTAGGGCCAGTAGGGTTTGATTTAAGGTGGAGATATCAATGTGGGTTGTGCCAGCTGCTTCCTCCTGCCCGCATGGTGCACGATCTTCTCTAGCAAATTGTTCCATCTTTGATTGCCACTTCTGGTTGCCCATTCCGGGAGATGCAGGGTGTGGTGTCCGGGGTCATGTACTCTCCCCCCGGTTGTGGTTTGTAGAGCCGTGCCCAGGGTCTGTTGACATGCCCAGGGCTCCGCATCGGAGCATCCCACTTACAGTTCACATCATCAATGGGCACAAAGAGCAAGGACTCCAGACAGCAGCTGTAAAACCAGTCTCCTAAGAGTGAAGGACTATTTTGCTAGATCCCTAAATCCAATTTGGGGAGGGACCGGGCCAGACCCAGGCCGACCAGTAAGTGCTTGTGTTGAGGCGAGGATTCACCTTTTACAGACCCACCAGTCTGCCAAAGCCTCGACCCACTCCACTCCTAGCGAGTCAAACCACAGAGCTAGCTTTCTGTGATCCCCGTTCAGCAGGCAGCCCAGAAGGTGGTATTTCCAACTTACAGTAAACCATTCAAGGGGGGAGGGAGCAGCAAGCACCGTCCGAGAGAGGGTGCTATACGTTCATCCCCGCAAAAGGAATTCACCTCCAGCTTCCAAGCTCAGGGGTGGCAGGCATCCACCCCAGTCAGCACGGTCTGGTCAAGATTCCTCAAGCTCCCCGCCCCCCGATCCCCACTGTCTGTGTCATGAAGTGTTAGGAGCTCATGGGGCAGGCCCCCTGTTGTGACTCAATTATCATGAAAATGTTGTCAAATACTCCTATGCACTGTTGGTGACACAGAATCTACTCAATG